>NC_044031.1:677008598-677311628 GCF_901765095.1 Microcaecilia unicolor | reverse complement strand
TGAATAAGATATGTATTGAAGAGTACAACAGATAAAACAGAATAGAAAACCAGGCAGAAAAATCATTGCCATACTGTACCCGATTACAGCTACAGAATATAGGAGATAGTATTTGGAAAGGGGCTGAGGGATGTTGCTTCTGATAAAATACCCACTGGCCGTACCTGGTCCACCAGTTGACCGGTGGAATAGCTTTGTTGGCCAACTACAGACCCAGTTGTGACATGATCTGCATGTTAGCCAGAAGTAGCTGCATAGCTACCATGTGGGAAGGGTGGTGGGTGCCGTGGGGTGGTGGAGTGTAATGGAAGGTTTTAAAGGTTGGTTTTCAACTCTGCCTTGACCGACAGTGCACTTGGGATCTGTATTTTGATTAGAAGTAATTCTGTTTGTGTGAAATGATTTGGAATGTGGAAGAAGGTAAGACACAGCTCTATTAATTTGGTATGTGAAGGGAGAGGTGGAGCCTGTTTCGAGTTCAGACTGGCCACCTGGACTGAGAAACATGTGACCACATTCCCACATGTCTCAAGCATTCTGTAATTTTCCTTAGCTCCGAAGATGAGTTCTAAGCCTAATAAAAAAGATTTATCTATGTACTTTCTTTTTGTTAATTTTCCCTTCTTCGCTTCCTATATTTATATTGTGCCACTCTCACAGCAGCAAGCTATCCAGCTTATCAGTTAGTAACATATTCTAGCAATTAAGCATCTCATTTTGACAATGCAAGTCTGCACTTTTCCTATGCTGTTTATCCCAGCTCTAGCGGGTTTTCCAATACGCAATACTGTTCCTGCTCCCTTTCTATTTTAATATTTTTTGCATAGAAAGGCTCTGCTTCCTTTAAAACCCTCCTCGCATAACCTTGCACATTTTGACCACTCAGTGGTTATAATACCATATAGTACCCCATCCCAACCTGATATTTCAATACTCTCCTCTGCATTCCTCTTAAAAAGTGCCATTCCTTCTATGAAGCCCTCCCTCGTCGCCAAAATGTTCTGACCTGATTTTACAGCCTGCCTCACTTACACAGACTACTCAATAATCACTGTGGATTCTTTTTGACCCCCCCCCCCCCAGCTGATAAGTCTGGATGTAGAGATTAAGGTCCAGTGACATATGTAAATTATGATGTATTATTGCTTCTTTTCCTGGTCAAGAGACTCCTAGTATTGCTTGGATGTAGGGACCAGTGATGTAATTGTTTCTTTTTAACTATAGATAGGTATTGTTTCTTTTTAGGTATATAGCGTGATCATTGTGTATATAAGGCAATAATGAACCTCTAATAAAAGTCTCATTTACCTAATATGAATCAAAAAGAATCCACAGAATGCAGTGAGAAGGAGGAAGTGGTTAATACATATAGTTAAACGTTGTTTATATAGTTGTGAAAATTGAGAATTTGGGATGATGTCATGTATATACTAATTTATGGTCTGTGGCAACTAGATTAGCCACTTGGCTACCTACTTGGTACAACATAATTGGAAAATTATATCACGGATTTGTGGGGCAGAGAATTGTGGCAAGATATTTGGAATTATATATAAATACTAATGTTACTATTTTTATGTAGATGCCCATTGCAAGGGTGATACTTTAGAACGTCTCTACAGTGAAGTGGCTGATGAACAAAGTAAAATCACACCCCCTCGAGGTAGAAACTGTGGAATAGCCAGATAATTGCTCAGGTTTGGTGAAATGAGCGCCCCAAAAATGTGGACATCTGGGAAGAAAGGCCATTTACAGGTGGGCAACAGATTGTGGTATTAGTTTATTAGCATTGTTATTGTTGAATGTCTGGTCTGTTATACCAGATTAGGCGATCTGTTTCCCACATGTCTAAGGGGCAATTATAAAGGGGAAAATTACTGAACAAATTTAGTAGATGGATTATATAGGACCTTACCTAATTTGCAAGGAATGTCAATATGTGTGCACAGTACGTATTCTAGATATTTAATTGCATATCCTTGCAGACGAGCTGTTCAAGCTAGCACTGTTAAAACGTTAGAATTGATAATTGATAATGATTCCCATTTTAAAGGTTAATTAGTAAAACAAAGTCATAATACTGTCTTGATCCTCTGATCTGGACGAGAAGAATTGACTTATGTTCCAGCAAATATGTGTTATCTTAGAGAGTAACTGATCTGTTTATATGCTTTATTCATATATCCTTGTAAGAATCAGTATAATCCTCCCTCTTATGGTATCTTTGGGTATGGCTATTAGCCCCGGTGGACATTTACGACAACGCCGAGAGTCAGGGCAAGCTGATTGGGAGATGGAGGAATCATAGTGAAATCTGACAACAAGATAATTACACATGTTCAGCTTACTAGATGTGTCCTGTGGCAACTATCAAATATGGAAAGGAGTCCTGCCACATGAACGAGTTTAATATGAATGACTTGCACAAGTCAGAGATGGACAATACAGCAATGTTGACCCAAAAATGCGGACATTGTTGATATTTACACCACCAGTGTGTTAGCACATGTTTATATTCTTCTGTGAATGGTACATCTATGAAGACCATTGTAAATACTGTAGTACCCTTAATTGCCTTAATTATAGAGTAAAATGAGCTTGGTATGATACATTAAGAGCTTTTGGTACAAGTGTAGAGATAAATGCCATTAATGCTGACAAAGCAAAATGTATTGGAACTGAATTAATCAGCTTAATACTTTGCAATATGATAGTTTTTTTTTATTATACTCAGTTTAACATTTATTTACCTTATACAAAGGAATAAGGCTCAAGACGACTAACTCTGAACACTTGTGGAGGTGAATCATTCACCGGTGGATTCCTTCCACAACTTGGTTAATAATTTCAAATACTGCCTTGTGCACTGACCTCTTTTGTTCTGGGAAGGTTGTGTAGTTTAATGTAACTAAGCAGTGTGTATTATTTGTAACTAGCCGTTGAGCCCGTAAAAACGGGCTGGTATTGGGGTTTTCCTTCCCCCTCCCCGCGAGGTCGCCACCGCTACCGTTCCCCACCCCCGGAGTCGCTGCCATCCCTCCACCCGGCCCGGGCCTTCTCTCCACTACTAAACTTACAGTCAGTGAGGGCGGGACACAGGCAGGGAAGGAAGGCCGACGGCAGCTCAGCTGATGTGCGTGCTGGTTTCCGGCGAATGGATGTGTAAGTTTAGTAGCGGAGAGAGGGCCCCGGGCCGGGGGGGGGGGGAACGGTAGCGGCGACCTCGGGCGGGGGGGAGCGGTATCAACCTCGGCGGCGCAGTTTCCCTCTCTGTCCCGCCCTCGTCATCACGTATTGACGCGGGGGGCGGGACAGAGAGGGAAATCACTACTGCACATTTGCGAGTGAGTCGGTCACTCGCCGTTTATATGTTTGATACTGCTTATTGTTTGTGTTATTGAATTTTAGTTGCCATATTTTTAGTATTGGTGGGCAGCATTATTACCATTTTCCCTTGGACTATACTTCCTACTAATTTTAGTATGTTTGTTGAAACTAGTGCTCAGTATATTACCCATTTGTATAATCTGTCTTGTTCCTTTTTTGGTTGTTTTACCTGATATTGAGCAATAACTTATGTATGGATTGCCGTTTAGACAGAGTTGAAAATCGATCGAATGTAATGGAAGATTTTAAAGATTGTTTTTCAACTCTACCTTGACTGACAGTGCACTTGGGATCTGTATTTTTGATTAGAAGTAATTCTGTTTGTGTGAAATGATTTGAAATGTGGAAGAAGATAAGACACAGCTGTAATTTGGTATGTGAAGGGAGAGGTGGAGCCTGTTTCGAGTTCAGACTGGCCACCTGGACTGAGAAACGTGACCACATTCCCACATGCCTCAAGCATTCTGTAATTTTCCTTAGCCCTGAAGATGAGTTCTAAGCCTAATAAAAGGGGGAATTTTTGCCGTAGAAATTGGGAGCTCGTCTGTGAGTAACACATGTACTGTTCAGAGAACTATATTTCCTGGTCAAAGAAACTCCTGGCTTTTGCTGTGAATAGCCCCCCCCCCCCCCCCCAAGCTGATGATGAGCCTGGATGTAGAGATTAAGGACCAGTGATGTATGTATATAATGATGTGTAGTATTGCTTCTTTTCCTGGTCAAGAGACTCCTAGCATTGCTTGGATGTAGGGACCAGTGATGTAATGATTGTTTCTTTTTAACTATAGATAGGTATTTTCTTTTTAGGTATATAGCTTAATCGAGAATATATCTTAATCATTGTGTATCTTAGGCAATAATGAACCTCTAATAAAAGTTTAATTTATCTAATACGAATCCAAAGGAATCCACAGTAATTGAGTCGTCTGTGCCAGTGAGGCAGGCTGTAAAACCAGGTCAGAACATAGAGTAAGGTTGACACACAAGATTAGCAAGGGAAGGCTTTAGGGGTTAAAATTTGATAAAAGATTTTTAGTGGAAGTTTTCCTGGGGGGGGGGGGGGGGGTCTTAAAGGGGTTCTTGGCAGGGTTTAAAAATAAACCATCGACGGAGTAGGTATCTAAAGGGTTAATTAGATTTTTGATGGGTACTCTGATTTATTTTGGAATTTTTAATGGGGCTAAATTATAGAAAAATGTGGGGGATTCGCTTAAAGGGGTTAATTTTTAGAAAGTAAAAACATGATAATGTGGGCATTGTAAAGTATGACTGAACTAGTGAGTTTGGTGCGGTTTGGTGAAAGAATTGATCTAAATATCTAGTGAATACCATTTTTTCCATTATTTTCTGTGGCAAAATTAAAAGTAAAAATGGAGAATCAGTTAAGTTCAGACAGGGTTCTAAACATCCATTAAAAAAAAAAAAAAGGTTCTAAAGGAACTTTTCTATTGGTCAAGAGATGCCAAGTGTTCTAGCTGAGTCACTGTTGCCTAGGAAACAGTGGGCTTGTGAAAAAAGAAGGGCAGAAGCAGCTGAAGAGAGAGAGTGTGTTGTGAGAATGTCTAGAGGGAGAAAACAGGAGAAAGCAATTCAAAATATTTTAAGAGGGACTTCCAATGTTTGCCAGGGAACCTGAAATATAGTGATGAATGTGAATATTTTCATTAATAAAAGTCAGAAGTTCTGGGAAGAGAATAAGTGATTTTGGCTGATGTAAGTAGCAGAGTGAGTGAGGCGTAGTAGAGAAAATCCAAAGGAATATTTTTCCTTGAGGGGTGTGGATGGATGCAGTGTATAGTAAGCCTCTGTGTTGTTTTTCTCTGAATGGAAGTTAAAAAATTTTGGTTAAGCTAGGTGTAGGGAGATGTTCCACCAGGAAGGAAACCAGGGACTACACATCACTTCTTGGAAGGAAATCTTCGGGCCCCCATGCAAGAATGAGTCTCCTGCTTCCACCATCTTAAGAGAGGAAACTACAGCTAAGTAACTGGTTAAACAGGAGTACAAACTGACATACTTACCAGAGTATCACCTGGGTTCTTCCATGGTGAAACCTGTGAACATAAAGATTATTCACAAAGAATCAAATTCCAATTAAGGCCTAAGAATTCAAAAGGTTAAAAAAGAAGTGAGTTTATGCATTCTAAGGTTAAAGAATTTTTACTTATCTGATGCTTGTGCTGGTTCTGTAGTGCTTCGGATAATTCTGTAAGAGAGAAAAAGTTAGTATAAAAAGTTCTTTTGGGAAAATTTGTGTTCAAATGTTAAAAGCAAACGAATTATATTGAATTTCTAATATATAATAAAAAAACTTACCAAAGTTGGTTGAGAATATAAAATAAGGATATAAATAAAAAAACTGAATTTGTTTTATTTTTTTTCTGTATCTTAAATGTGGGGGATTAAGTAAGTTTAATGTACACCCGCCCTTTACTCTCAGCGGTGTGATCCTTGGCCCTCCGCACGATTACGCTGGAACTTATTGTTTGTAGAGAGCCTGAGGGGCGGGGGTGGTTACATTTGTGAGACAGGTGGGAAAGGTTCCTGTAGATGTTGAGCTCTGATTTAGAAAAATGAGTAAAATCCAAGTCCAAAATGTGTGACAGGGCTGCTAACTTAAAAGAAGTATGAGTATATTATTGACAATCTGATTATATGTTTCTCTGGGATTCCCTTGCCTAGCTCGTCCCCTTCTCAATATTTCAGATTACCATAAGAATGTCGTGTTCCCCCCCCCCCCCCTCCCTGTGCTATTGGTGATGTGAAATGTTCAGTGTGACCCTCCCCTTTATCAAATGTTTATCCAGTGTATAACCTTCTTCCCATTGCTAGATGTGATTATGTATTTTTAAAGTGCAAATTCAGGGCTTGATGCAGAAAGCCTGTGATAGAGCTACTGTGTTTTCCCGAAAATAGGACCTACCCTGAAAATAAGACCTACCGGGGTTTTCCTGCAAATTTAAAATATGACATCCCCCCAAAAGTAAGCCCTACCAAACTTTTTTTTTTAAGCAGGGCCGCCGAGAGCCACCCGAGGTCCCCCCCCTCCACCCGAGGCCGCGCGCCCCCCCCCCCCCCTGTCGCTCCCGGAACTAACCTGAAGCTCCTTTCACCTTCGCAAGTTCGGATTCAAAGCAGCAGCGCAGCAGGGCAGACCTCTCCTTTCGTGTCCCGCCCTCGCCTGACGTAACGTAACGTCAGCGCGAGGGCGGGACATGGAAGGAAGGAGAGGTCTGCCCTGCTGCGCTGCTGCTTGGAATCCGAATCCGAACTTGCGAAGGTGAAAGGAGCTTCAGGTTAGTTCCGGGAGCGACGGAGGGGGGCCCCCGCGACCTCGGGTGGGGGGGGGGCGACCGATGTTTCCCAGAAAATAAGACACCCCCCCCCCCCCCCCCGAAAATAAGACCTAGCGCGTTTTGGGGAGGAAAAATAAATATAAGACAGTGTCTTATTTTCAGGGAAACACGGTACATGCCAGTGGCTTCTATGGTGAGATTAGTGAGAGAGTATGCTGTGGTGATTCAGTAAGCTAATGAAATACAAACTCAAAGCATGCAGAACTTCTGCTCTAATCAAGGAAAGCCTGCTGGACACAAGCGCACAAAGGTTCTGTGGTAAGGATTGTTTTATGTCTGAAGAAAATGAAAGTGCCAGCATGTCTGCTTATGAGCTGGAATGTACTTCTGTGCAGAAATATTAGCCTTGCAAAAATTTCTTGCCCATAACATTTTTGTGAGGCTAATTATGCACAGAACATCATTCTGGTTCATGTTCAATCGTGTGTTGGTACTTTTGTTTTCTTCGGACATGAGCACAAAGTTGTTAACTTTGCCATACTGTTTTTTTTTTTTAAGTTGCAGATATTTGCTGTGGTTGTAGAAGTGAAATACAAAAATAAACTACTACTACTACTTAGCATTTCTATAGCGCTGCCAGGGTTACGCAGCGCTGTACAAGTTTAAACATGGGGAAGGGACAGTCCCTGCTCAAGAGAGCTTACAATCTAAAGGTAAAACTATGTAGTCAGTGTAGGTATCAGGAATGGGAAGGTGGTTAGGCACCAAAAGCAAGGGAGAAGAGATGGGTCTTGAGTAAGGACTTGAAAATGGGCAGGGAGGGCGCATGGCGTATAGGCTCAGGAAGTCTGTTCCAGGCATAAGGTGATGCGAGGAAGAAGGGGCGGAGTCTGGAGTTAGCGGTGGTGGAGAAGGGTACAGAAAGGAGTGATTTGTCCTGAGAGCGGAGGTTACGGGTGGGAACATGGGGAGAGGAGGGTAGAGAGGTAATGGGGGGCTGCAGATTGAGTGCACTTTTGAAGGTCAATAGGAGAAGCTTGAACTATATCGGTAGCGGATCGGGAGCCAGTGACGCGACTTGAGGAGAGGGGTGATATGAGAGTATCGGTTCACGCGGGTAGATAAGACGTGCGGCGGAATTTGGACAGATTGAAGGGGGGGATAGGTGGCTAAGCGGGAGGCCAGCGAGGAGAAGGTTGCAATAGTCAAGACGAGAGGTAACGAGTGAGTGGACGAGGGTTTGGGTGGTCTGTTCATAGAGGAATGGGCGAAGTTTGCTAATATTATAGAGGAAGAAGCGACAGGTCTTAGCTGTCTGCTGGATATGGGCAGAGAAGGAGAGGGAGGAGTCAAAAACGAGTCCGAGATTGCGGGCTGAAGAGACGGGGAGGATGAGGGCGTTGTCAACAGAGACAGAAAGTGGGGGAAGAGGAGAAGAGGGTTTGGGTGGAAAGACAAGGAGCTCAGTCTTTGCATGTTCAGTTTCAGATGCTGGTTGGACATCCAGGCAGCGATGTCTGAAAGGCAGGCCGAAACTTTGACCTGGGTTTCAACTGTGATGTCGGGAGTGGAGAGGTAAGGCTGGGTATCATCAGCATAGAGATGGTACTGGAAACCATGTGATGAGATCAACGAGCCCAGCAAAGAGGTGTATATCGAGAAAAGAAGCGGTCCAAGGACAGATCCTTGAGGGACCCCAACAGAGAGCGGGACGGGGGTGGAAGAAGAGCCATTAGAAAATACTCTGAAGGTACGTTGGGAAAGATACGAGGAGAGGACGGAGCCCTGGAACCCAAATGAGGACAGTGTGTCAAGAAGTAAATTATGATTGACGGTGTCAAAGGCGGCAGATAGGTCGAGGAGGATGAGGATGGAATAGTGACCTTTGGATTTGGCAAGGAACAGGTCATTGCAGACTTTAGAGAGTGCTGTTTCTGTGAGTGTAGTGGGCGAAAGCCGGATTGAAGCGGGTCGAGGACGGCCTGAGAGGAGAGGAAGTCAAGGCAGCGGCTGTGGACAGCACGTTCAAGTAATTTGGAGAGGAAGGGTAGAAGAGAGATGGGGCGGTAGTTGGAGGGACAGGTGGGGTCAAGTGATGGTTTTTTGAGAAGTGGTGTGACTACAGCGTGCTTGAAGGTGTCAGGGACAGTGGCAGTGGAGAGAGAGGTTGAGGATGTGACAGATTGAGGGGTTAACTGTAGGAGAGATGTTGGTAAGCAGATTGGTGGGAATGGGATCAGAGGGAACAGGTGGTGCACTTAGAGGAAGAAAGAAGGTGAGCAGTTTCCTCTTCGGTGATCTCAGGGAAGGAGGAGAAGGAGGCCAGGTTAGGTTGGTTGAGGGAGTGGGTTAAGAAGTCACAGGGAGGAGAAGGCTTGGAAGTGAATTCAAGGTTTATCTTCTGCACTTTATTGCGGAAGTAGTCAGCTAGTGTTTGAGGAGAGAGAGGGGGGGGGGGGGGGGGGGGCGGAGGGTACTTTAAGTAGGGAGTTGAGGGTGGCGAAGAGGCGACGAGGGTTGGAGCCAAGAGAATTGGTTAATTGAGAATAATATTCCTGTTTGGCAAGGAATAGGGAGGACTGGAAGGAGGATAGCATGAATTTGAAATGGGTGAAGTCTGACAGGGTGTGAGATTTCCTCCAGAGTCGTTCAGCAGAGCGGGTGCAGGAGCGAAGGTAAAGGATGCAAGGGGTTAACCAGGGCTGAGGATTAATGCGCTTAGTGGGGCGAGAGACAGATGGTGCTAGGGTATCCAGAGCAGTGGAGAGAATTTCATTGTAGGTAGAGACAGCCGTGTCGACAGATTCAGAAGACGAGATGGAAGGGAAGAGAGTGGAGATGTGAGAGGATAGGGTAGGGGGGTCGACAGCTTGGAGATTCCTGAAGGCAGTGGTTATAGTTGGGCGAGGTTGAGGGGGAGGGTGATTAAGAGTGAGGGTGATTAGGTGGTGATCTGAAATAGGAAGGACTGAGGTGCAGAAATTGGAAGGTGAGCAGGAAGAGAAGTAAATCCCCAAAAGTGGCATTTACATTTTCTCAACTAACTGTTCTGTGATACCTTGGACCGGGTTGTGAATTTCTTGTGTTGTGCACGCATTAAAATTCCCCTTTTACCTGTGTGCATTGTGGAGTAATACCTTAATTGCCTCATTAACATTCATTTAAAATTATTGTGCGTCAATGTGTTCTGTGCAAATTCACTTCTGCTCTGAACCCCCTTCTACATTATGTGCCCAGTAACATGCATGTACTCTTCATAGTAATCCTGTGCTAACATAGTAACATAGTAGATGACGGCAGAAAAAGACCTGCACGGTCCATCTAGTCTGCCCACGATAAACTCATATGTGTATACCTTACCTTGATTTGTACCTGTCTTTTTCAGGGCACAGACTGTATAATGCTGCATATGGTGGCTTTCTGCATCTGCTTCTTTGTTGATCAACTATAATTTACAAAAATTGTCACACGTTCTTCAAACTGATAAAGAATTGGCTGTGCTGGGGCTAGTAGTAGTAGTATTTGCAGAAAATCAAATGTAAAAACTTTACTGAACAAGGACAACATTTAACACCTACTTAACATCCTACTAGTTATCACTTGTTTCTGCTCTGTGCAACTTATAATAAATTAGTGACTTATTCTTCACAATTCTCTGAAACCGTTCCCATTAATTTTCTTTCTGGCCATTCAAGCGCCAGTGTAAACTGAGATATTACTAACTCCTTGCCCAAATAATAACTGAAGGCCCTGGGAAGGAAGGAGATAATTGAGGTGACTGGCTCTTGCAGCACATGAAGGAGAAACTGTGGTTGTAGACTCCTGGGGTACACAGCAGGAAAGGAGAGAATCTTTTTAAATAGGATCTTAGTAGTGGGAGTAGAGGAAAGAACAGCAGCAATTGGCTTCTATCCTGCACAGCAGGAAATTAGAGCATTGCAGCAGCCCATTATTGTGGCATATAGCTAGAGAAAAGGATAGTTGCTGTGGTTTTGGCATAGTGGTGAAGGGAATGGGGGTGGGGTGGGGGGGTTAGGGGGAGCAGAGAAAGAAATGCAATGGTGACTTGCATCTGTAAGCACTTGAAGAAGGGATACTAGAGAACTCTGACAGGCTACTGTGGTAATTGGTTTTCTCCCTTCCTGGCTGACTATCAAGAGTTCAATTTGAAAATAACTACCAAGAAGCTAGTTCTCTAAACAGCATTTCATAATCCCTGAAATCCACACTTTAGACGTTGGTCTATCTTCAAATGTGTGAGTTAAAGTTTAACCCCCCCCCCCCCCCCAAAAAAAAACAACCCTCAATATAGGTACCCCAAAACATTTAATGACTTTTTTTTGCAGATTTACTAATGAAAATAGTGAAAAGTAAGGATTCTTAATTATAGTAGCATGGAGAGTAGAATGTACATGTCCAAATTAAGGATATATGGAATTTCCAAATGCTCTGCCAGATGTGAAGTCTTCTGTAAAATAAGAGCAAAGCCATATGTCCCCCCCCCCCCCCAATATATAGACGGGTGAACATCTTTCTAAAATTGCTTCTCCTTGCTAAGGCCCCAGTGTCACTGTCTCACCCCCCCCCACCCGACTCTGGCATCCTCCAACCCACCTCAGAGGTCTCTCCCCCCTTCCCCCAAAAAGCAGAAGAGGCTTCCACACATGGGCACAAGCCTGACATATAATAGCCTCCTCCAGGATTCCTCTCCCTCTCCCTGCTCCCTGCCCAGAGTCCTCAAAAATAGCCTTCTGAGAAGTTCCGAGAGAAGAGGACATTTCTCTGATAAGTGAACGCTATTTTGCTTTGTGTTTTGGGAACTTAAAGATTGAGGTTTAAAGGAGGAATTGTAGGTTAGTGTTAGGCAAGATAAAAATATAAAAAGCAAAGTTTATCAACTAATCTCCATAGTCTTTTCCACTTAGTTTTAAAAACTTTGTACCACAGCATTAACAGATAGCCTCTAGCAGGCACTGCAGGATCTAGTTTAGTATTAAGGGGGGAATATAAAGAGAGAGAGAAAAGCAAGCATCATTAGCTAGTTGCCATAGAGCAGTGATGGCAAACCTTTCAGAGACCGAGTGCCCAAACAGCAACCCAAAATCAAATTATTTATCGCAAAGTGCCGGTACTCATTATGGGCGGGGTCACCACATATGACTCCACCCCTATGATAGCCACAGCCCTTACACCAGCCGTGGCGCATATAAACAGACATCATTGAAAATATTATACCCGTTAAGCCCGTAAAAACGGGTGAGTATTGCAGCCCTCCTCTCTCCCCTGGCCTCACCCCGTCCACCGATCCTCCCCCCCATATCCAGCGACCCTCCTCTTTCCCTTGGCCTCCCCCCTTCCCCCATGTCCAGCACCCCTCCTCTGTGCCCTGCTCTCACCCCAAGTCCAGCAACCATGGCCTCTCCCCCCCTGCCCTCCCCCCATGTCCAGCTACCCTCATCGCCGCCGCTTATCCCCCCCTCCGTGCCTGTCCCCCTGCACTGACCTGACAGCGCCTCTCACCTCCGTGTGAAAGCGCTGCAGGCAGCAGCAGATCGCTCTGCTGCTGCCTGCAGCGCTTCCACACGGAGGTGAGAGGCGCGGTCAGTGCAGGGGGCCCGATACGGAGCAGGGCGGGAGCAGCGGTGGGGAGGGTGGAGGTTGTTTCACGCAATGTTCCTTTCCAGGCGGCAGAGGCGGCGGCCGACAATTCGACTCCGTTTCCCTCTCTGTTCCGCCCTCTGACGTCATGATGTCTTGACGCGAGGGCGGGACAGAGAGGGAAGTCTGTACTGTGCATTTGCAAGTGAAGTACGGTCACTTGCCGTTTATATGTGTGATAGGAGAAAAAAATAACATGATTTTTTTTCATTATAAATCATTTCTGTAAGCTGTTACAGCTCCAGTATACCCAGTGCAAAATAAGACAGCAGATGTAAATTCTCAAATTGGACATATTCCAAACACTAAAATGAAAATAAAATGATTTTTTTCTACCTTTGTTGTCTGGTGATTTTGTTTTTTTATCCGTATTGGTCCTAGTCTCTGAAAATGCTGCTCTCTATCTGTTCTCTTAACTCCGTTTCCAGGGCTTCCTTTCCATTTATTTCTTTACTTTCCTCCTTTCTTCTTCATTTCTTGCCCTCCATCCATGTCCAGCAACCCTCCTCTCCCCTCCAGCCACAAATGTCCAGCCACCCTCCCCTCCCTTCCAGCCACCCATGTCCAGCCACCCTCCTCTCCTCCCTGCCCTCCCTCCCAGCACCAGGCAGGCCTCCCTCCCAGCACGCAGCAGCACCCAGCATCAGGCCTCCCTCCCTCCCTCCCACCCAGCACCAGGCCTCCCTCCCTCCCAGCACCAAGCCGCCCGCCCGCCATCCCAGCACCAGGCCGCCCGCCCTCCAACCAACCAAGCATCAGGCCGCCTGCCCTCCCTCCCAGCACCAGGGTCCCCCTCCTCCTCTGAAATTTAAAAGGCATACCTCGGGGTTAAGGCGGCGTCAGCGAAAAGCAGGTTCTTTGCTGGACGTGCCTTCTGCCTTCCCTTCTGTCTCTCAAGCTCGGACCAGAGCTTGAGAGACATAAGGGAAGACCGAAGGCGCGCCAAGCAAAGAACACGTTTTTCGCTGCCGCTGCTGACGCCACCTTAACCCCAAGGTACGCCTTTTAAATTTCGGAGGAGGGGGGACCCTGGTGCTGGGAGGGAGGGCGGGCGGCCTGGTGCTTGGTTGGTTGGAAGAGGGGAGGGAGAGCGGGCGGCCTGGTGCTTGGTGGGAGGGAGGGAGGCCGGCCTGGTGCTCGGAGGGAGGGAGAGTGGGCGGACCAGCGACGGCGCGTGTGCCAAGGAGAGGGCTGTGCGTGCCCTAGGTTCGCCATCACTGCCATAGTGTACAAACCCTTTCCCCATAGTTTTAAACAGAAATTTTCTCTAGAAATAGGCATTTTTCCCATAGTTTTAAACTGAAACCTTTTCTGGAGGTAGAAACTAAACAGCCAAAAACTCTTGTTCTAAAAGGCAGTTATTTTCTGTTCCTTGGTTGCTGGAGAGGCAGCTCATCCAGCGACCTCAATTAAGTGTTAATTATGGTGTAGGGAAGTAGAATACTTGCTTAGGCTGCTGAGTCAGCTTCAAAGAGCCTGTTTAAAAAAGGCCCCTTAGATTCAAAACTATATAAAGAGGAAAGGTCCCACTGAGCTTTCTTTCTGAGAAGTTCTGAGAGAAGAGGACATTTCTCTGGTAAGTGAACGCTATTTTGCTTTATGCTTTGGGGTTTAAAGGAGGAATTGTAGGTTAGTGATAGGGTGGATCGAATTGGAGGAGGGGTAGCATTGTATATTAAGGAGAGCCTTGAATCAAATAGATTGAAAATTCTGCAGGAAACAAAACACTTCTTGGAATCACTGTGGATTGAAATTAGGGACGCAAACAAACTGGGCAACACAATAATAATGGGTGATTTCAATTACCCTGATATTGACTGGGTAAATGTAACATCGGGGCACGCTAAGGAGGTAAAATTCTTTGATGAAATCAAGGACAGCTTTATGGAGCAGCTGGTAAAGGAGCCGACGAGTGAAGGAAAAATTCTAGACCTAGTCCTTAGTGGAGCGCATGATCTGGTGCGGGAGGTAATGGTGCTGGGGCCGTTTGATAACAGTGATCATAATATGATCGGATTTGATATTAGCTTTGAAGTATACATAGGAAATCAAATACGTTAGTGTTTAACTTTAAAAAAGGAGACTATGATAAAATGAGAAGGACGGTGAGAAAAAAAACTCAGAGGAGCGACTGCGAGGGTCAAAAATTTACATCAGGCGTGGATGTTGTTCAAAAGCCCAGGCCAAATATATTCTGCGTATTAAAAAAGGAGGACGGAAGACTAAACAGCCAGCGTGGTTAAAAAGTGAGGTGAAGGAAGCTATTAAAGCTAAAAGAAAATCCTTCAGAAAATGGAATAAGGAACCGACTGAAAATTAATAAGATGGCATAAGGAATGTCAAGTCAATTGCAAAGCACTGATAAGGCTAAGAGGGACTTCGAAAAAAAGATTGTGTTGGAGGCCAAAACACACAGTAAAAATTTTTTTTTAGGTATATTAAAAGCAGGAAGCCGGCAAAAGAATTGCGTGGACCGCTGGATGACCGAGGAGTAAAAGGGGAAATCAGGGAAGACAAAGCCGTAGCGGAGAGGTTAAATGAATTCTTTGCTTTGGTCTTCACCGAGGAAGATTTCGGTGGGATACCGGTGCCAGAAATGTTTTTCGAAGCTGACGAGTCGGAGAAACTTAATGAATTCTCTGTAAACTTGGAGGATGTAATGGGGCATTCTTCGAGGACAAGCAGGCTGCTTGTTCTCACATGTGGTCCACGGCAGCCCCAGGTCCGGAAAATCTTCCTAGCAACAAAGCTTGCTAGAGCCTTCGAGCGCGCGGGCATGGCTATCTTCCCACTTCAGCTTCTTTTTTCCGCGGTCAAGAGCGGCTGTTTTACGGCGGTTCTGTTGCCTCAGGAGAAGAAGCGTCTTCACTTCGCTGGCTTTTTCGCTGACTTTCTTTCTGTTTGCGTGTGCAGCTCGCGTTTGAGCTGCTTCGTTATAAAAAAAACCAAAACAAAAGTTTCCTTTATTTCTTAGTTTATCCCTAGTAAGTTTCCTTTCGTTTGCGTGTGCGGCCCTTTTGGCCGCCCGTACGGGTTTTCTCCCTTTTTGTGCCTTCTTTTGGCACCATTGCGAGTTTTGATTTCGCCGCCGCTATTTTTCCGTCGATGACATTGAGGCTCGCCAGCAGCTTCAAGAAGTGCACTCGGTGCAACCAGGCAATCTCAGGCACTGACCCTCATGCGTGGTGTATCCAGTGCCTTGGGACCGAACATTGAGTGGGTCTCCACCTGCCTCGAGGGCTCCTGCGGTGCAGGCCCATCGGGACCGACCCCTTTCAGACCCAACCCCGAGGAGGCATATGGATTCCACGTCCTCATTGGTACCGAGGGGTACCGGTGACGTGTCTCAAGCAAAGGCGACGAAGCACCGTCATCGGTTCCCTTCTCGTCACGGTACTGAGAGCTCCGGGGCGTTGAGGGAATCGGCACCCGTGAAGCGTCGACGCCGGGAGGATCGCTCACCCTCCATACAGTTCCCCTCTCAATGTACCAAAAAACCCTCAGGCAAAATTGTTTCTTCATTACTACAGGCATTAATTTGGAAACACAGTTCATGGGATCCTCATCTAGCAAGAACACAGATCAAATTATTAGTGAAATCAGAGAACAAAGGATTCCAAATGGATGTTTTTATTCATCTGGTAATAAATGACTTGGCTAAAAACAGCTTCTCTTAAGTGCAGAGAGATTTCCAAATTTTGGGAGGGAGGCTTAAACCCTGCTATCAATACTACAGCATTTTCAGACGTTCTACCTTTCCATGATAAGGGAGAACAGAGGTTGTATTGCACAACCAGCCTCCATACATGGCTGCCAACCTGGTGTAAGCAGCAAGGCTTTAGATATATAGCTTACTCCTGGATCAAGGAAGGGACAGAATATCTTCAGCAACAGACTGGCTAAAGTACTAAAGAGGGCTTTAAACTAAAATTGCTGGTTCATGCGATGGGAGAAGTGTGGCATCACTAAGGTGGAACACTTGCTTCGACAAGATGGGGGTCTCCAAACCTATGAAGAGCTGCAAGTGAAATTAGGGAGTACATGGGGAAGCTGATTCGCCTATGCTCAGGTCAAACATTATATTTTACATTTGGATCAACCTAGTCTACAACAGAAAATAGGTCATAAAATAGAGACCTTTTTCCAAACCTTGGAGCTGGTAGGAATGACCGTATCCTCCCTATACAAAGCCTTGGTGCCGCGTAGCCCCCCCAAAAATTTTAGCTGCATCAAACATAAATGGGGGAGGGCTCTAGATAGATGGGACATACAGGCCACCTTGAAATCATTACCAACAATTACTATAGATGAGAGACTCAGAGAATGTGGATATCGGGTGATCATGCGGGCGTATATGTCGGGACAGCAATGGGGCCATATTAACACCATACAGGAAGCGAAATGTGTTAAATGCGAATATACACCTCACACCTTATATCACGCCTTCTGGGACTGCCCAGGGGTACGAACCTTTTGGAACCAGGTTCAGGGATTTATGTCCAAGATTATAGGGGCACCAGTGAGTGGAACTTGGGACCACTTCGTGCTAGACACGCAGTCTGCATTTAAAAACAAGACTAAAAGTGCTAGGACGTGGTGTTGCAAGGTATGCTTGGTGGCCCGTAAGAGTGTGCTACAGCGGTGGATATCTCCAGAGCCACTGGAGTATTGGCAATGGCGGAACCAAATACATGAACTAGCTACCTGGGAAGCTAGGGAGGCAAAAGGGAATCTAAAAAAGAAAAAAACACTTCTTACTGATCTGGAATCCATATATACAGGGGTTAAGGCCACGAGGACGCAGCTTATTGTTAAATATGTTGTAGACCTGCATGGGGATCACTGGTTAAGTGATGATATATCTCCACAGAGTAGGTTGACAAGAGGGGGAGAGTAGGGACCCACCTGGGTTATCAGAACACAAACCCAGGGGGGATAGGGGCTCGAGGGGGGGAGGGGAGCAAGGGTGGATGACTTGCAAATATTGATGGGAAGGGAGTTTGAATTTGCTCTTGCAAGAAGCTTGGAAGATAATAACAAGAGGTGGGTTGGGGATAAAACCTAAAAGATTGGTGCCGGTAAATAATGACACATAATTGTGCAGTATACTTTAATATGGAAATTTTCTTGTGTATTCTCAGAATGTGGACTTTGTAATCTCAGTATGACACCAATAAAAAATGTTGAAACATAAACTAAAATTGCTGGGGTTGAGTAAAAAAGGCCCCAAAGCCATAAATAATCCCAAGGAAGGTAGGGCATTGAATGCTCCTATAGAAGAGGAAAAAAAGAGTAACATCTGGAGAGCCTTGTATACCAGTGCCCATAGTATGGGAAACAAACTTCCAGATCTAGAGGCTACAATAATAGAAGCAGACTTGGATTTAGTGTCGATCACGGAGATGTGGTTCGCGGAGAACCATGACTGGGATATAGCTATACCTGGCTATAATCTATTCAGGAAGTACAGGGTAGAAAAAAAAATGTGGAGTGGCATTATATGCCAAGAATGATATTGTTGATGGAACTGCTGGACATGTGGGGTACTGAAGAAGCACTGTGGGTTAAACTGAAAAGAGGGAAAGGAAAATGCATTTATATCGGAGTAATATACAGGTCATCTTCACAGTCAGAGGAAATGGACAGAGACTTAATTGAAGACATCCACTAGATAGCTAGGAAAGTGCTGCGTATGTATTGTAGCGCCATAGAAATGATAAGTAGTAGTAGTAGTAAGTACTATTGATAGGTGATTTTAATATGCTGGATGACGATTGGGGCATCCCTGCTGCGGGGTCATCTAGAAGCAAAGAGATAATTGGATTCTCTACAGGAAGAATTGTTTCAGCAGTGGGTAATATAACCAATGCAGGATGGAGCTATTCTGGACCTGGTGCTTGCAAATGGAGAGAATGTTTCTGATGTCAAGGTAGGGAGACTATTTGACATCTAGTGATCACCGAATGGTGTGGTTCAATATTAAGACAGGGGAGTGGGCTCATTCAAGACTGAAGGTCCTGGATTTCAAAAGAACTAACTTTGCTGAGATGGGGGAATTTCTCAAGGAAGAGTTAGTAAGATGGGAACAGCTGAAGGAAGTAGAACAGCAGTGGACAAGACTGAAAGGAGCTATATTAAAGGCAACTAATCTTTATGTTAGAAAATTGCATAAGAGGAAAAGAAGGCTGCTCTAGTTCTCGAATGTAGTAGCTGAAAAGATAAGGGAAAGGCGGTTAGCCTTCACACGTTATAAGACAACTCCAAAAGAAGAAGACAGACTAGAATACCTGGATAAGCTAAGAGAAGATGGAAAAGCTGTCAGGAAAGGGAAATGGAAAATGGAAGAAAAGATAGCTAATACGGTAAAATTGGAGAATAAGACATTTTTCAGATAAAGTGACGGGAGGGGAGGAATATGTGGAAGATAAGGATAAAGCTGAACTGCATAACAGTTATTTCTGCTCTGTGTTCATGGATGAAAGGCCAGGGGTAGGACTGCAGAAAGCAAATGCTAAAGGGGTTGGATGTATGATAGACCAAGACTTGTTTACAGAGGACTGTGTTCGTGAGGAGGTTGCCAAATTAAAAGTAGACAAAGCGATGGGGCCAGCTAGGATACATCCGAGAGTGCTCAAGGAACTCTGAGAAGTTCTGGCGACTCCGCTGACTGACCTCTTCAATGCTTCCTTAGAGACTGGATTGGTCCCAGAGGACTGGAGAAGAGTGGGTGTGGTCCCTTTGCACAGTGGCAGTAAGGAGTAGATTGGGAATTACAGACCTGTCAGTCTGTCCTCGGTGTTGAGTAAACTAATGGAAATGCTTCTAAAGCAGAGGATTGTGAGGTTTCTTGAATGGAATGTAGGACCAGAGGCAGGTTTTGTCAGACTAATCTGATTTCTTTCACTGGGTGACCAAATAGTTGGACATGGGAGGGGCACTAGATGTGGTATATTTAGATTTCAGCAAAGCCTTTGACACAGTTCTGCACAAGCAACTGATAAATTGAGTGCCCTCGGTAGGGACCTAGATTGGGTTAAAAATTGGTAGAATGGAAGGAGACAGAGGGTAGTGGTAAATGGAGCCTTGCTCTGATGAAAGGGATGTTATCAGTGGAGTAACGCAGGGAATGGTCCTCGGGCTGGCTCTTTTTTATCGTCTTTCTAAGCGATATTGCAGAAGGGCTGTCTGGTAAGGTTTGTCTCTTTGCGGATGACACGAAACTCTGTAATAGGATGGACACCCCGGAGGGTGTGAATGACATGAGGAAGGACCTAGCTAAGCTGGAGGAATGGTCTGATATTTGGCAACTAAGATTTAATGCTGAAAAATGCAGGGTAATGCACTTGGGTCACAAGAATCCGAGGGAAAAGTACAATATAGGGGTGAAGTGCTTCTGTGTACGAAGGAAGAGAGGGACTTGGGGGTGATTGTGTCTGATAATAATAATAAAACTTTATAACCCGCTATATCTTTAAAAGTCTAAGCAGGGAACAGGTAGAAAAAGCAACGGTCAAAGCCAGAAGGATGCTTGGGGGCATAAAGAGAGGGATGACTAGCAGAAAAAGAGGTGATAGAGCCCTTGTATAAGTCTCTGGTGAGGCCCCATTTAGAGCACTGTGTGCAGTTCTGGAGACTCCACCTGTGGAAAGATATAAACAGGATGGAGTCAGTCCAGAGTGCGGCTACAAAATTGGTAAGCAGTTTTGAACATAAAACATATAAGGACAGGTTTATGAACCTCAACATGTATATGCTGGAAGAGAGGAGGGAGGGAGGAGATATGATAGAGACATTTAAATATCTCGGGGGCATTAATGTACAGGAAGTGAACCTTTTTCAACTGAAGGAAAACTCTGGAATAAGGGAGCATATGATGAAGTTAACAGGGAATAGGCTTAGGAGGAATCTGAGAAAGTATTATTTCATTGAAAGGGTGGTGGAAGCATGGAATGGCCTCCTGGTGGAGGTTGTGGAGTCGAGGACTGCGTCAAAATGGGATAAGCACGTGGGATCCCTTTGGAAAAGTAAGAGTTACAGGGGTTACAGAGGATGGGCCATTTGGCCTTTATCTGCAGTCTTGTTTGTATGTTTCTATCTCCCCTCAGCTGTCTCTCTTTCCAGGCTGAAGAGCCCTAACCTCTAGCTTTTCCTCATATGAGAGGAGTTCCATCCCCTCTATCATTTTGATCGCTTTTCTTTGAACCTTTTCTAATTTCGCTGTATCTTTTTTCAGATATGGCTACCAAAATTGAACACAGTACTCAAGGTTGCCATACTTCTGTCTGCTGGCAGCCTTCTCAGACTTTTCCATCTACTTGCCATTGTGGGTGGAACAGAATGACCAAGCAGCAGAGCTCTGACACTTGCTCTGCAGGCACTGCAACGTCTGCCTCTCCACCATCACACTAGCTTCTCTTCACCCCAATATGCTCATGAGGCTGCAGGGCCTGATGCCATCTTGATGCCCGACTGCCTTCTGACTGTGCTTCTCCTACTTGTGGTTGTCTTCTTCCTCTAGTTCTCAGAGGCCTTGGCCACTCTGGGAAAGCACTGGTAGTCTTTAAGTAACTCGAAGAAGTGATTGAAGTGGGGATAAAGAAGAGAAGAAAAGAAAAGAAGGAAAAATAAGGGAAACATAGAAAGATGCTACCCCCTAACTTATCACCCATAAGCTAGAGGTGGGCTCCATGGGAGCCTCACTGGTGGCATTGCCACCAAAGGTATCCTATGCCAGAGCTGGTATACTACACCAGCTCCCCCCCTCTTCTGCACTCTGTGGAAGGCCTGTTAGCCAACCCTGGAAGCAGCTCACCAGCCACCCAACCTGAGGCTAGGACCATGGGCCAGACCTCAGGAAACTGTCCTGATCTTTCAAAATAGACGTGCTATTTACCTTCTGCTGGAGGCAGAGAATACTAGAGATTTCAGGTGTGCGCCAATACTTATAGTGTGGTATGGCAGTGACATCACTGAAAACTCAGTGTTCTCTTCTTCCATCTGCTGGTTGAGTAGCAAAATCCTGTGGTTTGGACTGGTCAAGCAGGTGGATAAAGAAATGAGGTTTAAAATTTGAAAAGTTATGTCATTCACATGTAGGTATCAGTATCCACTCAAAGTTTTATAGCTAACATCAAGCTGTCTCAATACATCCTTTTTTTTCAGCAAAATAATTTGAAGAATTTTATTGCAGTAGTGCTAGTTGTGGCAGTTTTACTCTGCTTTTGCTCTCTTAATTAGCTTGCCTCTGAGATAGTTATTAATTAAATTTAATTGCTTTTTAATGGGGAAGCAACCGTGCTCTCTGTTAGGATGACATTTCTGTCAAAACTTGAGTAGAAAAATGAAAACCTTATAGTCTTTAATGGAAAGGAAGAAATCTTGGAATTTTTATGAGGGAAAATTTCAAACTAGCAAATTATTTGGCTTCTATATATCTGACTTTAAATTGGAAAGCTACAAAACACATTCCATCTGTAGCATAAGTGCATTCCAGAGACAAACAGATTTATAGCTTCTTATCTAACTCTGTTAACTCCATTGTTGATGCTTATGCCAGATTGGCCAAGGGAAGTATACATTTGGACCCTTGTGGTAGTATGCTTGCAGTTGCCTCCACTATGCTAGTTTATGGCTACAAGTTTTGGATATTATCCTATGTCCACATCCCGAAGGTTGATCAACAATGTTGCTGCCTTGACAGAACTGCCATCATCATGTGGTAGGACTGAGTTCCTAAGGCTGAGATGCTTTTTCAGCATGACAGACATTGAAGCAGTGCTAATAGCTCAATTTCATGGGATGGCTAGGTGTGTAAGAACATTCATTTCCAAAACTGTCTTCCTAGAGCAGCTGCCAAATGGGCAATGACTGCAAGAGAAACAGTTATGTGGACTACACAAGATGACGACAGGATGTACACATATAGGTGCCCCATAAAAGAGGCTTGGGGAGACTATGCCTCCCCAGCCCCAACTACAACTTCTTTTCTCTTGCTCCCACTGCTGTTGGGCATACTGTTTTCCCAGTAGTAAGAACAGGATAACTTTGAAGGATCATTTCCCTGTGTGAGCCAAAGCTAGTTCTGCTGGTCCCAGTCCCTCTGATGTAAACTTCCTGCTTTGGAGAGAACTTAAGAGTAGCTAGCCATACTGGGCCAGTCCATCTTGCCCAGTATCCTGCTTTCGAGACAGTGGCCAAGCCAGGACAGAAATACCTGGCAGAAACCTAAATCATGGCAAAACTCCATACTACAAATCCCAGGGCAATCAGTTGCTTCCCATGTCTGTCTCAATAGCAGACTATGGACTTTCTTCCAGGAATTTGTCCAACCCTTTTTTTAAACCCAGATACAGAAACCGCCGTTACCACATCCTCTGTCAAAGAGTTCCAGAGCTTAACTATTCGTTGAGTGAAAAAAATATTTCCTCCTATTTGTTTTAAAAGTATTTCCTTGTAACTAGAAGACCTAGCAGCTCTATGTGTAGGGAAATTGTTCCATGAGTCTTCCTGCTGTTTTTACTGCTACCACTAGTGACCGAAGATGGCAACAAGAAGGTGCGTGGAGGTGAGGTGAAAAGAGACACGTCAAGGTGGGGAGAGGGGGAGGCAGGGAGAGAGAGAGACAGATGCTGTAGGGTGGGGGTGGGAGAGAGAGAGAGACTCTGTTGGTATGATGACCTTTTTGTGGAATGCTGTATTTACATACGCCAGATCGAATGGGAAAGTAACATAGTAGATGAAGGCAGAAAAAGACCTGCACGGTCCATCCAGTCTGCCCAACAAGATTGTAAGCTCCTTGAGCAGGGACTGTCCTTCCATGTTAAATCGTACAGCGCTGCGTAACCCTGGTAGCGCTTTAGAAATGTTAAGTTGTAGTAGTAGTAGTAATATAACTCATATTTGCTACTTTTTGTGTATACCATACTTTGATTTGTACCTGTGCTCTTCATGGCACAGACCGTATAAGTCTGCCCCGCCTCCCAACCACCGGCTCTGGCACAGACCGTACAAGTGGGACTTGATATACCGCCTTTCTATGGGTTTTGCAACTACATTCAAAGTGATTTACATAGTATATACAGCTGCTTATTTGTACCTGTGGCAAAGTGACTTGTCCAGAGTCACAAGGAGCTGCAGTGGAAATCAAACCCAGTTCCCCAGATCAAAGTCTGCGGCACTAACCACTAGGCTAGTCCTCCACTCCTACATAAGTACATAAGTAATGCCATACTGGGAAAAGACCAAAGGTCCATCGAGCCCAGCATCCTGTCCCCGACAGCGGCCAATCCAGATCAAGGGCACCTGGCAAGCTACCCAAACGTACAAACATTTTATACAAGTTATTCCCGAAATTGTGGATTTTTCCCAAGTCAATTTAGTAGCGGTCTATGGACTTGTCCTTTAGGAAACCATCCAACCCCTTTTTAAACTCTGCCAAGCTAACCGCCTTCACTACGTTCTCCGGCAACAAATTCCAGAGTTTAATTATGCGTTGGGTGAAGAAAGTTTTTCTCCTATTTGTTTTAAATTTACTACACTGTAGTTTCATCGCATGCTCCCTAGTCCTGGTCTTGTATTGTCTAAAGAGTTCCACTTTTGACTCGTCTGTCCATAGAAAATTATCCCAGAAGACTTGGGGATCATCCAAGTGTGTGTCTGCAAATGTGAAATGAGCACTGATGCTACTCTTGAATAACAGTATTTTGTGCCTTGCTATTCTCTCACGAATCTCATTTTTGCCCAGTCTCTTACTTACTATAGCATCATGAACGCTGATCTTAGCCTGTAATTCTTTGGATGTTCTGAGATGTTTTGTGACTTCCTGGATGAGTTGTTGATGTGCTTTTGGAGTAATTTTGGCAGGATGGGGACTATTCACCAGTGTTTCAAGTCTTCTCCATTTACAGATAATGGCTCTCACTGTGGTTTGGAAGAGGTCCAGAGCTTTAGAAATGGCTTTGTAACCTTTTCCAGACTGAGAGATTTCAATATATTTTTCTCATCTCTTTGTGGAATTTCTAGGATTGTGGCATAATGTTCTTGCATTTTGTGGTGATGACTTTGCTCTCATGGTTAGGTTTAGATTCAACAGGGTTGGCTGAAATCAAGCCTGGCTGTGTTCAATCAGCTGAATCTAAATATCAGTTAAATTTGGTCAATTAGTTGATCAACTAAGGGGACAGCTGCTTTTTCACATGGGTGATTTGGCTTTAGAATAACTTAAATGAAGTAAAAATTTAAAAGCTGTTGTGTAACTCAGGTTCCCTTTTGTCTAATATTACACTTTGTTTATAGATCATAAACCATCCAGTATGACACACAGGAAATAATTGGGGAAATCGTGAGGGGGGAGTAACTTTTACATCGCTGCAGTGGTGTGCTGGAAAGTTTTTAACAGGCTTTCTCTCTGGGTATAGCCAGCCATGCACTTTTTTTGTGGGTGGGGGGGGGGGGGGGAGCCTGGGGTGGACTGGGGAGGGGTAACACATTCCTCACTCCCCCTCCCTCCCCAATGTGGGCACGCTAGGCATACCTTTGCTGGCAGGGATGCCGAACATCTTTCTGTTTTGATCTAGGAATAGGAAAAAAAAAAGATTATAAATGCTCCCAGGTTTCAACCTAATTCATGTTCTCCGAGGACAAGCAGGCTGCTTGTTCTCACTGATGGGTGACGTCCGCGGCAGCCCCTCCAATCGGAATCTTCACTAGCAAAAGCCTTTGCTAGCCCTCGGGCGCCGATGCGCACCACGCATGCGCGGCCGTCTTCCTGCCCGAAACCGGCTTGGGCCGGCCAGTCTTCTTTTCTCCGCGCTCGGTACGGTTGTGTTTACCGTTCGTGCCCCGGAAAGTCGACCTCGCGCGTCGTTTTTCGACATTTTCTTTGAGAAAATCCAGAAATCCTTTGGATTAGCCACTTCGGTTTTTCCTTCCTCTACTTCGAGTTTTTTTTTTGCCCCGTTAAGTTTTCTTTCGTCGTCGGGGTAGGCCTTACTTAGGCCCCGGTCGAAGTTTCCCTTTTTTCTGTGCCAAACTTCGCCATTTCGTCTTTCGATTTCGCCGGCGTGATTTTTCCGCCCATGACATCGAAGCCTTCCAGCGGCTTCAAGAAGTGCACCCAGTGCGCCCGGGTAATCTCGCTCACTGACAGGCACGCGTCGTGTCTTCAGTGTCTGGGGGCTGGGCACCGCCCTCAGGCCTGTAGTCTGTGTTCCCTTTTGCAAAGGCGGACTCAGGTAGCGAGGTTAGCCCAGTGGAACGTTTTGTTCTCGGGCTCTTCATCGGCATCGGCACCGGGGGTATCGAGTGCATCGACGTCTTCAGCGTCCAGACCTTCAACCTCGGCGGCCAGTGCATCGAGTGCATCGAGGCATCGGCCCTCTGCATCGGCGCCGAGACATCGGATAGCTGCATCGACGTCGGTGGTACCGGGACCTCGTCTGCTGATGTCGTCGGACGGTGGTGCTTCGTCTGGAGTGCAGGTGAGGGCTGTCCATTCCCCTGCTGGTGGCGGTGAGCCTTCGGGTGGGTCTCCCCCTACCCTGAGGGCTCCTGCGGTACAGCCCCCCCGAGACCGACCCTCTTCGGTCTCGGCCCCGAGGAAGCGACGGCTGGATTCTACGTCCTCCTCGTCGGTACCGGGAAGCTCCGGTGACATGCTTCGTCCCAAGAAATCGAAGAAGCATCGTCATCGGTCCCCTTCCCGTGTCGGTACCGAGAGCTCTGGGTCGCCGAAGGAGTCGGCACCCAGCAGGCATCGACGCCGAGAGGACCGCTCACCCTCTGTTCAGGAGGTGTCGATGCGCTCCACTCTGGACAGCCCGGAACAGCCTCCACGCCCGGAACAGGTTCTGACGTCGACGCCTGCATCGACCTCCATGCCTTTCTCTGCAGCCGCTCTGAACGAGAGCCTCCGGGCCGTCCTCCCAGAGATTCTGGGAGAGCTGTTGCGCCCTACCCCTCCGGTACCGGCGGTGCTTGCGCCACCGGTACCGTCGAGCGTGGCGCCGGCTGGCCCATCGCCCGAGGTGAAGTCTCTCCGGCGTCGGTGCGCGAGTGCGGTACCGGCGTGCCGTCGCCTCCAGGTAGGGGCTCTCCCGACTAGGTCGGCGGAGGGAGCTTCGCCGATGCGGGCGAGGGAGTCTACCTCTCGACGCCCCCATCGTGGACGTGGCTCCACGGACTCGAGTCGGGCACGGGTTGCAGACACAGGTTCGTGAACTTGTGTCTGACACCGAGGGTAAGGCCTCGTGGGAAGAGGAGAAGACCCCAGATATTTCTCTGACGAGGAGTCTGAGGGTCTTCCTTCCGATCCCACTCCCTCCTCCTGAAAGGGCAGCTTTCTCTTCCTGAGAGTCTGTCTTCGCTTCCTTTGTCCGGGAGATGTCTACAGCCATCCCCTTCCCGGTGGTTGTGGAGACGAGCCCAGGGCTGAAATGTTTGAGGCTCCTGGACTATCCTTCTCCACCTAAGGAACGTCACTGTTCCCATTGCATCCATGTCCTCAAAACAGACATTGCTTGCGAACTGGACCAACCTTTAACTAATCCCCACATCCCCAAGAAGATCGAGTCCCAGGTACCGGATCCATGGGGACCCAGATCTGATGCGCACTCAGTTGCCTCATGATTCTGGAGTTGTGGATCTGGCCCTAAAGAAGGCTAAGAGTTCTAGGGAGCATGCTTCGGCGCCCCCGGGCAAGGACTCTAGAACCTTAGACTCCTTTGGGAGGAAGGCCTACCATTCTTCTATGCTCGTGGCCAAAATCCAGTCTTACCAGCTCTACACGAGCATACACATGCGGAACAATGTGCGGCAGTTGGCGGGCTTGGTTGATGTGCTCCCCCCTGAGCAAGCCAAGCCGTTTCAGGAGGTGGTCAGGCAGCTGAAGGCGTGCAGGAAATTCCTGGCCAGAGGGATGTATGACACCTTTGATGTTGCGTCCAGGGCCGCTGCTCAAGGTGTGGTGATGCGCAGGCTGTCATGGCTGTGTGCCTCCGACCTGGAGAATAGAATCCAGCAGCGGATTGCGGACTCGCCTTGCCGTGCGGATAACATTTTTGGAGAGAAAGTCGAACAGGTGGTAGAGCAGCTCCACCAGCGGGACACCGCATTCGACAAGTTCTCCCGCCGGCAGCCTTCAGCCTCTACCTCTACAGGTAGAAGATTTTTGGGGGGAAGGAAGACTGTTCCCTACTCTTCTGGCAAGCGTAGGTACAATCCTCCTTCTCGACAGCCTGTGGCCCAGGCTAAGCCCCAGCGCGCTCGCTCTCGTCAGCAGCGTGCGACCCAGCAAGGCCCCTCGGCTCCCCAGCAAAAGCAAGGGGCGAGCTTTTGACTGGCTCCAGCAGAGCATAGCCGACATCCAAGTGTCAGTGCCGGGCGACCTGCCAGTCGGAGGGAGGTTGAAAGCTTTTCACCAAAGGTGGCCTCTCATAACCTCCGATCAGTGGGTTCTCCAAATAGTCCGGCAAGGATACACCCTCAATTTGGCCTCAAAACCTCCAAATTGTCCACCGGGAGCTCAGTCTTACAGCTTCCAGCACAAGCAGGTACTTGCAGAGGAACTCTCCGCCCTTCTCAGCGCCAATGCGGTCGAGCCCGTGCCATCCGGGCAAGAAGGGCTGGGATTCTATTCCAGGTACTTCCTTGTGGAAAAGAAAACAGGGGGGATGCGTCCCATCCTAGACCTAAGGGCCCTGAACAAATATCTGGTCAAAGAAAAGTTCAGGATGCTTTCCCTGGGCACCCTACTTCCCATGATTCAGGAAAACGATTGGCTATGCTCTCTGGACTTGAAGGATGCCTACACACACATCCCGATACTGCCAGCTCACAGACAGTATCTGCGATTTCAGCTGGGCACACGTCACTTCCAGTACTGTGTGCTACCCTTTGGGCTCGCCTCTGCGCCCAGGGTGTTCACAAAGTGCTTGGCTGTAGTAGCAGTGGCACTTCGCAGGCTGGGGGTGCACATGTTCCCATATCTCGACGATTGGCTGGTGAAGAACACATCTGAGGCAGGAGCCCTGCAGTCCATGCAGATGACTATTCGCCTCCTGGAGCTACTGGGGTTTGTGATAAATTATCCAAAGTCCCATCTTCTCCCAGTGCAGAGACTCGAATTCATAGGAGCTCTGCTGGATTCTCGGACGGCTCGCGCCTATCTCCCAGAGACGAGGGCCAACAACTTGTTGTCCCTCGTCTCGCGGGTGCGAGCGTCCCAGCAGATCACAGCTCGGCAGATGTTGAGATTGCTAGGCCACATGGCCTCCACAGTCCATGTGACTCCCATGGCCCGCCTTCACATGAGATCTGCTCAATGGACCCTAGCTTCCCAGTGGTTTCAGGCTGCTGGGGATCTAGAAGACGTAATCCACCTGTCCACGAGTTTTCTCGAATCCCTGTATTGGTGGACGATTTGGTCCAATCTGACTCTGGGACGTCCTTTCCAAATTCCTCAGCCACAAAAGTGCTGACCACGGATGCGTCTCTCCTGGGATGGGGAGCTCATGTCGATGGGCTTCACACCCAAGGAAGCTGGTCCCTCCAGGAACGCGATCTACAGATCAATCTTCTGGAGTTACGAGCGATCTGGAACGCTCTGAAGGCTTTCAGAGATCGGCTGTCCCACCAAATTATCCAAATTCAGACAGACAACCAGGTTGCCATGTACTACGTCAACAAGCAGGGGGGGCACCGGATCTCGCCCCCTGTGTCAGGAGGCCGTCAGCATGTGGCTCTGGGCTCGCCGGCACGGCATGGTGCTCCAAGCCACATATCTTGTAGGCGTAAACAACAGTCTGGCCGACAGGTTGAGCAGGATTATGCAACCTCACGAGTGGTCGCTCAACTCCCGAGTGGTGCGCCAGATCTTCCAAGCGTGGGGCACCCCCTTGGTGGATCTTTTCGCATCTCGAGCCAACCACAAAGTCCCTCAGTTCTGTTCCAGGCTTCAGCCCACGGCAGACTGGCATCGGATGCCTTCCTCCGGATTGGGGGGAGGTCTGCTGTATGCTTATCCTCCCATACCTCTGGTGGGGAAGTCTTTGTTGAAACTCAAGCAAGACCGAGGCACCATGATTCTGATTGCTCCTTTTTGGCCGCGTCAGATCTGGTTCCCTCTTCTTCTGGAGTTGTCCTCCGAAGAACCGTGGAGATTGTAGTGTTTTCCGACCCTCATCACACAGGACGAAGGGGCGCTTCTGCATCCCAGCCTCGGTCCCTGGCTCTCACGGCCTGGATGTTGAGAGCGTAGACTTTTGCCTCTTTAGGTCTGTCAGAGGGTTTCTCCCGTGTTTTGCTTGCTTCCAGGAAAGATTCCACCAAGAGGAGTTACTTCTTTCTGTGGAGGAGGTTTGCCGTCTGGTGTGACAGCAAGGCCCTAGATCCTCGCTCTTGTCCTACACAGACCCTGCTTGAATACCTTCTGCACCTGTCTGAGTCTGGTCTCAAGACCAACTCTGTAAGGGTTCACCTTAGTGCAATCAGTGCATACCATTACCGTGTGGAAGGTAAGCCGATCTCAGGACAGCCTTTAGTTGTTCGCTTCATGAGAGGTTTGCTTTTGTCAAAGCCCCCCGTCAACCTCCTACAGTGTCATGGGATCTCAATGTCGTTCTCACCCAGCTGATGAAACCTCCTTTGAGCCACTGAACTCCTGCCATCTGAAGTACTTGACCTGGAAGGTCATTTTCTTGGTGGCAGTTACTTCAGCTCGTAGAGTCAGTGAGCTTCAGGCCCTGGTAGCCCAGGCCCCTTACACCAAATTTCATCATAACAGAGTAGTCCTCCGCACTCACCCTAAGTTCTTGCCAAAGGTCGTGTCGGAGTTCCATCTGAACCAGTCAATTGTCTTGCCAACATTCTTTCCCCGTCCTCATTCCTGCCCTGCTGAACGTCAGCTGCACACATTGGACTGCAAGAGAGCATTGGCCTTCTATCTGGAGCGGACACAGCCCAACAGACAGTCGCCCAATTGTTTGTTTCTTTTGATCCCAATAGGAGGGGAGTGGCTGTGGGGAAACGGCACCATAAACCAATTGGCTAGCAGATTGCATTTCCTTCACTTACGCCCAGGCGGGGCTGGCTCTTGAGGGTCATGTCACGGCTCATAATGTTAGAGCCATGGCAGCGTCGGTAGCCCACTTGAAGTCAGCCTCTATTGAAGAAATTTGCAAAGCTGCGACGTGGTCATCTGTCACACATTCACATCTCATTACTGCCTGCAGCAGGATACCCGACGCGACAGTCGGTTCGGGCAGTCAGTTCTTCAGAACCTGTTTGGGCTTTAGAATCCAACTCCACCCCCCGAGGGCCCTGTTTGTTCTGTTCCAGGCTCTACTCTCAGTTAGTTGGTAAATTTTTTTAGGTCAATCTCAGTTATGTCCTCGCCGTTGCGAGGCCCAATTGACCATGGGTTGTTGTTTTGGAGTGAGCCTGGGGGCTAGGGATACCCCATCAGTGAGAACAAGCAGCCTGCTTGTCCTCGGAGAAAGCGAATGCTACATACCTGTAGAAGGTATTCTCCGAGGACAGCAGGCTGATTGTTCTCACAAACCTGCCCGCCTCCCTTTGGAGTTGTGTCTTCCCTTGTCTTTTGTTTTGCTACACATGAGACTGGCCGGCCCAAGCCGGTTTCGGGCGGGAAGACGGCCGCGCATGCGCATCGGCGCGCGAGTGCTAGCAAAGGCTTTTGCTAGTGAAGATTCCGATTGGAGGGGCTGCCGCGGACGTCACCCATCAGTGAGAACAATCAGCCTGCTGTCCCTCGGAGAATACCTTCTACAGGTATGTAGCATTCGCTTTTAATGTGGAATGTAAATGTTATAAGAAAATAAATTGATGGAAACTCTGGATGTTGAGCAGCTGATTCTCATATCATGATGTCTGTTTTAGTGGCCCTTTACCAGGAGATAAAAATCATTGCAGAAATACAACACGTGCTAGAGTATCCTTATAACCAGCCCCTCGAAATGACACACTAATTAAAGTTTATAACAAATTACTACTCTACCTATGAAAACGTTATTCTATTATTATACTTCCTCTTTGTACATCCGTATGCTCAGTGCGTTTTTTCTAGTGAAAAAAGTGCCGGTACTCAAATGCCAGGCAACTCTTCAGGGGTGGGGTGATCATTGAGGGGACCCACCCCACAATAGCCTGGCCCCCTGCAATCAGTCACAGAATCTATGACAAGGCAGAATTGGTGTGTAGGGCCTGAGCTCTTTCATTAAAACTTGGAGACCATGGGCAGTGTTGCCAGGTGGGCGGTTTTACCGCCCAATTGGGCGGTTTTCCGCGACCCGCCGCAGGCAATTTTTGCCCGCGGCGGGTTGCGGTTTTTTTGGGCTTTTTTTTTTGATTTTGGGCGGTTTTCCGGCGGGTTTTTCGGCCGCGGGGGGCGGGGTTAGTTGACGTTTTGAGCGGGTTACTGACGTTCTGGGCGGGGCCGATGACGGGGGAGGCGGGGCCGATGATGACGGGGGCGGGGCCGATGACGAGAGAGGCGGGGTTGATGACGGCGGGGGCAGGGTGATGCGGGGGGTGGGGGTGGTCAGGGGCAGGTTTGAGTTTGGGCGGGTTTTTGGGCTGTTTTTAGGCTGGATTGGGTGGGAAAAAAATTTTCCATCTGGCAACCCTGACCATGGGTCATTTTAGCAGTCAATGGAAAGGTGCCGGTACTCAGTACCGCCCCTCAAAAAAAGCCCTGCGTATGTTGCACAAGCTTGCATGTTTGAAAAATATAAGTGAGATTAAATAAAATGCTACAAACATTAAGGAACTACAATGTGGATGCAGCAGCTCAAAGGACTGTTTGCTTTGTTTTGAATGTATGGGGATGACGGCTGCGTGGGGGAGGGGGAAGAGACAACTTTTGTGAATTCAACTTCATGTGTCTCCTGTTCTCATCTAATCTCCTTGGGCTGCAGCACCTACATGCGCTGCTGCTGGCTTCCTCCTCCCAGGCCGGTACTTGCAGCGGCCTGAAGGAATCACGAGCTGCGCTCACTCTCTTCTGTGACCCTCGGGCTTGTGGCGGGCAATAAAAAAAACAGCATGAAACTGTGCGCATGGCCGTAGTCCTGTGGTGTGCCATTGCCGGCCTTCCTTCCTTTTCCCTCCCCCTCAGGATGTAACTTCCTGTTGGAGAGGGAGGAGGAAGGGAGCTGGCAGCTGCTTGTGCAGGGCTACAGCCCCGCACATGGTTTTGTTTTGCCGCTGTGAGGGTCGGAGAGGGCAGCTGGACGTTGACCACTGCCAGGAGGAAACCTGAGTCACCCCAGCCCAAATTTTGGAAGCCAGTTAGTTTATCAATCGGCTTCCAAAATTCTTAAATAAAAAATGGCTCTGGCGCACCACTGCATCGCTGTATTCTACTGAACGGTGTTTGGTGAGGGGGGGGGGGTGAGAGCAGAGGTTCATGGGGGGAAAACATTTAGTGAGTCTAGGGTCCTCATGCTGTTGCTTAGGGGCCTTCTGCAGTTCAGTTGACTGAATCTAGTTTGTGTTGTAATTAGGGAGGAGAAAAACTTGTCATTTTCATTGTTTCATTCTACATCTTTTATATTGTTAATGTACTGGTCTTTTCTTGTAATCTTGTGCTTCTATGGAAATGGTGTTCAACACTGTACTGAAAACACGCAACAGTATTGCAAAGTAAAGGAGAGACCCATCTGAGAGAACATTTATTGATTTAAAGAAAAAAAAACTTGATGCATGCTTTTGAAAAAAAAAATTACCCAAGATGAGCTGTCATAGGGGAAAGGGGAAATGGGACTTGAAATGGGCCTTTCTGAGGTTTTTGCAACTACATTCAAAGCGGTTTACATATATTCAGGTACTTGTACCAGGGGCAGTGGAGGGTTAAGTGACTTGCCCAGTCACAAGGAGCTGCAGTGGGAATCGAACTCAGTTCTCCAGGATCAAATTCCACTGCACTAAGTCCATAGCTTACTTGAAAAGCATATGGCTAGATTCTGTTAATACCGTCATCCACCTAATTAGCAATTGTTTTATCCACCCCTCTCTAGACCTCCGTGGAACCCCTTTCCAAGGTGAGGTGAACAGGGGACCAAAGGACCGCCTTCGGACACGGAGGTGTAGAGGGGGTGACAGAAGACGCAGTTCAAATCTAACTCCCAGGACCTCGGCTTTCTGGTTTCTGGGATCTAGGTGAATATTCAGCCATCTATTCTCCCTCATGATGTACTGGAGTTTAAAGGATAATCTACTTATGTCAACACCACTTGTATATGAGTGTTAGAGGAAACAGAAAAGTAGACTAGAGAAGGTTGTGATAGAAATAGTCTTTATTCTCACCAATTGAAACTTCAAGCTGGTACACACATCAGTCAGATTCTGGGTTCAACCGACCGTAGCTTCGCCCTCAGACTGGCGTTGGGAAGGACTCCGATTTCAACTCAGATTTACATTTCTTATATAGTTTTTGCAGTCCATACAATTCAATGGAGAGAGACTTTTTTTTTCTTTTTTTTTTTCATCTGTGAATCATACTTAACCGCAGGTCAGGTGCCCACCTGCTCCCTCTTCCCCCCCCCCTGAAATTTCCTAATAACGACAGTTTCCTGTCTTGTAAACATCTCTCCTAATATGGAGAGATCAGTTTTATATCTTGTGATTCTGGGAGCCATCTTTACAAAGACAGACTCCATCTTATGAACCAAACTTTTTAGGATTTTAGCCATTAATTCCTTGATCTTGGCTTTTGCACTGCTTTTGAATGTCACACTAAATTCTATTAAGGCTTATCAAGCAGCCCTGCTACTTCAGGTGCTCAGCAACAAGGCCATCATCAGATTTTCGGGCCTAGTCAGTGCTTTTCAGCAGTTTAAGGTATGTAACTCGGCCCACCACTATTCCAGTGGATGGGTCTCAAGCTGGGACACATTAACAATTCTTATGGGTAAAAGCTTAATAATTTAATTTACAACCTCTTAGTCAAAAAACATGTAAAAAAAGTACAATAAAATTGAAAAGAAGAGCCTTAACGGTCTGTAATTTCTTTTGGCTGAGAAAGTAATTTAGGGTTCAATGAGAGACTCGCCCACCACTAAATCCTCGTTCGTTTGAGATGCTGTGCAGATCTTGCAAACACCAATGGTGATAAACCCTGCTGCTTACAAAACTGAGCACTGCTTCAAGTTTTCTGTCATGGCGACTGTGCTGCAAGCAGGCTCAGCACTACAGCCAGTGCTGCTGAGAAGCAGGGTCTGAAAGCAGTACTATTTCTTTTTTTTTGGTGAGTGGCTGTCCCCCATGGCTCTGAAGACTCCCTTCCCTTAAAGGAATTGGAGCCAAAGAAGGAGCAAAGTTGACCTGGGACTCAGAGGAACCCCAGGGAAGCTCAGGGACTGAAGGGGGAGGGGACTTGGCCACCTGAGTGTTTCACCTTTGATGCAAAAGAGAACCCTCGTTGGCCTCAGCCTCTGCCAGCTAAGAGAATTAACCAGTGCACAGATGCCAAATATATTGGGAAAATTTAGGGAAGAAAACAGGAAAAATACCCAACCAAACAAAAGAACTCGCAACTTGCTTTTTTTTTTTTGGAGACTGACCATAAGGATAAAAGAACAGAAGTATAGAAACCCTGAGACAGACGAGCTCAGCTCCCCTACCACGTGCTGGAGACTGAGAATACTGAGACTTGCAGGGGCTGAGCAAAGATCTTATTGGTTTGCTCAAAAATCGGTGTTCTGAGTCTCCATCTGCTGATAGGCGCGTACTACCCGTCAGTCATTTTGGGCTGGTCCGATAGATGCTAAGAAGACCATGTTATACCTGTGTTCTATGAATAGCACTGGCTTCTAGTTTTCTCTAGAATCCAAGTTAAGATTCTTCTCACACAGGGCTTTGTATGCAAGACTACCACATTATTTAGCCTGCTTGTTGATTCCTGCATGTATTAAAAATGTAAACCGCTTTGATTGTACCACAGAAAGCCGGTATATCAAATCCCATTCCCCTTCCCTTTCTCCATTCCTCACACCTCCATTTCTTCCTTTAGATCATCTTATCTTTCTTTGCATCCACCTTCTCCTATTGATATTGGGTTGGAAACAATATGCACTGTTTATTTATATCCTTGTTTAAGGAGCAAGTTATTTCCTGATATCAAAGGCAAATCGTAAAAACTTCAAAGTTGCCTTTAAGACCTGGTTATTTTACCAGGTTTCCTGTGAAAATTGGTGCAGAACTAGGCTGATACTGGGCTGTTTCCTTTCTATGTTAACCTCATATATCTGCATCGGTAGGGATTACATTTTATATTAGTTAACTTATAGAAACAGAGAAACATGACAGCATGTTGTACAACCTTTTTCAGTTTTCTTCGGAGTGCTGTTTGCCATTTTTTTTTTAAATGAGATTATATATTTACAGGGATATACCAAAAGGAAAATGAATTTATCATCATTTACATGAAATAAACCACATAGGTGTTAAGTGTCAGCTTTCCTCAGTGGCATGGGGTCGGGTTTGGTGGGAAATGCCACAATTTTAAATTCTCAGTCCATGTCGGTGAAGCAAGCCCCACAGATCATGTGGCACACTGCACTGTCTCCTTCATAGCCTAGTGATTTGCAGGGGAGCTTCCCAGGGGTGGAATTTCCCCTGGAGTTCATACTTGCATTGTATAAGGCCTTTATGCTTAAACAATCTAGGCCCCTGTCAGAAGTGGATCCAGGTCCTTCCTGGGGGGACTTCCTCGGGCTCTAAGCATCAGCGGATCACTTGCGATACAGACCAGGAAGAGACTCCTATGGATTTTGACTCAGACTCTCTTTTAAGTGGAGGAGTAGCCTAGTGGTTAGTGCAGCGGACTCTGATCCTGGGGAACTGGGTTCGATTCCCACTGCAGCTCCTTGTGACTCTGGGCAAGTCACTTAACCCTCCATTTTATTTTATTATTTTTTTTTTGTTACATTTGTACCCCGCGCTTTCCCACTCATGGCAGGCTCAATGCGGCTTACATGGGGCAATGGAGGGTTAAGTGACTTGCCCAGAGTCACAAGGAGCTGCCTGTGCCTGAAGTGGGAATTGAACTCAGTTCGCCAGGTCCAAAGTCCACTACCTTAACCACTAGGCCACTCCTCCACTCCATTGTCCCAGGTACAAATAAGTACCTGTATATAATATGTAAACCACATTGAATGTAGTTGGAAAAACCACAGAAAGGCGGTAGATAAGTCCCATTCCCTTTTAAGAGGGCTTGAGGATCAGCCCTTGGAAGACAGGGAGCTGGAGGGGGTTGAATAGCTTTTTTCCTTTCCCAGATGACTTACTTCCTGGTGAGGACCCCTCGGTGGTCAGGGTATTTCATAAGGAGGACTTGAAGGAGTTGATTTTGCTAATGTCCTCTACCCTTAATTTTGTTCAGGAGCAAGAGACACAATGGTATCGAGTAAGGTGGACCTTTTGGTGAAGGGGATTCACAAGCCTGGCAAGTTTTTTTCCCATGCATCAAGACATCGGGGATGTAGTTTAGGCTGAATGGGACATTCTGGATGCTCTATTCCGGTTGGCCAGATCCATGATAAGACTTTACCCGGTGTTGGATCAGGACAGGGAGTTGCCTAAGCCTCTGTTTGTGGATGCTGTGGTGTCTGCAGTTACCAAGAAGACTGTAGTTCCTGTAGATGGAGGCATGGCTCTCAGAGACCCTCAGGGCTGCTATATGGAGATGCTTTTGAAACATTGTTTTGATGTTTCAGCTGTAGCTGTGAAAGCGGCCATCTGCAGGGGTTTGGTGGCCAGGGCATGCTTTAGGAGGTCTGAGAGTGTGTTGGATAGTGCCTCGGATGACTTTTCCCTTGTGGATTGGGAAGTGGTTAAGATTGAAATGTGGTCTGCCTTCTTGTCAGATGTGCTTTATGATTTGCTTTGCGCATCTGTAAAGTCTATGGCCCTGGGAGTGGCGGTTTGTCGATGTCTCTGTCTTCATGGTTGGTCTGCAGATCTGGCCTCAGAGTCCAAGTTGATCAAGTTTCTCTTTTGGGGATTTTTAGCGACGAGTTGGATAAGTTGGTCAAGAGTTTAGGGGAGTCTAAGGTGCCTTGTCTTCCGGAGGATTGGCCAAGATCATTAGATCGCATGTTCTCGGCTGGTAGAGGTCGTGTGCATGATACAAGGTTTTATAGGGCAGGTAGAGGCGCTGGCTCTGAAGTCACTTTTCTTCCAGCATTCTCAGGCCTTTCGTGGTGGCAGGTGTGGAGACTGGGACGGTGTACGTCCGGTAGCGCTATAGTAGTAGTAGTAGTAATCTTCCAGGCCCAGAGCCGTGCTGCACAATGAAGGTGTTGGGGGCCCATTAATTCCGGTAGGAGCTCGGTTGTGAGATTTTTATTGGAGGTGGGCCCAGATTACATTGGACCAGTGGGTCCTTGAAATTATTCATGACGGTTATGCTCTCGAGTTCGCTCATACTCTGCTAGACGTCTTCCTAGAGTCTCCTGTTGCTCACGTTCAAAGGCCAGGATGATGAGTGACACCCTCGACTGGCTTATTTGTCTGTGGGTGGTATGCCTGGTTTTGGAGACTGAAAGGGGGATGGGTCGATTTCAGTCTATTTTGTGGTGCCAAAGAAGGAAGATGCTTTTTGTCCCATCCTGGACCTCAAAAGCATAAATTGGGCTCTTCAGGTGTCCTCGTTCCGCATGGAGACTTTTTGATCGGTCATAGTGGTGGTGTATTTGGGGTTATTTCTAATAGCGCCAGACTTGATGGAGGCCTGCCTTCACATCCCAGTTCGTCGGCTTCAGCGGTTCCTTCGCTTTGCTGTTTTGGGAGAATATTATGAATTTTGTGCAATTGCGTTTGGTCTTGCAACAGCTCTGCAGATGTTTACCAAGATTATGGTGGTAGTAGCGGCGGCCCTCTGCAAGGAGGGGATTCTAGTTTATCTGTACCTGGATGACTAGTTGATTTGTACAAAATTAGGAGAACCATCAGATAACTGCTCAAGTAGTTCATTTTTAAAAGATACTTAGGCTGGTTGACCAATCCCCTGAAGAGCTGCTTACTACCAACACAGTCCTCGGAGTATCTGGGTGTCACTTTCGACATGCTTTAGGGCCGAGTGTTTCTTCCATTGCCATGGATATACAAGCTCCAACGTCAGGATCTTGAGTCATTTTGGTGACCAGTTCGATATGCCAGGGGTATCTTCAGGTTTTGGGATCAATGGCAGCGGCCATAGAGGCAGTTCTATGGGCCAGAGTGCAGATGAGGCCTACAATGGTTTCTCCTCTTGCGGTGGTCACCTCAGTCAGACTCCTTGAGGGTCAAGTTGCCGTTGACAGCTGCGGCATGTCGGAGTCTCCGGTGGTGGCTGCTGATATCTTGCCTGTCAAAAGGGATACCGTTGGACCCTCCTCAATGGACGGAAGTGACTATGGATGCCAGTCTCTGGTTGGGGCGCCCAATGTATGGCTCAACTGGCGCAGGGGCTTTGATCCAAGATGGAGGCGTGTTTCTCCATCAGTCTGTTAAAGTGATTTGGCTGGCGCTGTGTAAATTTGTCTGCTCAAGGGCAGAGTGGTGTGCGTTTTATCAGACAATACAACAGCAGAGACATATGTTGATCACTAGCGCTGAACGAGGAGTCTCCTTCTGGCGGAAGAGACGGCTATTCTCATGAGTTGGGTGGAAAGTCACCTCAAGGATCTGTCTGCCTCTCGTGTGGCGGGGGCTAAGAATATTCATGTGGATTTCTTCAGCTTTCAGACCTTGAATCCGGGGGAGTGATCTCTGAGTTCCAAGGCATTCTCTGCCATAGTCCACAAGTGGGGCTTGCTGGTGATGGACATCATGGCAACTCAGGGGAATGCCAAGGTGGCTCAGTTCTTCAGTTGCAGAAACGAACGGGACTCGGAAGGCTTGGATTCTCTGATCCGCCCTTGGCCGGAGGGTCTCCTTTATATGTTTCCTCCCTGGCTGCTGTTAGGTTGGCTCATCTAGTGAACCAAGACACAGAGGTCTTGTGATCCTTGTGGCTCCAGATTGGCCATGGTGAACATGGTATGCAGATCAGAGGAGTCTGGTAGTAGGGTCTGGGCCGCAGCTCGAGATGCCACATCACAGGTGTCATAGATACCCCTGGACAGGAACTTTCTGCACGCCTTCAGCTGCCTGACCACCTCCTGAAAAGGCCTGGACTGCTCCGGAGGGAGCTTGTCGACCAGGTCCGCCAGTTGCCTCACATTGTGTCACCACTCAGGCTTTCTGAATCAGTAGGTCTTCTAACTCAGTCCCCATCACCATGCCATTCCAGCTCGATTTTGTCTTAAACGGTTTGGCTGAGAAAGCGAGGATATTCTGTTAAGGTGATTGTCATGATGCTGTGCTTGTGGCGCCACTGTACTTCTTTGGCTTGTATCAGGACTTGGAGAATTTTCGAAGGCTTGTGTGGAGATCATGGAGTCGTGTATTTGAATGCTTCAGTGCGGTAGATTCTTGATTTTTTTTTTTCAGGATGGTTTCAAGAAGGGGTTGGCCTTAGCTTCTCTTAAAGTTCAGGTGGTGGCCCTGGCTTGTTTTTGGGGGCGCGTTAAGGGCAAGTCCTTGGTATGTCATCTCGATATCATTGGGTTCCTGAGAGGTGTTGGTATCTTGCAGCCGCCGAGGATTTATCATTTCTTCCCTTGGATTTAAATCTTGTTCTTTCAGCTCTGGCTTGTCTTCCATTTGAGTCTCTGGCTTTTATTTCCCTCAAGGATCTTACTATGAAGTTGGTGTTCTTAGTGGCAATTTCCTTGGCGAGAAGAGTGGCTAAGTTGCAGGCCCTCTCTTTCAGAGCTTCTTTTTTGGAATTTGCTAAGGACAGAGTGATTTTTCAGCCAGTTCCTTCCTTTCTTCCAAAGATCTTGACATCCTTTTATGTTAACCAGTCTCTGGTCCTTCTGGCCCTGGCTCTTCCAAGGGGTCAGAAGAGCAGCTTGCTCTGTGTAAACTGGATGTGCAGAGAGTGTTGCCAGGATTATGTGCATAGGATGGAGGAGTTTAGGTGCTCGAACTATGTAAAGGCTGGCGCTGTCTAAGGCTACCATTGTGCTGTGGATTAAGGAGGCGATTGGATCCGTGCAGCTTCTTTTTGTGGGTAGGTCTGTTCCGAATGAAATTAAGGCACAAGGGGGCAGGCCGCTTCTTGGGACGAGCATTCTCTGGTGTCTCTGGTAGACATTTGTAAAGCGACAACTTGGTCATACTTGTATTCCTTTGTATGGCATGGGCGTCCAGGCTCATCAGGATGCGGTTTTCAGTCAGCATGTGCTGTGGGGCTTTTTGGGTCCCTCCCTTGAATTACTGTTCTGGTACTTCCTATTAGTCATTCTGGGTCAGTCCAGAGGGGCGCTAAGGAAGAAGAAATTAGGTCCCACCTGCTAATTTGCACATACACACAAGCCATTGAACTATTGCCAGCACTGTCCTTTTGGCTGTAGGAACCAGACGGTGCACAGGTGCCAGATTTCGTTCATTTTTTCCTTTTGCTTTAAGTGAATACTAAGACTTGCAGGGGCTGAGCCAGGGGTCTTATTTGCTTGCTCAAGAATCAGTGTTCTCTGTCTCCACCCGCTGGTAGGTATGAACAACCCATCAAGTCATTCTGGGATGGGCTGGAGGGACTAAAGGAAAGCAAATTAGCAGGTAAAACCCACACTGTACAATTAGTATTGTCTGGAGTCTTCTCATAGTAGATGTGTTGACTTCAGGCAAAAAAGAATTGCAATAATCTAGGCTACTGGTGATAGGGCATGTATTAAGCTCTGTAAATCTGCCCAAGTTAATTTAGATTTTACTACTTAAACATGTCTTAGATAAAAAAACAAAAAGGAGCAAACTAGAGTTGATACATATGCATCAAATGTGATATGTGAATCCAGTATAAAATCCCAGTACCCAAACTGATCTTTATAAGGAAACACATTTTATTGTTGGAACTGGCATAGGATGGAAGGTACCTCTTCCGTATCATATAGCTTTGGACTTCTCAGGATTAATTTTTTTTTTAAACAGTGGTCTCTAAGCCAACCAGCCACTGAGTCTAAACAGGCATTAAGGGGACATGTCTGAGCATGAATCAAACTGGATGTCATCTGCACAAGAGAAAGCACAACACCAAAACTCTGAATAAGAGTGAAGAGGAGACAAACATAATTGAATAAAGCATATGTGAGAATCACCTTGTGGAACTATACAAATGATCTCGAGGACAGAGGTTCTCAACCCAGTCCTTGGGGCACACTCCGAATTTCAGCATACCCACAATGAATATGTGTGAGATAAACTTGGAGGCACTATCTCCATTCTATGCAGATTTATCTTATGCATGTTCACTGTGGGTATCCTGAGCACCTAACTAGCTAATGTGGGTCCTGAGAACAAGGTTGAAAACCACTGCTCTAGGAAAAGATTTGTAAAAGTGTTTTTTCTACTGTTGCTAAATATGATGCATGTGTTTGAAATGGTAGTTAAATGACATAAGGGGGCCTTTTACTAAGCTGTGGCAAAATTTGGCCTTAGCACACTCTTAGTCAGGTCTTTCTTGTGTGCTAAGGCCATTTTTACTACATCCATAAAATGCCTTTGTTTTTTTTGTTATATTAATGGCCATATGCTAATGTTGCATCCTTGCTGTTTGCAAGTTCGAGCTGTCAAATAGATTTGACACTGCTGTCAAATCCATTTGACAGCTCTGATGCACTGGACCTCCACCTCTTTTTTTTTTTTTTTTTTACCCTGGTGGTCCAGTGGACCCTGACCCCCCAATCTTTTTTTAAACTTTCCATAATGGTCCAGTGGACCAAACCCCTTCCCCTTCCCAGGCACACCCCCCTCTCTCCCTTCTGCACCTAACCCACATCCCCGCCTCTCCCTGTACAACATGTTGGAAACAGGAGGGCAGGAGCAACAGCTCCTCCTTCCTGCCTCGAGCCTGCCTGGAACAAAATGGTGACGCCCAGGCCCTGCCCAGCGCATCCTGGGCAGGGCTAAATACCATGTAAGAAATTTTCCCCTTATATGGTGTTCAGCCCTGCCCAGTGCATCCCAGAATGCAACTGGGCAGGGCCTGGGCACTGACATTTTGTTCTGGGCAGGCCCGACGGAGGAGCCATTGCTCCTGTCCTCCTGCCTCCATCTTATTGTTCCGCAGGGGAAGGGGTTTGGTCCACTGGACCACCAGCAGAATTTTTTTCTGGAGTCATAGGGGGTGTGGTCCACTGTATCACCAGGCAAAGTTTAAAAAAGGATTGGGGGTGGGGGAGGTGTTTGGACCACCAGGGAAATTTTTAAAAAATTCAAGGGGGGGGGGGGGGTGCTGGGAGATAAGAGGTAGAAAGCACAAGCGTGCAGCCTTTATAGCTTCCTGCTTGTGCTTCTCTCCTCTCCAACAGCTCCAGAGCAGCTGTAAAATTTCCTTGTTAAACTAGAGCTGCTCTGGACCTTTGCATCCTGTGGAATACACATTAGATTACAAATGAGTTCATTAGAATACATTTGCATGGGGTTCTCGGTGGCTGCTAATGGCACACATTAGAGCCACAGAAAACCCCTTTGTGCATTCCTAGCTCCCTAAACATTTGCTTTAGACTGGCTAGAACTAAACATTAATAGCAGGGTAAGCTTTGTGCATCCGGCCTTAGGTTAGTGCACGCTAATTTGGTAGGTACCATGGGACACCTGAGCGCATCTTGTGGTATGTCATTTTAAGCTGCATAAGGCGTGTGTTAGAGTCTAACACAGCTTAGTAAAATGGCCCCTTAGTGTCCTCCTCTAAATTACCTCTCATGCTTATCAAACTGAAGTTTTAAACTAGACTTTCTAATTTCTAAACTGGATACTTCTTAAGATGATTTGGGGTTGATATACTAAACTGTGGTAGGCACTTGATACTGTTATTCGATGCATTTACGAAACATGCTCACAGCTCCGTTTGTATACACAGTAATGAGCATACTCATGAAAAATGAGTTATTCTTTTCAAAGCTATGGAGTCAGAAGAAGTCAGTTGGAAGCAATTTTAGGTGAAGTTGGATTTAGAAACATATCCACTCCAGCTTCAAAATAAAAGCCTAAAACAGTGTATTGCATACTTTTGACAGTGGTTAGAGCACTGGTCTTGACATCCAGAGTTGTCTGGTTCAAATCCCACTGCTGCTCCTTGTGATCTTAGGCAAGTCACTGTATCCTCCATTGCCTCAGGTACAAACTTAGATTGTGAGACTTCCGTGGACAGGAACATACCCAGTGTACCTGACTGTGATTCACTTAGAGCTACTACTGAAAAAGGTATGAGGAAAATCTTAAATAATTTTGTTAAGGTTCTCTGTAAACTTCAAAAATATATTGTGGTTGTGCATAAATAAATATCCTATGTTTTTGTAATTAAATTTCTCTTAGATTTACTGTACATAGTAGGAGTCGGAGTAGGGGTTGGACAGTAGAAAAATAGAGGCATCAGAGTCAGACTTGGTATACAGACTCCAAAGCCCTGATTTCTCTGGCCTGAAAAGTTGTGTGGTATTGTGGGAAGGTAGATGTAAGTGTGTATTGCAACTTATATAAAAGCATGACCTAAGAAGGCAACTTCTTTTACTAATAGTAACATAGTAAGTGATGGCAAATAAAGACCTGAATGGTCCATCCAGTCTGCCCAATAATCACACTCATTATCAATTCATGATTAAATCAATGAGTGTGATATTATATACTTTCTTTGATGTTTCTGGGGACATAGACCATAGAAGTCTATCCGGCCTTATCCTTATGTTCCAACTGCTGGAGTTGCTGTCAAAGCCTACGCCAATCTATGTGAGGTTTCTGATTATTCTAGTTGCAGCAGCAGCCTGGATAGAAGTAAAGGAACCCAGAAACAGAAAAAGAGAGAGAGAGCATTTAGGAAGTACCGTTGCAAAGCCACATTCTATGTCCTGGACCAATGTACCTTCATTGAATCTTTTCTCCACGGTATACATTAGAATGGAGCATTCTAATTGTGTTTGAATAAGCAAGTATTTTATATACTTTGTGTAAGAGTAATTTACAGTCCATGTAGTTCTTGCAGTGTGCAGATACACCTCTGACAGCCATGGCTGTTCTCTTCTACAATGTGTTGTTTCATTACTGTGTCTGGACTCTTTCCCACTGTAGGAATTTAAGGTAGCTTGTTGGGTATACAAAATAATCTCTGGATGTTTCCCACTATCCCTTATTGAGCTACTATCTTTTCCTTCTAGGTTGACACATTGCTCTAGCACCATATCTAAGTTGGGTTTTCCATTGGTAAAAAATATTCAGTTAAAGTGTTTTCATAATGGCTGTTTTTATTATTTATCTAGTAAGATTTGGTCTTCTACTTTCTCAGATTCAGCTTTTACCCAATTATCTTCAATTTTTTGTAAAGTTCGGAAAACTTTTCTTTTTAGCAAATATAATTATAATTTGTAATGTGTTGACTTTTGTATTTTGGTTACTGCTTGAGCTATAAGCTAATGCTTTTAGGAAGTTAGTCAATTTGTAACCCGCTTTAATTCCAGAGCTGATATAAGCGGGATATAAATACCAGAATAGTATATTATCTGAAGGGGGGAGGGGGACAAAGTATGTGCTGGGGAGGTAGAAGATGAGAGACGGAGGAGAGGAGGGGAGGTTGAGAAGAGTGAAATAAGAGAGAAGGTGGAGAGAAGAGATGACGGACAAGTCAAGAGGATGAGGAAGGAGGGAAAGATAGGAGAGGAAGAATTGCTGAGGGAATGGACAGAAGGAAGGAGGGTGATATGGAGGGAAGTAGAGAGGGGAGGGTGGAGAAAGAGGTGAAGGATGATGGAATTAAGAGCTGGGAGGAATAATGTGTATGGAAATGTAAGGAGCCAGGGGTGTGAGTAAGAGGAAGAGAATGGAAGATTAGAAGTGGGATGAAGGGAAACATAAGGAAAAGGTGAAAGCAAAATGAATGAAAAGGAGGGAGAAAGCTAATCAATGCCCATCTGAAGGGAGGGGGAAAATTCTTCCTTTTTCCGCTAACCTGAACTCCCTATCCCATGCCCCCCACCCCAAATGAAGTAGGCATAGTATGCGCAAGTTTCTCCTTTCTCACTACTGCTTTCCTCTTCCTCCTTTTTCTACAAGTAGCTTTCTGGATTTTTCTAGCCAGTGTGTTTCTTCTAGCAAAAAAGGTGCCGGTACTCAAATGTCAGGCCACCCTTCAGGGATGAGGTGATCACTGAGGGACTCACCCCACAATAGCCAGGACCCCTGCAACCAGTCACAGAATCTATGACAAGGCAGAATTGGTGAGTAGAGCCTGAGCTCTTTGATTAAAACTTGGGGACCATGGGCCAATTTCAGCACACAATGGAAAAGGTGCTGGTACTCAGTACCCCCAAGTACCCCCTCAAAAAAAGCCCTGCTTCTAGCAGTTCTACAGGTGACTTTGATTGCCAAGCTTTTGTGTTTGTAGTGAGGGACTTGTGCTTCTCAAATTATGTGAGCTAACGTAACGGACAGTTTCCATTTTTTTAACCTTATGATACTTTTTCACCTGATAAATATCACATTGCATTTATTTTGCATATCTTTACCTTAATACAGTGGTTCTGTCTTCTTTTACACATTTGACAGACCATGTTCATGTGTGTGATACACTGAACAGTAAAATATGCAGCTGAACAAACAAGAGCCCAAATATCATTTTTATTGTAGTTACATAATTCAAGGGAATCAAAATGATTTAATCATTTTTCTCATAAATATTTTAATCTTTTATTTCATTAGTAAGAAATCAGGGGCTGATGTGCTGCATAGTTTTGAAAAATATTCAAGTTCAGCTTGCTTGTGATTTGAAATAGGAATGATCCTTTTTTAGGGCTAGTATCTGAATTCATGAACCTTCATTCGCAACTGCCTAAGGATTTTTCCCCCTTATTTTATATGCCCCCTCCCCACTCCCAGCATCTCTCTCTTCTGGTCATTGGGATGTATACCAGGACTCCTTAACTGAATCTGGCCACAAGGTGTCACTTAACAGTATGTTAATGTCTTAAAGACTGATTGCAGTAGTTGTAATCCTAACTAACCTGGGGTGTGGAAGACCCAACCTGAATTGAACCACTGAGCTGTCCTGTGTGTTCCACTGTTTGATTTACTTTCAGTTAGCAGGAAAAATATCTGGATTATGCTGTGAATGAGTTTTGATAAAGCTGTCTTCATTAGAGAATGCCATTAGGCTTCTCTGTGTTCTGCTATACACTATCAGCTTGTGCTCAGGTTGTATCATTTTGACAGCCTTTCTTAGGATTAATGGAGTTGAATAGTTAGCTACATTCGCAGTCTGATTTCTGAACACCCAACAATGTGTTTTGACTGCATGTGCCACCAAATTGCTTCATTATACATGATGATAAAAAAAAATGCTTACTCTTCCTGAGAAGAAGAAAATTTGCTTCTCCTAGGGTTTTTTTTCACCCTTCCTTCAGGTCTTCACAACAAAATCAACTTGTAGTTCCCAGTTATCGTGTTTTATACACAAACAAATTAGACACTTTATTTTCTGTGTCCAAGCTCCCCTTCTTTGGAATGACCTTCCACCTTCACTAAGATTGGAAACTTCATTAATAAAATTCAAGACAGATGTTAAAACACATCTATTTAAATATGCATATAGTTAACTTTTGCTGGTTTTCTTCTTTTTCTGAGGATCTCTGGATTGTTTAAGCCTCCCTTCTGTTCTGATCTGTTCCTCCTGCTGCATTATCACAAATGGATTTCTCTCTGTTTCCTTTTTGGTGCAGCCATGTCCATTGCCTCTGGAAAAGGTCTGGTCTCTGCTTTCTATTTATGTTATTTAGATTGTAAACTGCCCTGAAGGCGCCCAAAGGACGGGGTAGTAAATAAAAATAAAACTTGGATTAGCAAGGCAGTGGACTCTTGTTTTCTTAAAGCTAGCATTTTTTGTTTGAGCATGTAAACTGTGTCAAGTTGGTGCATTATGTAATGATTGCTCCTCACTATTTTTGTTGGACAGTAGCAGTAGGTCCTGTGTATGTATGTAGATTATTTTTTTGTTACATTTGTACCCCGCGCTTTCCCACTCATGGCAGGCTCAATGCGGCTTACATATTATATACAGGTACTTATTTGTACCTGGGGCAATGGAGGGTTAAGTGACTTGCCCAGAGTCACAAGGAGCTGCCTCTGCCTGAAGTGGGAATCGAACTCAGTTCCTCAATTCCCCAGGACCAAAGTCCACGACTTAAGTGAAGCAAGGGGATCCTTATTGAAGATGATGCATTTATTTTCTTAATATTGTTTTCACTAGTGGGAATGTGTGTCGAAAAGAAAGGGTAGGATGCAGATAAGATTTCTTTGGAATGTTTTGGGGAGTTTGATAGTGACAATTTAAGGCGGAGGCTACCAACAGTCACTCTTAAGGTGTGTGTACATGTTCTGGTAAAATACTAGTTTGATTATATACTCCTTGAGCATGACATTTGCATCAGGTGAAATGTAATTTAAAAGGTTTTTATTGGAAGGAAATTATGCTTTCTCAATGACAAGGTGTTTAAGCTTGGATCTAGTATCTACAAACTTTTTTTCTTTGTTATAGGGCAATGCATAACTGGTTCAACTGTTTGGGTGGTGGGGAAGGAATATAAAGAGCCTTCTAAATGGAGAGCATCACCCTGGTGAAGTTGGAAATAATCAGTGGTGTGCTGGGGCAGGGTTGCACCGGCTTGCAAGAGCCGGTTGTTAAATTTTTAAAGCTCTTGCGAGCCGGTTGTTGTGGCAGGTGAGCCAGCTCCCAGGGGCGGCGCAACCCGGCGGTAAGCGAGGTAAGCATGGCAGGAGGGCGCCACAAGCCATGCTTACCTCATCTCCCGCCGCTCCGGGGGGGGTTTAAATTGTTGTTTTACCTCAGCAGATGCAGTCAAACCCCGTCTCTAGTCTTCACTTCATTCCTGTCAGTGTCCCGCCTTCTTCTGACATCATTTCCTCTTTCCGCAAGGGCAGGACACTGACAGGAAACGAAGCGAAGGCTAGAGATGGATTTTCCACTGCGGCTGCTGCGACAGAGGCAGGGGAGCAAGGAGAATTGTTGGGTGGGTATGGATGGCTGGAGAGGGGGGCAGGGGAGCGAAGAGAATCGCTGGGTGGGTATGGATGGCTGGAGGGGGGCAGGGGAGCGAGGAGAATCGCTGGGTGGGTATGGATGGCTGGAGAGGGGGGCAGGGGAGCGAGGAGAATCGCTGGGTGGGTATGGATGGCTGGAGGGGGGCAGGGGAGAGGAGAGAATCGCTGGGTGGGTATGGATGGCTGGAGGGGGACAGGAGAGAGGAGAGAATCGCTGGGTGGGTATGGATGGCTGGAGGGGGGACGGGAGAGGAGAGAATCGCTGGGTGTGTATGGATGGCTAGATGGGGGGAGATGAGAGAATCGCTGGGTGGGTATGGATGGCTGGATGGGGGGAGATGAGAGAATCGCTGGGTGGGTATGGATGGCTGGAGAGGGGCAGGGGAGAGGAGAGAATCGCTGGGTGGGTATGGATGGCTGGAGGGGGGGCGGGGAGAGGAGAGTTGCTGGACATGGATGGAGGAGAGGGAAGGGAGAGAGAAAAAATGCTGGACATGGATGGAGGGGAGGGAAGAGTGAGGAAGGAGATGCGGGAAAAGGAAGAGAGGAGAAAAACTGCACATGGATGAAGAAAATAGGCATAAGCTGGATCCTCTGGACAGTCAAGTCTGTGGAGGACCAGAAATGAAGAAGAAAGGAGGAAAGGAAAGAAATAAATGGAAAGGAAGCCCTGGAAACCGGAGTTAAGAGGACAGGTAGCAGCAGAATCGGATACTGGGCCAGTATGATCAGAAAAACAAAGTCACCAGACAACAAAGGTAGAAAAAATAATTTTATTTTCATTATAGTGTTTGGAATATGTCCACTTTGAGAATCAGGTGCTCAACATTAAAAGTTTATATTTATTTACTTATTTATGGCATTTTATCCCACATTAAACATGAATTAGATTGGAACCTGGGATCATAAAATATTTATTTTCCTGGAGTAAAGGATTTCTCCCCCCCCCCCCCCCCCAGGCTCTTTCTACGGCTATAGCCAGCTCTGCAATTTGGGGGGGGGGCGCAGAGGTGGACCGGGGAGAGAGCCTGTTGTTAAACATTTACCAGCACACCACTGGAAATAATCTTGTAGTCAGCACCAGTCCACCAGGGGGTGCAATATCCTCTCGTACCGAGGATGTGTCTCCAGGAGCTTCTGCCTAGGAGGGAAGAGTTAGGACTTCTGTTGTAGTTGGTGATTCGATTATTAGGCGTGTAAATAGCTGGGTGGCTGGTGGACGTGAGGATCGCCTGATGACTTGCCTGCCTGATGCGAAGGTGGTGGACCTCACGCTTCACCTAGATAGGATTTTAGATAGTTCTGGGGAAGAGCCAGCTGACTTGGTACATGTGGGTACCAGTGATTTAGGAAAATGTGGGAGGGAGGTTCTGGAAGCCAAATTTAGGCTCCTAGGTAGAAAGCTGAAATTCAGATCCCAAAGGGTAGCATTTTTAGAAATGTTCCGTGCTCCACATGCAAGGCTCAAGAGATAGGCAGAGCTCCAGAGTCTCAATGCGTGGATGAAATGGTGCAGGGAGGAGACTTTTAGATTTGTTAGGAGCTGGGCAACATTCTGGGGAAGGGGGAGCCTATTCCGAAAGGATGGACTCCACCTTAACCAGGGTTGAACCAGGCTGGCATCGGCATTTAAAAAGGAGATAGAGCAGTTTTTAATCTAGAAACTGGGGGAAGGCCGACAGTTGCTCAGAAGCGCATTGTTCAGAATAAGATATCTTTCAAAGATATCACCAAAACAGGGAAGATAGGGCATCCTGATAGTGAGGTTGCAATAGAGAGCATAGTAGAACAGGAGTCTTTAAATGAAAAGCAGACAGATTGTCAAGATTGCACATCATCACTGTCAACTGCTGAACAAGATGTAAATAGGAACAACAAACATAGTCTGAAATATCTATATGCGAATGCAAGAAGCCTAAGAAATAAAATGGGAGAGTTAGAATATATTGAAATAAAAATAAAATAGATATAATAGGCATTTCTGATACCTGGTGGAAGGAGGATAACCAGTGGGACACTGTCATACCAGAATACAAATATAGCAGTGATGGGGTTGATTGAATTGGTAGAGGGGTACCATTGAGGGCCTTGAATTAAATAGACTAAAAATTCTACAGGACACAAAACACATCTTGGAATCCCTATGGATAGAAATTCTATGTGTAAAGGGAAAAATGATAGTGATGGTGTACTACTGTCCACCTGGCCAGGATGAAGAGACAGATGTAGAAATGTTATCAGAAATTAAGGAGGTTAACAAAACTGGGGAATACGATAATAGTGGGTGAATTCAATTACCCCGATATTGACTGAATATCAACAACGAAATCAAGCTCGGTTTGAATACCATGGACTCATGGGCAAATGCTTTTCAATTGAAACTGAATACTGAAAAAACACATTGTCTCATCCTCTCATCTCAACATAATACTTACAAACCCTCAACCGTAATCACCCCAGAACACACCCTGCCTATCTTAGACAGCCTGAAAATACTGTGCGTTACAATTGACCGCAACCTCACATTCGAGAGCCAGGTGAATCCCACAATAAAGAAAATGTTCCACTCAATGTGGAAACTTAAGCGTGTAAAACCTTTCTTCCCGAGGGAAATATTTCGCAACCTAATACAATCAATGATACTAAGTCACAGAGATTACTGCAATGGAATCTATGCTGGATGCAAAGAACAACTCACCAAGAAACTCCAGACTGCTCAAAACACAGCAGCCAGGCTCATATTTGGCAAATTGCGGTTTGACAGTGCCAAACCCCTCTGAGAAAAATTGCACTGGCTCCCAATCAAAGAAAGTATTACTTTCAAAATCTGTACCCTGGTCCACAAAATCATCTATGGCCAAGTCCCAAGATACATGACAGGCCTTATAGACCTCCCACCCAGAAACGCAACCGGACCTCCACTACCCAAAATGCAAAGGACTTAAATACAAAGCAACCTATGCGTCCAGCCTCTCCTACATAAGCACACAACTATGGAATGCACTACCAAAAGTTGTGAAAACAACCTACGACCATCTAAACTTCAGGAAATCACTAAAAACCTACCTGTTCAAAAAGGCATATGCCACCGATCCAACATAAATACCCACACTCTGCAACACAGAAAAATCAAAGCTTGTAATGGACTCTTTATAACCTTCCCTTTCCTCGACCCCCTCTGTATCTGAAACACAATATCTTACTCGACCACAATATCAACTTGTATTTGTTTCTTTACTGGACTGGTGCATGCCTTCACGGTATTATGTAAGCCACATTGAGCCTGCAAATAGGTGGGAAAATGTGGGATACAAATGTAACAAATAAATAAATGTAACATCAGTGCATGCTAGAGAGGTGAAATTCCTTGATGGAATCAAGGACTGCTTTATGGAGCAGTTCGCTCAGCAGCCAACAAGAGGAGGAACAATTCTAGACCTAGTCCTTGGTGGAGCAAATGATCTGGTGCAGGAGGTAATGGTGGTGGGGCCTGTTGATAACAGTGATCATAACATGATCAGATTTGCTATAAGCTCTGGAGTAAGTACACACAGGAAAGCCAATACGTTAGCTTTTAACTTTCAAAAAGGAGACTATGATAAAATGAGAAGAACGGTGAAAAAATAAAGAGGTAAAAAATTTACATCAGACATGGTGCTATTCAAAACTACCATCCTGGAAGCCCAGACCAAACGACAGCCAACATGGTTAAATAGTGAGGTGAAGGAAGCTATTAGTGCTAAAAGAAAATCCTTCAGAAAATGGAAGAAGGATCTGACTGAATATACTAGGAAACTACATAAAGAATGGCAAATCAAATGCAAAGCGCTGTAAAGGAAGGCAAAGAGCGACTTTGAAAAGAAGATTGCGTTGGAGGCAAAAACGCGTAGTAAAAACATTTTTTAAGGTATATTAAAAGCAAGAAGCCAGCAAAAGAATCGGGTGGACCCCTAGATGACTGAGGGGTAAAATGGGCACTCAGGGAAGATAAGGCCATAGCGGAGTGATTAAGTGAATTTTTTGCTTCAGTCTTTACCGTGGAAAATGTGGGAGAGATACTGGTGCTAGATTTGGTATTGAATGTTGACGAGTCAGAGAAACTGAATCAAATCTCTTTAAGCCTGGAAGATGTAATGGGGCAATTTGACAAATTGAAGAGTAGCAAGTTGCCAGGACCAGATGGTATACATCCCAGAGTATTGATAGAATTGAAAAATGAACTTGCAGAACTGTTAGTAATATGTAATTTATCTTTAAAATCAAGTGTGGTACCGGAAGATTGGAGGGTGGCCAATGTAATGCCGATTTAAAAAAAAAAAAAAAAAAGGTTCCAGGGGAGATCTGGGAAATTATAGACCAGTGAGTCTGTTGGTGCAAAATGGTAGAGACTATTATAAAGAACAAAATTACAGAGCATATTCAAAAGCATGGAGTAATGAGACAAAGCCAGCAGATTTAGTGAAGGGAAATCGTGACTCACCAATTTACTACATTTCTTTGAAGGGGTGAACAGATACGTGGATAAAGGTGAGCCAGTCGATATTGTGTATCTGGATTTTCAAAAGGCATTTGACAAAGTACCTGAAGAAAGACTCCAGAGGAAATTGGAAAGTCATAGGATAGGAGGTAGTGTTCTATTGTGGATTAAAAACTGTTTAAAGGATAGAAAACAGAGTGGGGTTAAATGGTTAGTATTCTTAATGAAGAAGGGTAGATAGTGGGTTCCTCAGGGGTCTGTGTTGGGACCGCTGCTTTTTAACATATTTATACATGATGTAGATATGGGAATAACTAGTGAGGTAATTAACTTTGCTGACAACACAAGCTTTTTCAAAGTTGTTAAATTGCAAGAGGTTTGTGAAAAATTACAAGATAACCTTACGAGACTGGGAGACTGGGCATCCAAATGGAAGATGATGTTTAAGTGCAAAGTGATGCATGTGGGAAAGAGGAATCCGAATTATAGCTATGTGATGAAAGGTTCCACATTAGAAGTCAGTGTGCTGCGCCGGCTAAGAAAGCAAATAGAATGTTAGGTATTATTAGGAAATCAATGGAAAACAAAATTGAGGACATTATAATGCCTTTGTATTGCTCCATGGTGTGACCGCACCTCAAATACTGTGTTCAATTCTGGTCACCATATCTCAAAAAAGATATAGTGGAATTAGAAAAGGTGCAGAGAAGGGCGACGAAAATGATAAAGGGGATGGGACAACTTCCCTATGAGGAAAGGCTGAATTGGCCTGGGCTCTTCAGCTTGGAGAAAAGACGGCAGAGGGGAGATATGATAGAGGTCTATAAAATACTGAGTGGAGTGGAACAGGTAGACATGAATCGCTTGTTTACTTTTTCCAAAAATACTAGGACTAGGAGGCACGCAATGCAGCTACAAAGTAGTAAATTTAAAATGAATCCGAGAAAATATTTCTTCATTCAACGTGTAATTAAACTCTGGAATTCGTTGTCAGTTAATATGGTAACATCAGTTAGCTTAGCGGGGTTTGAAAAAGGTTTGGGTAGCTTCCTAAAAGAAAAGTCCATAAGCTGTTATTAAAATGGACTTGGGGAAAATCCACTCCTTATTTCTGGGATAAGCAGCATAAAATGTACTGTTGGGATCTTGCCAGGTACTTGTGAGCTGGATTGGCCACTGTTGGAAACAGGATGCTGGGCTTGATGGACCTTCAGTCTGTCCTAGTATGGCAACACTTATGAAGTTATATATGTACTTATGTAAATAGAGGGTTAAAATCAGAAATAAGGGCACTTCAGGGAGTGGTGTTCTAATGCAATGCTAAAAACAAAATCTTTTACACAGTGGAAATTATGGTGTTAAAAAAGTAGAAAAGTGCATGGAGAGAAACAGTGACAGCAGTAGCATTTCAACCAGATCAATAACAGCTTTTTCATTATGGTTAAGAAGAAAAGCAAATTGAGAATTCAACCCTCAAAATCTGGCAAGGTATGCCTGTTTTGAGAAGTTCTCAGTGGCTAATGAATCAGGATGCCAATATCGGGGAGTCCCAGGCTGTTGAGGCCAGGACAAAGTAGCTTAGGTTTGTGTTTCAGCTTTGATGTATCTTTTACCCCTAGGCTACTGAATTGTGATTTCCTTCTTCCTGACTGCCAGTAATGAGCCCATCAGACACCATTGCTCGGTCAGTGGAGGTCCCTTGAGGTATGAGGGACAACTGTAATAAATTCCCCAAAACAACCACAGAATTTTGGCATGCCTGAAGACTTGGGAGCCAAGATGGCTGGGGCAGCAGAGTCAACTGCTAAAGTGAAGGAGGCTGAAGTAGTGAATATCAGAGCAGATGGCCTTTTATGTCCTGTATTGAATGTTTTTAATGTGACCCAGAACTACAATGTTGGAATCCATTTGGGAGGCTGTTTTAGATTGGGCAAAGCTTTAACTCTTCAAATGGCTGTTTAAAATTCCACAGTCCGTGTAAGTGCATCTAAAATGTTGAGAAATTGGCAGTGGATTATACATTTTAATGATTCTGAAACTCTCATGTTCATTTACTGAACCTTATTTTATTTATTTATGCATTCTTGTATTCCACTATTATCCAAAAACAAGTTTTGATTCAAAGTGGTTTACAATTTACATTTTGGTGGAGTTACAATAGTGTTGTGCAATGTGGAGAGGGCATTTATAGTTCGTGTGGTTATTCATAGAGTTGTTGAAGAGGTTTGAAGTGAAAAAGGTAGTGGTAGCTTTTGTGTTCAATTGTGCAGTTTTGGTGATATTTATTCATATAGTTTTTGAAGAGATAGATTTGAAAGGAAGGTGACTATCATTGTGATTAGCTGTAGAATTTTTTTGAAGAAGTAGGTATTCATTTCTTTTCTGAATTGAAGGAGATTTATGATGCTTCTTATGGTGTTTGGTATTGAGTTCCACCATTTGGAGTCCTGGTAGCTAAATCCTGCTGTGTAGATAGTTTTGTAGATGGTGTTTTTGCAGTTGGGTAGATGTAGGAGTAGGTAGTTTCTGTTTTCTGGGCTGGCATTTCTTGAGGATAGTTCAATCATGATAAGCATATATTCGGGTATCATTCCGAATAGTATCTTGCAAATTAGGGTGCTCGCTTTCAAAAATATTCTTGCCTTGACTGGTAGCTAATGTAGTGTTTCATGCAGTGGGGTTGCTCTTTCATATTTTGATTTCTTGAAAATCAGACTTGCAGCCGTATATTGGGCTGTTTGCAGCGATTTTAGTGTGTTTTCTTTGCACCCTACATATGCTGCATTGCAGTAGACTAGTTGCAATAGTATTATTGATTTGATCAGTATCCCGAAAGATTTTCTAGTTTCCATACTGTTCTAGGGAAATATTCTTCTCAGTTTCCATAGTGTTCTGAAGCATTTTGATGTTACTGCTGATATTTGATTGTCCAGTGTTTAAATGTTTGTCAAGAATGATTCCTAGTATTTTAAGTTTGTGTTTCGATGTGGTATGTTTGTTGGTTGATTGTGAATTTTTGGTAGGATGTGGGATTGTGTGGGCTGGATAGTACTAGGAATTTGGTTTTGTCTCTGTTAGTTTGAGTTTGAAAGTTGTTGCCCATTCTTCCATGAGGTCCAGTCCTTTTTTTATTTTGTCCTTATGTTTGTGATATTGTTTTGGAAAGGTATGAAGATGGTGGTTTCATAAATGAGTAGTGGAACTGGGGTTTTGTTAAGGACAATTCTGTTTTGAGGATGAAAATGGAAAATCTGTGGAATCCTGACAGGAATTATTTGCATGTAATTATTCTTTTGGTTTCTCTTAAAGGCATGTTTAAATGCTGTATGTGTGAAGTTTTGAAAGTTATGGATGAGTCTATACCGCCATTTTCTGAGGTGTATTATTTGTCTATGTTTAGAAAAAACCTTAATGAGAATAAGTGGGACCAGATCAGGATATGGATATTTTGGATGTTTCTATCTTGTTGGAAGATTCATTGCTTCTGCAATGTACTTTGACTCTTAGTGCTATTAGGGACTGGCTTCTTTGTATAGTTTATTAAGTGATGTGCCTTTCCTCTGTTCCATTGTTATAATTTCTTGATTTATCTAAGGAAATGCAAAGGATAAGGAGAGACTTTGTTGATCGACCGGGTGTTCTCCAATTAGGAGCTCTTTTTCTTGAAACATCCTTGTAAATAGGTTGTGGAATATAGGTCAGTGAAATAGGTTTTCTTTGACTTTCCTCAACTTTCTGCATTTATTCATAATAGGAAAGTGTTGGATGTTCCCATGCTTGATCCTCACCAATATCTTATGAATGGGCAGAATCACTATTGTGAGTTTTGGTTCTAATGTTGTGTATGATCAGTGTGTATTATTGTACTTCTTGGTTCCTCCAATTTGTGTACTGGCAGGCGGCCTTCTCCCCCCCCCCCCCCTTTTTTTTTTTTTTAAATTCTTGATTTTTGTAATCTTCTGGACTTCTGTACGAGTGTATGGTGCTTGGATTTGATATTAAAACTGTATATAGAAATAAAAAAGAATGTGGACTGATAAAATAATTTTTCCTTCTCAGTGCACGAACGGGGGGGGGGGGGGGGGGGGGTGGATTAGTGATGCCCTTGAACAAAGAGCTTCCGTGCTGTTGGACCAGTAGTACTTAACTAGTCTTGGTAGGCATTGAGTAGTGCCCTTTTTACTCCATTTTGGAAAATGGCAATGCTCAACTCCTAGCAGTGCTTTTAGGATACACTACTAGGGGATCAGTCTGCCAATCCTTTTGTTTTATTTATTTTGTCTCAATCTTGTATAAGCATGTGCACAATTATAGTGACCTAGAGGCTAAAGTCAGCAGCTGAGAACGAGGGAATCTGGGAAATGAATTTTCATTCTCTGTTGCCTATAGTTCAAACCAGGGAAACCAGGGATGGATCACCCCAAAGAGAGAAGGATTTAAAGGTCATATTTATTAGATAAAAATCTAAAAAAAAATGCAAGTATTGGAAGGTTTCACAAATGGAAAAAAAACAGAAAATTATATTTATATTTCAGTGGTGACTATGAAAGAATATAGACAGTGTAGAGGCAGTGATGAAATTGTTTTTTTTAAGGATTTCCCTGGTAAGCATAATTCTGGTGATATGCTGGTTTATGTGCTTACCCATGAGTGCCCCTTCATCATAAGCTCTGCCTATCATTATGAGATGTTCTTGCAGCAGCTTTCCGCATATTTCTCAAGATTCCTCTCCATTCCTACCACTTTCTCAGCAACTTTGTCTAAGACAGACACTGGCTCTCTCGAAGGTCAGCAAGTAGATCAGAGGGAATCACCAACACAAATAATGGTAAAGCAGGAAAAGTGTAGAGGGCTACAGATGGAACAACAGAGGAGGCCAAATTTGGAGGAAGCAACTTTTATTGATTTCGTCCAGTGATATCACTAGTACAAGGGCTGGTGCTGTTTGGAAAGCTCCAGTCTTTTCTCCAGTAGTAGTAGAGTAGTTGGTCCTCAGGCTAGTTCCCAACCATTCAGGCTAAGTCCACACACCCAGGACTTCAGTCAAAGGACCTACCTTGGTAGAACACAGAGCTTGGTTCCTCAGTACATAAGTACATAAGTGTTGTCATACTGGGAGAGACCGAAGGTTCATCAAGCCCAGCATTCTGTTTCCAGCAGTGGCCAATCCAGGTACAAGTACTTGCCAAGATCCCAAAATGGTACAATACATTTTATGCTGCGTATCCTAGAAATAAGCAGTGGATTTTCCCCCAAGTCCATCTTTAATAATGGCTTATGAACTTTTCTTTTAGGAAGCTATCCAAACCTTTTTTTTTAAACCCCGCTAAGCTAACTGCTTTTACCACATTCTCTGGCAACGAATTCCAGACTTTACACGAATGAACAAATATTTTCTCCAATTTGTTTTAAATGTACTATTTTGTAGCTGTGTTGCTTGCCCCCTAGTCCTAGTATTTTTGGAAAGAGTAAACAAGCGATTTACGTGTACCCGTTCCACTCCACTCGTTATTTTATAGACCGCTATCATATCTCCCCTCAGCCGTCTGTTCTCCAAGCTGAAGAGCCCTAGCCACTTCAGCCTTTCTTCATGAGGAAGTTGTCCCATCCCCTTTATCATTTTTGCTGCCCTTCTCTGAACTTTCTAATTTCACTATATCTTTTTTGAGATGCGGGTACCAGAGTTGCACACAGTATTTGAGGTGCGGTCGCACCGTGGAGCAATACAAATCATTATAATGACCTCCTTTTTGTTTTCCATTCCTTTCTTAATTATACCTAACATTCTATTTGCTTTCTTAGCCGCTGCTGCACACTGAGCAGAGGGTTTCATTGTATCATCAATGATGACACTTAGATCCCTTTCCTGGTCGGTGACACCTAATGTGGAACCTTGCATCACGTAACTATAGTTTAGGTTCCTCTTTCCCACATGCATCACTTTGCAGTTGCTCATATTAAACGTCATCTGCCATTTGGATGCCCAGTCTCGTAAGGTCCTCTTGTAATTTTTCACAATCCTCTTGCAATTTAACAATTTTGAATAACTTTGTGTCGTCGGCAAATTTAATTATCTCACTAGTTACTCCCATCTCTAGATCATTTATAAATATGTTATAAAGCAGCAGTCCCAGCTAGAAGCGCAGCCAGGTTGATGGTGCGGGGGGAGCGAAAGCAGCGCAAGAGCGGACTTGCACCGACGCACATTTTCAATGCAATACGTTGAGAAAAAAATAGATGCCAACGCCAGCAGAACTTGGTTTGGGGGAGCGGCTGCTCCCCTGGCGCCCCCCCCCTAGCTACGCCACTGGTCCCAGTACAGACCTCTATCTACTCTTCTCCACTGAGAATATTGACCATTTAACCCTACTCTCTGTATTCTATCTTTTAACTAGTTCTTAATCCATAATAGAGCACTATCTCCTATTTCACGAGTCTCCATTTTCCTCTGGAGTCTTTCATGAAGTACTTTGTCAAATGCCTGTTGAAAATCCAGATACACAATATCAGCCGGCTCACCTTTATCTACACGTTTGTTCACCCCTTCAAAGAAATGTAGTAGATTGGTGAGGCAAGATTTTCCTTCACTAAATCCATTAATTTCATTAATCCATGCTTTTGAATATTCTCTATAATTTTGTTCTTTATAATAGTCTCTATCATTTTGCCTGGCACCTACATCAGGCCCAAGTCTATCTCCCATGGGTGTTAACTTGGTGAGGGGCTTGGTTCATTCCCTGCAGGGCTCTTAAAAAAACAGTTTGGCTGGGGTCAGTGCTGGCGCAACCTGGTAAGCGCAATAAGCATGGCAGGAGGGCGCCACATGCCATGCTTAACGCGACCACTGGGAGACTCACTTTTCCCGCAGGCAGCTCACAGTCCTCACTTGCCTGCCCTCAGCTTCCCACAACAGCCCTCCCTTCCTTCCTGCTGCCCTGCATTTAAAACTTTTATTTTACCTCAAGTTGCAGTGGCAGTGCCAGCAATGAAAGCAGCAGGCTCGCCTCTAGTCTTGCCTTCCCTCTGTGTCCCGCCCTCGCGGAAACAGGAAATTACATCAGAGGAGGGCGGGATACAGAGGGAAGAGAAGACTGGAAGTGAGCCTGCTGCTTTCACTGCTGTTGCTGCTGCTGCAACTTGAGGTAAAATAAAAGTTTTAAACGCAGGGCAGCAGGAAGGAAAGGAGGACTGTTGTGGGAGAAGAGGGTGGGCAGGTGAGGGCTGGGGTTGGAACTGGAACTCTGGGGCTGAAAAGGGGGGGCAGGTGGGGGCTGGGGTGAGTCACTGGGCATGTAGAGGAGGGCAGGGGAGAGAGGAGAAATTGCTAGACATGGATGGGAGGGGAGGGCAGGGGAGAGAGGAGAAATAGCTAGACATGGATGGGAGGGGAGGCCAGAGGAGAATCGCTGGACATGGATAGGGGAGGGTAGAGGAGAGAGGAGAAATCACTGGACATCTAGGGGAGGGCAGGGGAGAGAGGAGAAATCACTGAATATGGATAGAGGAGAAGACAGGGAAGAGAGGAGAGTTGCTGGACATGGATGGATGGAGGGGAGGGCAGGGGAGAGGGGTGAGTTACTGAACATGGATGGATGGAGTGGAGGGCAGGAGAAATGCTGGGCATGGAGGAGAAAGAAGACAGGAAGGAGATGCACATGGATGGAGGGGAAGAGAGAGAGGAGAAATGGTGGACATGGAGGGGGGGAAAGAAAGAGGAAGTAGATGCACATGGATAGAGGGGAAGGGAAAGTGGAGAAATGCTGGACATGGAGGGGAGGGAAGACAGAGGAGGAGATGCACATGGATGCACATGGATGGAGGGCAGGAGAAATGCTGGACATGGATGGAGGGGGAGAGGAAAAATGCTGGACATGGATGGGGGAGAGGAAAGAAAGAGGAAGAAGATCCATACTGAACGGAGATGAGGGAAAGGGAAAGGAGGAAAAAAAAAACTACACATGGATGGATAAAATAGGCAAATGCTGGGTCCACTCTATACCTCTTCCAGTTAAGTCCGTGGAGGATTATGGATGTAGGGCAAAAAATGAAGATGAAAGGAGGAAAGTAAAGAAATAAATGGAAAGGAAGCCCTGGAAACAGAGTTAAGAGAACAGATAGAGAGCAGCAGAATCAGAGACTGGGACCAACATGATCAGAAAAACAAAGTCACCAGACAATAAAAGTAGAAAAAAATCATTTTATTTTAATTTTAGTGTTTGGAATATGTCCAATTTGAGAATTTACATGTGCTGTCTTATGTTGCAATATATAGCAGTGTGTTTCTTTCTGTTTTTCTGGTATTGTGCTGAATGCAGAGTCTAGCTTCTTAGGATTTCAGGTTAAAATTTGAAGAGGGGCTATATCTGTTCTGCATGTGTGACTCAAGGCCAAGTGTCTGAATAGGGATCTGTTAGGTTCTGAGATTTTGATAACATATTGTTTCAGGTTTGGCAAGACTGTTCTGCTAATTCCTTGTCTGTATGCTAATTTAGTTTGTCATTTTGGGTGTACTGGAGCTGTAACAGCTTACAGAAATTATTTATAATGCAAAAAAAACAAGTTGATTTTTTTTCTCCTATACTGGTGTAATATTTTCAATGATGCCTGTTTATATGCGCCATGGCAGCTAAAAGGGGTGTGGCTATTGTAGGGGCGGAGCCATAATGACCCTGTCCCTGGATGGGTAAGGAGTGCCGACTAATAGGCTGCAGGAGGGCGTCAGAAACTCTAGCACCGGGCCCTGGCTGGGGTGCCAGGTTTAGTCTTATTTCCCTGTTGTCAGGGAAGTAAAGCTAGATGAGTAGCGCAGGAGCCCATTGAGTCCTAGGCCAGGGTCTGCTTCAGGCATGAGAAGCAGGCAGGTCCATGCCAGGCATGCCAGCAGGCTGGCACTGCCTGCAGGAGTTGGTGACTGAGCACAGCTGCTTGGCTCCCTTTGTTTGCAGTGTGATGGGGTGACTCCAATATTGGAAATGTTCATGGAGGGAGGCTTCACCCAGGGGCGCCTGAGGCTGCTTCTTTCTCAGCATTTGGACCCATGGCCCCAACGCCTTTTATGTAACCACCTGGAAGTTCAAAATGATGCACCTATATAGAGGCCACCCAAATCATGACCCCAAACATGGGTTGTGTGACCCCATTTGGGGTCCTGACCAACAATTTGGGGAAACTCTGCATTAAAGCTAGCTAACACATAACTAGCGTTTGTGTAAAAATCTTGCATTATTTGATGATCATGCAGACTGTGATATTTCATGTTTGCTAGAGTGAGAGACAGTATCTGCTTCATAAACCTTTTTTCCTCTCATTACATGCAAATGTGATAGTACTAATGCTACATATGTTGTAAATTATTTGTACGGTTCTCTCAGCATACTAGTTGAAATAAGGGAAGAAAAGATGAGGAGCAAATTTTAAATATACTGCATGAAAAATTAGTACATGGTTATTTGCAACAAGGCATAAAGCTTTTAGTACTCTGTAATACATGGAAAATGCATGCTGCCATCATAAAAGATATGATTTACAGAGAAAGAATCAAAAAGCCCAGTCCACCAAAGCTTACAATGAGAGTAAAAAGCCTTTCTAATATGTGGTGGGAATTCAGATCTCAGGGTCAGGATTGCTTTAGATCTTTTAACTTCAAAATCTGAATGTTTCATCATTGTGTATGAGACCATTTGCTTTCTGCACAATGAAGACCAGTGACCAGCCCCTCCCACTGTACTGTTGGCTTCGTTTTCTTCTGGTCCTGATGTTAGTGAGTTCTGCCCATCTTTAACTTCTCAGCATCTCCCTAGGGACTTCATAAATATCACATCTTGCAGCAAAGCTGCTGACATGAAGCAAAAACGTTCTATAAATTATTCATTTGCTGTTCATTTTCTCTGTATAGGAATTAATGTATCTGCACTCCAGTTCTGTTCCACAGCTGAAGCTGAGTATTATCATTCAGCCTAGCATGTTGAGTGAAAAACAGAATACTTTCTCTGAAGCACTGGTAATGTAGAAATATGGTACAGCCAAGAAGGGTGGAAGGCCAAACCTTAGAGCTCAGTGTTTTATTGCATGAAATCATATACATGCAAACAGTTCTTTGTTTTTTAAGTGATTACTTTTGTAGTATTATTTTTAAATGGAGAAAATAAGTCTGGGGTGTGAGAAATATTTTTTTGCATGTAATCATAACCAGTTATTTGTATTAGATCATCAATTTTTCAAAATGTTTGTTGGTTATATGTTTAACAAATTTATGTTCATATTTTGTACCCCAAAACTATAAAACTTTTTTTTTAATTGGGTTATTTTTCTCTCATCATTAGGCCAGAGTCATTGTATTCAGTGTGAGCCACATACACACATGCAGATGTGTTGGGTGTATAACAGACACAATAAGGGCAATAATGAGGTGTTCAAGAGTATATTGCAGGCACAAAGAATTTGTGTGTGTAAGTGCTGTTCTTGCATAAATGGCATAGCATGCAAATGCAAGGTGGCATGCACATGGTTTGAACACTGGTGTGCCACTCAGTTGTGTATGCTTTTACTGAAGAAATATTTTCTCCAATTCATTTTAAATTTACTACTTTGTAGCTTCATTTCGTGCCCCTTAGTCCTAGTATTTTTGGAAAGAGTAAACAGATGCTTCAAGTCTAGTGCCAGTGGAGCAACGTATTCCTTATGCTTACCTTTAAAGCCTTCAAAACCTTCAGAACTGGTCTCCCGTGCTACCTGTCATCCCTCACTATTCCTTACTCCTGCCTGCTCTCCCTGTTCCCAAAATGATCACCGACTTGTTCTTCCTAGCTCAGATGTTGTCCTGCTCTCCTTTTGTTCGATTGTTTGGTTACTCTGTTCTTTCCTGTCATTTATTGTGGCTCCATTTCTATCTGCTTTAGGTTTACTTGTTTTGTTTTTCCCATTGTACACCACTTTGAATTGCTGGTTAGCAAAAGTAATATAGCAAGTTCAAATAAATGTCCCTAAACTGAAGGTAAAATATTACCTAGTCTTTGCTGGTTCTTAAGCAAGAACCAAACTTATTTTCTTTGTTGATGAAACTCACATACATTGTGTGCCTCTGCTGATTGGTCATTGAGTTCAACTTGTTTCCAGCATTGCAAAATAATGCAGGACATACTGACTTAACTGACAGCTTATAATACATTCCAGATTAATGCAGAACATACTGACCTTACTGACACCTTGTACTACAGTTGGCCCATTCATTCTGCTGAATTGTTCTCTCTAAGTTTCTACCTCTTTGGATAGCTAAGCATATAAATCACCATATTTAAACTAGTACCAGTTCCTGTCAAGTTATGTCTTTTGCTTGATGTTTCTATTGTGTGTTTTGCACTGCTCTCTGTATCTTTGTCAAGCATGCTTAAAATTTGTTTTCAGTTTAAGAGTGCATGGAACAGATACAGAATTTGGTGGTTTGCTGCAGCAGCATGGAATGAATGCTTATGCTGAGGGTGATTTTCAGGTAAACCAGTCAGCGTGCTATAGAAAATATAAAATTATTAGAAACATCTGCTTTCAGTACCATCCTGGCTGTTATCCTCACCTACCCAGCAGATGCAGATAGAGAAACTGATCTTTTCCATTGATATTACCAGTACAAAAGGGTTGTGCTCAGTGGAAATCCAGTATTTTTCTACCTCCAGCAGATAGGTTGTTCAAAGTGGTGCTCCTGGTCCCCTGGCCTAGCTCCCTGCAGGTGTTGCACAGCTTGGTTGAGCCTAATGGCCCAGGTTCCTGAATCCACTGACTGACCTAGTTGAACGTGGAGCGTGGTTCCACTGCCCATAGGCGATCACATGGTGAGGCATATGGCTCGGCCTCTGGGGCCCTGCCACAGAGAGTGTTTTGCCAGGTTTAGCTTTATTCCTTTTGAAAGGGCATAAAGGTACTTTAAAAAAAAAAAAAAAGGCTTTGCCTTAATCGGCATTACAAACAAAAATAAACCAGAGCTCACTTTGTGGAGCCAGATGGAGGAGGCAAGATCTCTGGTGTCCCAGGCCACAGTTAGCCCAGAAGTCTTGCAGACCTCTGTACACTAATCATGTGGCCAGGCATGCCAGAAGGCTGATGCTAACATGGCCCACAAGCATGATAGAGCCTGCACAGTTATAGCTCTCTGAGTTATTTCAGCAGGTGATGTCACATGCATACCAGAGCTCCTTTCTCCTCCCCACTTCAGCTCGGGAAAGTAATAATGGGAACAGCGTGAAGAGCCAGCTCCCTGATCTGTTACACAGTGAAGCTTCTTAGAATACCTTTAAGGTTGGATTAGGCTTGTAATGCATGAGGGGGAAAAAAGAGGGGGGGGGGGACCCTAAAGGTGGTGTCCTGCATGATGCTGTTGGAGTGGGAGATCCCTGATGGGGGATCTCCCACTCCAACAGGGGGGCGGGGGGGTCAAGGTTTGGGACAGGTCGTATCCTTTTGTGCCAGAGGAGATGGATAGGTACTGGAAGTACCCTAAAGTGGATGCCCATATTAAGTCCACTGTGCCTGTGTAGAGGGGCTCAGCTCTTAAGGAGATGCATGAGGAGAAGGTGAAGCAGCAGTTCTAAATGAGGTTTTCCTCAGGTGCTGCAGATGTATAGTCCACCATTTGTGGCGGTTATGTGGTGAGAGCTAGGTTGCACTGGTTGCAGGAGTCTCCAGAGGTGACCCGTGTGGAGTCCAGGGTGCTTTTTCTGGCTGGCTGATGTGTGATCTGGTGCACATCTCCTTTCAATCAATGGCCTCCATCATGGTAGGCTGGAAATGGCTCTGCTGCTCTGTTGGGCTGTGGATGTGGCCTCAGAAGCTTCTCAGTCAGCTGCCCTTTAGGGAGCACTTGTTCTTGGGAAAGGAGAAGCTAGTTAAGGATATGGGAAGCCTGTCCTCTTTGGTTTCCTGAACTGCACCAGAAGGGCTCCCTGGGGGCCCTTGAAATTAAGGGCCGCTTGAGGGGTGGAGGGTAGTTCTGGTTGGACAAGCATCAGTTTGGCTTGACGCTGGGACCTAGCAGGTCATTTAAGCCAAGGTTCTTTTGTAGCTCCAAAAGATTGGACCCTCTGGCTTGGCTGGAGGTTCCAGATATTCTTAATGTAAGTGAGCTGAGCCCCCTAGCGGCTCAGAAAAGGACAGATTGTCCCTCTTTGATCATGAGTGGGCCTGCATCACTTCAGACCAGAGGGTCATCAAGATGGATGGTTGAGCTGGGCTGTGCCCTGGAGTTGGTGTGTCCCTTACCTGTGCATTCATGATATTGTCCTAAAGCTTGGTGATAAAGCAGGATGCTGTCGTACTCGCACTTCACACCTTTTAGACTTGCTTTTATACTTGGGCATCACCTTCAATTTTGATCCCTTCCCTTTGTTTTGTTTGACTGTCCCTCACACCTTCTTCAAGGTAATGGTGGTAGTGGCGGATCACATACACCGCCAGGACATTCGGGTTCATCCATACCTGGATGATTGGCTGATCTGATCCGACTTGACAGAAGATTCCGTGTGGGCTCTCTCTCATCCTGCTCTTGGAGCGACTAGGTTGGGTGGTGAACAAGGCAGAGAGTCTCCTATCTCCCTCCCAGACCTTGGATTACATGAGAGTGTACAAGCTGAAGGTCCACAAACCCAATCTGTGTATCCCAAGCATGGGGGGCTTCCAGGCTGTCTCCAGCTTTTGGACTCTGTAATGGCCACCCTGGAACTGGTGTTCTGGGCTCATATGCACCTCCGTCAGCCTCTTATCTTGAGGGGTGCTGGTCTGCTAGGATTCGGCCACCATTTATCATTCTCCACAGTGTGTCAGTTTGGACTATGAGACACTCCCAGAAATCTGCTGCAGTGAGTTCCGCTGGATTCACCCAACTGGGTGGTTGTGGTTACTAATGTGAGTCTCCTTGGTTGATCAGCTCATTTCTTGGGCACAATGGTGAAAAGAGTGTTGATCCTCATCGGAGGCCTCTTGGTCTGTCAACTGCCTGGATACCCTCCCCTGATAGAGGGAAGAGTGGTCCTCTCATGGCAGACATTGCAATGACTGTGGCCTATATCAACAAACAGGGAGGGACCAGAAGTCAGGTAGTGGCCCTGGAAGCTGTAGCCCTTGGTCACTGGACCGAAGCAAATCTGCCGGCTTTGTCAGTAGTCCACATAGCTAGCTAGGATGACATCTGGGCAGACTCCCTTAGTCGATCTCTGCTGGATCTGGGGGAGGGGGAACTTGGGCCAGCAGCCTTTCAGCTCCACCTTGACTGGTGAGGACATCCAGTCTTTGATTTCATTGATAGATGGGGTACTGCACAGGATAGTGTATTTTTTTTCCTTTTATGATCCTTCTTGTGGCCCCGGATTGGCCATGGAGACTGTGGCACACATACTTGTTTCATCTGTTGGTGGACTATCTGCTTCCCCTTTCCAGAGGTTGTGGTTTGCTCAAGGAGGATTCAGTGGAAATGGAGAATCTGGATTCCTTACAGTTTGATCCTTGAGGGGCAGCAATTTAGCAAGGAAAGGTGTTTTTCTTGCAGTGGACTTCCACCTTATTCAAGGCTCTCAAATCTTCCATTTCAGTGGCTTACCTCTGGGTTTGGAAGAACTTTGATAGCTGGTGCAATCAGCATTTCTTGTCTCCTTGGAAAGCACAGATTCCAATGTCCTTGGGTTTCTGAAGCAAGGGTTCAGTCAGGGGTTGGTGCTGAACTTGCTTAAGGTTCTGCTGGCAGTCCCCTCCTGTATCTGGGGTTAAAAATCTTGGGACTCTCCTTAGCTACTTATGGGAACATTTGCTAGGTTTTTGAAGGGGGTCTTTCACTTGCATTTTCCTGTCCATCCCTTTTTCCTCTTGAAATCAGAATTTAGTGCAGAATATACTAAACTTGTTCATTTTTTATTTTTGTTGTGCTGCCTAGAGATAATCAGATATGATCTTCCCACGATCTCCACCACCAACGTTCTATGAAGCCTCCAGCCGGAAGTGTGAAGGGGGAGAGATATCCGGTTTCCCCATGAGTGTCTGCCCCGCCCTCGCTCTCTCTGTAACACAAACAGTGAAGGAAAAAACACAGCAAAGCACGAAATCAAATCGCTCTCTCTGTAACAGTGAAGTACTCAGAGGAGGGAGGGGAGAGAGGGCAGAGGGCAGGGATACACACACTCCCACATGCACACAGAAGAAAACCTTGCTAGCCCCCGTTTCATTTGCATCAGAAACGGGGCTTTTTTACTAGTAATATACTATTTTCTTGGAATTCTATGTTATGAATACAGGGCAGTATATGCCTTTTTCTATTACCTCTTGTTACCACATGCACCAGACCGTTTCCTGAGCTTCCTTAGTTTTATTATTCTATATTAGGTCCACCCTGTTCCAGAAAGTAGCTTGCTTCTCCAGTGACAGGTTTAGACTTCTGTTATTCCCAAGATATTGTCTGTATTGGTAAGTCTGACATATACCCCTTCTGCCCACTGGTGGACTTGGACTTAGAATATTTTCTTTGCACATCTTTCATTGCTGACATTGGAGAATTTACTCATCTTCTCCATCACTTCTCTCCCATCCAGAGGGACACCTTGAAGCATATTGCCAATCTCATGACTCCAGCTTCAGACTCCAGCTTCAGCAGCAGTATCCATGCAAGTAGCATAAGCTGACCTTAGCTGCTCCAGTTGCCCATAAAGAAGGCCACGGGCATGGGAACTTTGGCTGACCTGGCCCTTTTGCTTGTTTAGTTTGTTCTTGATGCCACCATTTGATTCATGGGATCACTGGGAAAAGCGTGATGAGAAGGATGTGATTCGAAACCCTGGGGTGAGGGAAAGCTTTGAAGTCTGGAGGGGGCAGAGAGTAAATTTTGCTGCCGTAGGAACAGACGTAGTAAACCAATTTATAAATACAGGTCTTTATCTCTCACATACATCGTTGCTTGCAGATTATTCCTTTGTGTCTAACTTGAAGCAGGGTGTTTGATATATATAGTTATATAGAAAATCAGTCATTCTTGGTCCTTAAGGGGGTGTTTACAGAAAAGGTTTCTTATGAAAAAAGGTTGCATGTCAGTTAATTAGATGCTCTGAATGTTGATTGTCCATATTTGGTCAGGTTTCACATCTCCTGGCAAAAAAAAAAAGTAAACCACATTATTTTGCACTTGAATGTTTTTTAATACTGTATATATTCATGTATAAATTTGCAAAGGTTTTGACCATTAAGGTCAAAATTGGAGGTGGGGTGTGTGACCTCGTGACCTTGTGCCTATCAACCTTCTGCGCTGTATAGTTGCACGCTGCTGTCTTAGGGCCTCTAGCAGGAAATGTATCACAGGAGCTCCCATCGTAATCCAGTTAATATGAACTTTTAAGTCTAATATGTGTCAATATTGCATTGAAAATGTGGATAAAGATCATATGGCCTATCCAATTTGCCCATGTACACCAGTTAGTAAGTTCCTTCTTCTCACTACAGAGATTTTCTCTATACTTGAATTCAGATACAGTCCTTCTCATCACAACCTCTAGTGGGAGGATGTTCCATGCATCTATCATATTTTCCATAAAGAAACATTTTCTTAGATTACTCCTGAGTCTACCACCCTTTACCTTCATCCTGTGACTCCTTGTTTCAGAGCTTCCTTTCAGTTGAAAGAAGCCTGTTTCCTGTGCATTTATATGATAGAAGTATTTAATTGTCATATCTTTCCTCACTCACCTTTCTTCCAATGTCTGTTTCCATATGTTTTTTTTTTGAAGGTGTGGTCTCCACAACTGTACACAATATTCCAAATGAGGTTTCACCTGACTTGATACAGAAGCACCATCGCTTTTTCCTGCTGCCCGTTCTCCCCGTGCACCCAAGAATCTGCTACCTTTTCTACCTGTTTGGCCATTTTAATATTATCTGATATGATCACTCCAAGATCCCAGTCTTCTGTTGTGCACCAAAAGTACTTTACCCCCTATACTGTATAATTTTTTTTTGGTAGCCCAAATGCATGACCCTGAATTTTTTACCATTAAATCTTAGCAGCCAAATTCTAGACCATTCTTTACTAGATTTTGCCCCCCTCCCCCAGGGTGTCTGTCATCTCAGAGGTTTTGTTTCATTTGCAAAGAAACAACCATTTCCTGTCATCCTTCTTACAATATCGGTTACAAAAATGTTGAACTGGATCAAGAGCCAATCCCTGCAAAACATCACTAGTAATGATCCTTTCCACAGAGTAAAAACTCTATTACTCTATTTATTATTACCCTTTGTCGCTTCCCAGTCAATCATTTTAAGGTCCATACCAAGGGCATTCAGTACCATGTCAAAGGCTTTGCTGAAATCTAAGTACGCTATAGCTCAATCCCAAACCAACTCTGTTGTCTAGTCAAAGAAAAACTAATCAGTTCATCTAGCAAGATCTACCCCTAGTAAAGCCTTGCTACCTCATATCCTGTAATCTGGGTGTTACTCTTGACAGCCAACTTTAAATTTCATAAGCATATTTCTAATATTTTTACAAAAATACTTATACTAGGGCAATTACATGCCTTACATCTGTTATTAAATTGCTCTGCTGTCTTTTGATTTATTCATCTGGTTCACCCAGCTTTTTATTCTGGTTCTATTTAACTTTGATGTCTTATAAACCATCCCTTCCATATCATCATGCTGATCAATCCATAGACTGGTGGGTTGTGTCCACCTACCAGCAGGTGGAGATAGAGAGCAATCCTTTTGCCTCCCTATATGTGGTCATGTGCTGCCGGAAACTCCTCAGTATGTTCTCTATCTCAGCAGGTGGTGGTCACACACAGCAGCAGCTCTGGCTAGGTCTCCAAGCCTAATTTTTAGGTTTTGTTGAGTACCTGGGGTTGAGGGCTCTTCTTGAGCAAGTGCAAACCTGGTGGCGCCAGGTCCCTCCTTTTCTCCCCCCTCCCGCTGGCTCCGTTAAAAAAAAAAAAAATAAATAAAATTTTGGGACGTCCTTAAGGGCGTTTATTTCGACGTTTATTTAAACGTTTATTGCAGCTACTCACTGGGACACCAGTTCGTTACAGCTCGGAGCGAGAAGCAGGTAATTTTTACCTTTTTATAGCGGGCAGGGGGTTCCCCGATCGATCTCCACGTGGCCTGTGGCGTCGGAGGGCGAGGGCGCGAAGAATCGCTCCCCGGACCGCGTGTGCGCTTCTAGCGGGGATGTGGGGGTCTTAAAGTCTGATTCGCCCTTGTTGGGTGTCAGTTTGGAGGCCGGTCAGTGTCCCGGGTCTTCCTCCGGTGCGGCGGTTTTTCCCGCCATAAACGCCCATCCCCCACTGCTCACCTCCGCCATCTTGGCCGGCCACTCTGCTCGGACGGCTTCTTCTTGGGCCGCCCTTGAGCTGAGAGACGTTAATGCCATGGCCGCCCTTGATTTGGGCGACGGCAAAAAAGCGGCTAAAGTTAAGCGCCGTTCTTCCCGCGCGGCTCCTTCGCGGAGTGTCGCGCCGGATGCCATCTTGGATGCGCAGCATGTTTCTCCCCCGCTCTTGCGAGCGCCGGTTGAGGGTGCGTCTAGGGCTGTGGCCCAGGCTGCTGAAGTGCACAGTCTGGGGGATTTCTCCCCCGAGTTTATTTTGCTGCTGCATCAGGCCTTCCTTATGCAAAACGCTGCCCCTGCTCCCTTGGCCGATAAAGGGGTTGTGGCCCCCGGAAGTAAACGCCCTTGGGTGGATTCCCAGGCCTTAGAGGACTCTGTCTCCTCTGATGTAGATGAGGGCAGCGTATCTGAGTTCTCCCAACGGTCCTTTGGGGATTCCTTGGAGGAGATGGATTCCCGCTCGGATGGAGCGGATGACCCCTCTGCAGCGCGGATCTTTCGCTCAGAGGATTTGCCCAACCTGTTAGTGCAGGCCATGAGCATTTTGAGGATTTCCTCTCCAGAGGACGTCTCTCCCTCAGCCCCTGTTGGCTCCGCCATTATGCTGGGGATGAAGCGCCCGCCTAGAACCTTCCACGTGCATGATGCCATGCACACCTTAATTTCGGCTCAATGGGATGTCCCGGAAGCGAGTCTCAAAGTGGCTAGGGCTATGTCCCGCCTCTATCCTTTGCCTGAAAGTGAACGGGAGGCCTTTCTTTGGCCTACCGTGGATTCTTTAATCACTGCGGTGACTAAGAAAACGGCATTGCCGGTGGAAGGTGGCACGGCCCTAAAGGACGCCCAAAACAGAACATTGGAGGCGGCCTTAAGGTCGTCCTTCGAGGCGGCTGCCTTAAGTTTGCAGGCCTCAGTTTGTGGCTCCTATGTGGCCAGGGCGTGCCTGACGATTGTGCAGCGGGCTTCCCCCTCGGATCCTTCCTTGAGGGCTGATTGGCCGGCCCTGGAATCGGGCTTGGCTTATTTGGCAGACTTACTGTATGATGTCTTGAGAGCCTCGGCTAAAGGTATGGCTCAGACAGTCTCTGCGCGGCGGTGGCTTTGGCTGAAACATTGGTCTGCTGACCACGCCTCTAAGTCCCGCCTGGCTAAGTTGCCTTTTAAAGGCAAGCTGCTCTTTGGGATCGAGCTGGACAAAATTGTGACCGATCTCGGCACGTCTAAGGGCAAGAGGTTACCAGAGGTCAGGGCTCGGGCCAGTGGTGCTCGCCCAGGTATCTCCAGAGGACGGTTTCAGGAAGCCCGTCGGTATCGCCCGGGCAAGTCGAGCTCCTCTGCCCCCTCTTCCTTCAAGAGGAACTTCTCCCCCAAGCAGCATTCCTTTCGCAGAGACCGCCGTCCCGGAGGTGCGCCCTCCGGTCCTCCCCCAGGGTCTCGTACCCAATGACGGGGTCCTGGTCCATGGCCCAGTGCAGATTGGAGGACGCCTGTCCTCGTTTCTGGGCGAGTGGACCAGGGTAACTTCAGACGCTTGGGTGCTGGAAGTCATCAGAGACGGCTACAAGCTAGAGTTCTGCCGACCCTTAAGAGACGGGTTTGTACTCTCTCCCTGCAAGTCTCTGGTCAAAGCTGTGGCAGTGCAGCAGACCTTGGACAATCTGATCCGCCTGGGTGCGGTCGTTCCGGTGCCAGAAAATCAGCTTGGCAAGGGACGTTACTCCATTTACTTTGTGGTACCAAAGAAAGGAGTTCTGTACGGCCTATCCTCGACCTCAAAGGGGTCAATCGGGCCTTGAAAGTTCGGCACTTTCGCATGGAGACTCTCCGCTCTGTTATAGCGGCAGTGAAGGCAGGGGAGTTCCTGGCATCCTTGGACATCAAGGAAGCGTACTTGCATATTCCCATCTGGCCTCCTCATCAACGCTTTCTGCGTTTTGCAGTCCTGGGCCGACACTTCCAGTTCAGAGCCCTCCTGTTCGGGTTGGCTACTGCTCCGCGGACCTTCTCCAAAGTAATGGTGGTTATCGCGGCCTTCCTGCGAAAGGAAGGAGTACAAGTCCATCCTTATCTGGACGACTGGTTGATCCGAGCCCCCTCTTATGCAGAGTGCGGCAAAGCTGTGGACCGGGTGATTGCTCTTTTGAGCTCCCTGGGGTGGATCATCAACTGGGAGAAAAGCCAGCTGCGCCCGACTCAGTCCCTGGAGTATCTGGGAGTTCAATTCGACACCCAAGTGGGCAGAGTGTTCCTGCCGGACAATCGGATTGTCAAACTTCAGGCTCAGTTGGACCAGTTCCTAGTAGCCTCTCCGCTTCGGGCTTGGGACTATGTGCAGCTGTTGGGCTCTATGACGGCCACGATGGAAGTAGTGCCCTGGGCCAGGGCTCATATGAGACCACTACAACACTCTCTGCTGCAGCGCTGGACTCCGGTGTCGGAGGATTATGCTGTGCGCCTTCCCTTGGACCCAGCAGTGCGCAAGGCGCTGAGCTGGTGGCTGAAGACAGACAAGTTGTCTGCAGGGATGCCTCTTGTGACCCCGGAGTGGATTGTCGTCACGACGGATGCCTCTTTGACGGGCTGGGGAGCCCACTGCTTGGGAAGGACAGCGCAGGGGCTCTGGTCTCCTGCAGAGGCAAAGTGGTCTATCAACCTCCTGGAACTCAGAGCCATTCGGTTGGCGCTTTTGGAGTTCCTCCCGGTACTGGCGTTGAAGCCAGTACGGGTCCTGTCGGACAATGCCACGGCTGTGGCCTATGTCAACCGCCAGGGAGGTACCAAGAGCGCCCCTCTAGCCAAGGAAGCCATGAATCTATGCCAGTGGGCGGAAGCGAACCTGAAACAGCTGTCAGCGGCCCACATTGCCGGAGTCATGAATGTCAAGGCGGACTTTCTCAGTCGCCATACCTTGGATCCCGGAGAGTGGCAGTTATCGGCTTAGGCGTTCTTGGACATCACGAAGCGCTGGGCCAGCCAAGCCTAGATCTGATGGCGTCATCGGCCAATTGCCAAGTGCCGCGCTTTTTCAGCAGAGGACGGGACCCTCGATCTCTGGGAGTAGATGCTCTTCTCCAACAGTGGCCGACACAGGAGCTTCTCTATGTGTTCCCGCCCTGGTCCATGTTGGGCAGGGTACTAGACCGGGTGGCAAAGCATCCGGGCCAAATAATCCTGGTGGGTCCGGACTGGCCCAGACGTCCCTGGTATGCGGACTTGATCAGGCTCTCAGTGGACGACCCTCTGCGGCTGCCAGTGGAGCAGGGCCTGTTGCATCAGGGTCCCGTGGTGATGGAGGATCCCTCCCCCTTTGGTCTTACAGCCTGGCTATTGAGCGGCAGCGTCTGAGGAAGAAGGGCTTCTCAGACAAGGTCATCGCCACTATGCTGAGAGCGAGGAAGCGCTCTACTTCTACTGCTTACGCCAGGGTTTGGCGTACCTTTGCAGCGTGGTGTGAAGCAGGCTCACTTTCTCCCTTCACTGCTCCGATTTCTTCAGTGCTGGCGTTCCTGCAAGAAGGTCTGGAGAAAGGCCTGTCGCTCAGTTCCCTTAAAGTCCAGGTAGCGGCTCTGGCTTGCTTCAGGGGCCGCCTGAAGTGTGCTTCCCTGGCTTCGCAGCCAGATGTGGTACGTTTTCTCAAGGGAGTTAATCACCTGCGCCCTCCTCTGCACTCAGTGGTGCCTGCGTGGAATCTCAACCTGGTGCTAAGAGCCTTGCGGAAGCCGCCTTTTGAACCCTTGTCGAGGGCATCTCTGAAAGACCTGACGTTGAAAGCAGTCTTTTTGGTGGCTATCACTTCAGCCAGAAGAGTTTCCGAGCTCCAGGCACTCTCATGTTGAGAGCCTTTTCTGCAGTTCACTGAGGCAGGAGTGACTATTCGCACAGTGCCTTCCTTCCTGCCCAAGATTGTTTCTCGCTTCCATGTGAATCAGCAGCTCTGTCTCCCTTCCTTTCGTAGGGAGGACTACCCAGAGGAATACTCTGCTCTCAAATATCTGGATGTGAGACGAGTCATCATCAGATACTTGGAAGTGACCAATGATTTCCGGAAATCGGATCATCTGTTTGTCCTGTTTGCAGGTCCTCGTAAGGGTCTGCAGGCTGCTAAGCCTACAGTGGCAAGATGGGTCAAGGAAGCCATTGCAGCGGCTTATGTGGCCGCGGGGAGGGTGCCGCCTATTCAGCTGAAGGCTCACTCCACTAGAGCTCAGGCGGCCTCGATGGCAGAGGCCGGGTCCGTCTCCTTGGAAGAGATATGCAAGGCGGCAACTTGGGCATCGGCCCATACCTTCTCCAGGCATTACCGCTTGACTGTGGCTGCTCGGGCGGAGGCCCGGTTTGGAGCTTCAGTGTTGCGGTCAGGGATTTCAATGTCCCGCCCTGGGTGAGTACTGCTTCGGTACATCCCACCAGTCTATGGATTGATCAGCATGATGATATGGAAGGTAAAATTATGTATCATACCTGATAATTTTCTTTCCATTAATCATAGCTGATCAATCCATAGCCCCTCCCAGATATCTGTACTGTTTATATTCTGGTTGCATTTCAGGTTTAAGTTTAGTCTTCAGTTCCTGTTCAGGAGGACTTCGTGTTCAAGTTTTTTCAATTGGATTCTTCAAGAGTTGAGACGAGTTTGTGTTACAGTGAGCTGCTGCATTCCTCTCCCCTCCGTTTTACGGGGCTGGATTGAGACATAAATTCTGCCGGCGCTCCCTCCCGCTTCGTGCGGCTGTAGGGCAGCTTTGTACCCCTCCTGCTTCGGCGGTGTTAGGGTCAGTCAGCTCCTCCCGCGGTTGCGGTTGCAGGATAAGCCAGATCCCCCCGCATCGGCGGGGTGGTGTCCCTCCCCCGCTCCGCGGGGATGAGCTGGACGGATTCCCCTCTCCCACTTGTGTGGGGATGAGCTGGGTTAATTCCCCTCCCCCGTTTCGGCGGTGGTGAGCTGGGCAGAGTGTCCCTTTGTGGGTGTAATTCTCTAAGTGCTGAGTCCTGCGGATGGAGCTTGGATATCGACATACTGAGGAGTTTCCGGCAGCACATGACCACATATAGGGAGGCAAAAGCTTTGCTCTCTATCTCCACCTGCTGGTAGATGGACACAACCCACCAGTCTATGGATTGATCAGCTATGATTAATGGAAAGAAAATTATCAGGTATGATACATAATTTTACCATACTCTTTGTTCAGCTCAACAAAACCACCTTGTCATTCCTTCACTAGATCAGGTCAGGTGAAGCTCAGCTTAGCTACTTTAGCATAGTGGCTCCTAGTTTGTGGAATCGTCTTTTAGCCTACATTCAGAAAGAGCATTCTTATGGCAAGTTTAAAAAATGCTCTAAAGACACATTTTTTGTGGGCTTTCCACAAGAGTAAAGTACTGTATTAGTCTTAATTATCCTACATTGTTTCTTAACCCAGCCCATATATTTCTCTTCCTTCTCTTGCTATGTTTGCTAGGATCCTGGCAGTAGCACTCACCTTTAGACCCTATTTTGTGTCTTGTCATTCAAATCCCTCCCCTCTCCTCCTATTGTGTATTTATATAAAATAGGTATATTCTAGTTATGATTTTAATTATTTCATGCTATTTACTCTTGTAACCTAGGCCTTGTTTGCCTCTTATCTTTGATTAAAACTGTTCCCTGCCGTGGTAACCCTACTTAATAGGCAGTATATCACTCACTCTCTCTCTCTCTCTCTCTCCTGTGTGTGTGTGTATATGTATATATATGTGTGTGTATGTGTATATATATATATATATATATATATATATATATATAAAAAGGACTGCACGCTGATTAAAAATTTTAATTGCATGATCCAAAGGTAAAAATGGTGATATAAATTTAGCATTTACACATAGTTGTTTACATTTTTTTTTATTGTTGTTAAACATTCAACAACTAACTTTGATTCTGGTTTCCTTAAAAACAAAACAAGAAAACCATACACAATTCTTTCAGGCATGTGAAAGGCAATTTTATAAGCTTGAGTATAGCAGATGTGTGCCAATTAAGTGGCAATAAGTGACTTGTATGAATATATTTTTTTGATTTATCTGGCATCTTTCTCAGTAGTAGCTGTAGGTGAACTACATTCAGGCACACTAAGTATTTCCCTGTCCTCAGGGAATTAGACTCGAATTTTGACCTTGAGGCAATGGAGGGTTGAGTGACTTTACCCAAAATTACAGGGTCAACAGCAAGATTTGAACCTGGTTTTGCTGGTTGTCAGCCTGGTACTCTAACCACTAGATTCCTCCTCCAGAAAGCTGCAGTTACTTGCATAAGTGCACTAGGTGCTGTCTATAAGGTAGTGCCTAAGTCAAGACTCAACAGATTGTCACTGAATCTAGGAGCCAGCCCCAAAACTTAGGAGCTAGCAGTTGAAACTTCTTTCATTTCCTCTCCACCCCACACCCAACATTGTCCACAGTGAAATTTGAGTGTGTATGGGGAGGGGGAGGAGGGAACCCCTTCCGTGATCAGCAACAGTTCCTTTACAAACTCATTTACTAAGGCTCTTTCCCATTCTGTGTCTGAAAGTTGAGTAAATCAGTCCCTTATGGTACCACTGCACATCATTAGTTTCCCTTCTGGAAGCATGTCAGCTGTGTGACATCAACTACCTGATGGAGTGGCACATGGCACACAATTGCCTTGCACAGCCCCCCCATCCCCATGACACACAATCGCCTTGCACAGCCCCCCCCCATCCCCATGGCACAAATTGCCTTGCCTTGCACAGCACCCCCCCAAATCCTAATGGCACACAAATGCCTTGCCTTGCATAGCACCCCCCCCTAAATCCCAATGGCACACAGCTTGCCTTGCGGAGCCCCTGCTATCCACAGCTACAGGCAGCAGCTGTGCTGTTCACACTGTCTCTCTCCCCAGCTGAAATCGTGCTACAAGAGGAGGAGAGAGTAAGTGGCTGCATATTGGGTGTCTTCCTGGAGCTGACTGCTCATGTGATCCGCCAGGGCCTCTCTACATTTGCTCTCTTCTCTTGCAGTACGATTTTAGAGAGGGGGAGAGAGTGAGCAGCGCAGATGCTTGTCTGATTTTTCAACTCTTACCATCGGCTCTCAGGGTGTCTCTGCAGTAATACCTGCTTTCCCAGTGACACCAGCATTTCTCGGGGGGGGGGGGGGGGGGGGGGGGGGGGGGGGGGGGAGGGGGGGTATAGCGACACCAGCAGTCTGGAAGAGGGTTCAGAGGCAGCAGCAGCAGCTCTGAAGGGTGCCGGCAACACAGGTGGCTCTGAGGGGGGATCGGCAGCTCTACCTTGGCAGGAGATGCTCGTTCCAACATCCTCAGTAAGCCAGAGTAAGGCTTGGAGCACCAGAGTGAGGCTAGGAATACACAGGGCAGCAGATGGAAGGAGCTAAGGTGAGCCCCTGGCGTTAAATACATTCTCCGAGGACAAGCAGGCTGCTTGTTCTCACTGATGGGTGACGTCCACGGCAGCCCCTCAATCGAAAACTTTACTAGCAAAGGCCTTTGCTAGTCCTCGCGCGCCCATGCGCACCGCGCATGTGTGGCAGTCTTCCCGCCCGAACCGGCTCGTGTTCGTCAGTCTTCTTTTGTCCGCGCTCGGTACGGTCGTGTTTGCGCCGTTCGCGCCCCTTAAGTTGACCCTCGTGCGTCTTTTGACTTTTTCGCTCTTAAAAAAAAAAAAGGAATTTCGGAGAAGGACCTTTCGGTCTTTTTCCCTTCCCCCTATTTCTAGTTTTTGGCCCCGATAAGTTTTCTTTCGTTTCGGGGTAGGCCCCTTTGAGGCCTTGGGTCGAGTTTTTTTCTCCCCCTCTTTTTGGTGCCTTACCGCAATTACGAGTTTTGATTTCGCCGGCGTGATTTTTCCGCCCATGTCATCGAAGTCTCCCAGCGGCTTCAAGAAGTTCACCCAGTGCGCCCGGGTAATCTCGCTCACTGATAGGCACGTGTCGTGTCTTCAGTGTCTGGGGGCCTGGCACTGCCCGCAGGGCCTGTAGGTCTTTGCGCCCTTTTACAGAAAAGGACCTCAGCGAGATTGGCCCAGTGGAACGTTTTGTTCTCAGGCTCTTCGTCGGCATCGGTACCGGGAGTATCGAGTGCGTCAACGTTGACAGCGTCAAGACCTCCGCCCTCGGCCGCGACTGTATCCATTGCATCGAGGCATCGACCCTCTGCATCGTCGGGGCCGAGACATCGGAAGGCGACGTCGGTGGTACCGGGTTCTCCACTAGTGCTGATGTCGTCGGACGGTGGTGCTTCGTCTGGAGTGCAGGTGAGGGCTGTCCATTCCCCTACTGGTGGCGGTGAGCCTTCGGGTGGGTCTCCCCTACCCTGAGGGCTCCTGCGGTACAGCCCCCCCGAGACCGACCTTCGGCCTCGGCCCCGAGGAAGCGATGGCTGGATTCTACGTCCTCTTCGGTACCGGGAAGCTCCGGTGACATGCTTTATTTGAAAAAGTCAAAGAAGCATCGACACCGGTCTCCTTCCCGCGTCGGTACCGAGAGCTCTGGGTCGCCGAGGGAGTCGGCACCCAGCAGGCATCGGCACCGGGAGGACCGCTCACCCTCTGTTCAGGAGGTGTCGATGCGCTCCACCTTGGACAGCCCGGAACAGCCTCCACGCCCGGAACAGACTCTGACTTCGACTCCTGCATCGGCTTCCATGTCTTTCTCCACAGCCGCCCTGCACGAGAGTCTCTGGGCCGTTTTCCCAGAGATCCTGGGAGAGCTGTTGCGCCCTTCCCCTCCGGTACCGGGGGTGCTTGCACCTCCGGTACCGTTGAGTGAGGCGCCGGCTGGCCCCTTGCCCGGGGTGAGGTCTCCGACATCGGTGCCGCTTGCGGTACTGACTGCGGTCGCTTCCAGGAAGGTTCCCCGACGACGTCGGCGGAGGGAGCTTCGCCGGTGCGGGCGAGGTAGTCTACCTCTCGACACTCACACCGTGGCCGTGGTTCCACGGAGTCGAGCTGGGGCACGGCTTCAGACACAGGTTCGTGAACTTGTGTCTGATACCAATGGTGAGGCCTCGTGGGAGGAGGAGGGGGACATCAGATATTTCTCTGACGAGGAGTCTGATGGCCTTCCTTCTGATCCCACTCCCTCCCCTGAAAGGCAGCTTTCTCCTTCCGAGAGTCTGTCTTTTGCGGCCTTTGTCCGGGAGATGTCTACGGCCATCCCCTTCCCGGTGGTTGTGGAGGACGAGCCCAGGGCTGAAATGTTTGAGCTCCTGGACTATCCTTCTCCACCTAAGGAAGCGTCCACAGTACCCATGCATCATGTCCTAAAAAAGACATTGCTGGCGAACTGGACCAAGCCTTTAAGTAATCCCCACATTCCCAAGAAGATCGAGTCCCAGTACCGGATCCATGGGGACCCAGTGCTGATGCGCACTCAGTTGCCTCACTACTCTGGAGTTTTGGATCTGGCCCTAAAGAAGGCTAAGAGTTCTAGGGAGCATGCTTCGGCGCCCCCGGGCAAGGACTCTAGAACCTTAGACTCCTTTGGGAGGAAGGCCTACCATTCTTCTATGCTCGTGGCCAAAATCCAGTCTTACCAGCTCTACACGAGCATACACATGTGGAATAATGTGCGGCAGTTGGCGGGCTTGGTGGACAAGCTCCCTCCTGAGCAAGCCAAGCCATTTCAGGAGGTGGTCAGGCAGCTGAAGGCGTGCAGAAAATTCCTGGCCAGAGGGGGGTGTATGACACCTTTGATGTTGCGTCCAGGGCCGCTGCTCAAGCTGTGGTGATGCGCAGACTCTCATGGCTGCGTGCCTCCGACCTGGAGAATAGGATCCAGCAGCGGATTGCGGACTCGACTTGCCGTGCGGACAATATTTTTGGAGAGAAGGTCGAACAGGTGGTAGAGCAGCTCCACCAGCGGGATGCCGGCAGCCTTCAGCTTCTACCTCTACAGGTAGACGTTTTTATGGGGGAAGGAAGACTGTTCCCTACTCTTCTGGTAAGCGTAGGTACAATCCTCCTTCTCGACAGCCTGCGGCCCAGGCTAAGCCCCAGCGCGCTCGCTCTCGTCAGCAGTGTGCGCCTCAGCAAGGCCCCTCGGCTCCCCAGAAAAAGCAAGGGACGAGCTTTTGACTGGCTCCAGCAGAGCATAGCCGACATCCAAGTGTCAGTGCCGGGCGATCTGCCGGTCGGAGGGAGTTTGAAAGTTTTTCACCAAAGGTGGCCTCTCATAACCTCCGATCAGTGGGTTCTTCAAATAGTCCGGCAAGGATACACCCTCAATTTGGCCTCCAAACCTCCAAATTGTCCACCGGGAGCTCAATCCTACAGCTTCCAGCACAAGCAGGTACTTGCAGAGGAACTCTCCGCCCTTCTCAGCGCCAATGCGGTCGAGCCCGTGCCATCCGGGCAAGAAGGGCTGGGATTCTATTCCAGGTACTTCCTTGTGGAAAAGAAAACAGGGGGGATGCGTCCCATCCTAGACCTAAGGGCCCTGAACAAATATCTGGTCAAGGAAAAGTTCAGGATGCTTTCCCTGGGCACCCTTCTCCCCATGATTCAGGAAAACGACTGGCTATGCTCTCTGGACTTGAAGGACGCCTACACGCACATCCCGATACTGCCAGCTCACAGACAGTATCTGCGATTTCAGCTGGGCACACGTCACTTGCAGTACTGTGTGCTACCCTTTGGGCTCGCCTCTGCGCCCAGAGTGTTCACGAAGTGCTTGGCTGTAGTAGCAGCGGCACTTCGCAGGCTGGGGGTACACATGTTCCCATATCTCGACAATTGGCTGGTGAAGAACACATCTGAGGCAGGAGCTCTACAGTCCATGCAGATGACTATTCGCCTCCTGGAGCTACTGGGGTTTGTGATAAATTATCCAAAGTCCCATCTTCTTCCAGTTCAGAGACTCGAATTCATAGGAGCTCTGCTGGATTCGCGGACGGCTCGTGCCTATCTCCCAGAGACGAGAGCCAACAACTTGTTGTCCCTCGTCTCGCGGGTGCGAGCGTCCCAGCAGATCATAGCTCGGCAGATGTTGAGATTGCTGGGCCACATGGCCTCCACAGTTCATGTGACTCCCATGGCCCGCCTTCACATGAGATCTGCTCAATGGACCCTAGCTTCCCAGTGGTTTCAGGCTGCTGGGGATCTAGAAGACGTGAGCCACCTGTCCACTGAGTTTTCTCAAATCCCTGTATTGGTGGACGATTTGGTCCAATTTGACTCTGGGTACGTCCTTTCCAAATTCCTCAGCCGCAAAAAGTGCTGACTACGGATGCGTCTCTCCTGGAGTGGGGAGCTCAGTCGTGGACTTCACACCCAGGGAAGCTGGTCCCTCCAGAACGCGATCTGCAGATCAATCTTCTGGAGTTGCGAGCGGTCTGGAACGCTCTGAAGGCTTTCAGAGATCGGCTGTCCCATCAAATTATCCAAATTCAGACAGACAACCAGGTTGCCATGTATTACATCAACAAGCAGGGGGGCACCGGATCTCGCCCCCTGTGTCAGGAGGCCGTCAGCATGTGGCTCTGGGCTCGCCGTCACGGCATGGTGCTCCAAGCCACATATCTGGCAGGCGTAAACAGTCTGACCGACAGACTGAGCAGGATTATGCAACCTCACGAGTGGTCGCTCAATTCCCGTGTAGTGCGACAGATCTTCCAGGTGTGGGGCACCCCCTTGGTAGATCTCTTTGCATCTCGAGCCAACCACAAAGTCCCTCAGTTCTGTTCCAGGCTTCAGGCCCACGGCAGACTGGCATCGGATGCCTTCCTCCTGGACTGGGGGGAGGGTCTGCTGTATGCTTATCCTCCCATACCTCTGGTGGGGAAGACTGTTGAAACTCAAGCAAGACCGAGGCACCATGATTCTGATTGCTACATTTTGGCCGCGTCAGATCTGGTTCCCTCTTCTTCTGGAGTTGTCCTCCGAAGAACCGTGGAGATTGGAGTTTTTTCCGACCCTCATCACACAGGACGAAGGGGCGCTTCTGCATCCCAACCTCCAGTCTCTGGCTCTCACGGCCTGGATGGTGAGAGCGTAGACTTTGCCTCTTTAGGTCTGTCAGAGGGTGTCTCCCGCATCTTGCTTGCTTCCAGGAAAGACTCCACTAAGAGGAGTTACTTCTTTCTATGGAGGAGGTTTGCCGTCTGGTGTGACAGCAGGCCCTAGATCCTCGCTCTTGTCCTACACAGACCCTGCTGAATACCTTCTGCACTTGTCTGAGTCTGGTCTCAAGACCACTCTGTAAGGGTTCACCTTAGTGCAATCAGTGCATACCATTACCGTGTGGAAGGTAAGCCGATCTCAAGACAGCCTTTAGTTGTTCGCTTCATGAGAGGTTTGCTTTTGTCAAAGCCCCCTGTCAAACCTCTTACAGTGTCATGGGATCTCAATGTCGTTCTCACCCAGCTGATGAAACCTCCTTTTGAACCACTGAACTCCTGCCATCTGAAGTACTTTGTGGCAGTTACTTCAGCTCGTAGAGTCAGTGAGCTTCAGGGCCCTGGTAACCCAGGGCTCCTTACACACCAAATTTCATCATAACAGAGTAGTCCTCCGCACTCACCCTAAGTTCTTGCCAAAGGTCGTGTCGGAGTTCCATCTGAACCAGTCAATTGTCTGGCCAACATTCTTTCCCCGTCCTCATGTCCTGCCTGCTGACGTCAGCTGCACACATTGGACTGCAAGAGAGCATTGGCCTTCTATCTGGAGCGGACACAGCCCAACAGACAGTCCGCCCAATTGTTTGTTTCTTTTGATCCCAACAGGAGGGGAGTGGCTGTGGGGAAACGCACCATATCCAATTGGCTAGCAGATTGCATTTCCTTCACTTACGCCCAGGCTGGGCTGGCTCTGGAGGGTCATGTCACGGCTCATAATGTTAGAGCCATGGCAGCGTCGGTAGCCCACTTGAAGTCAGCCACTTTTGAAGAGATTTGCAAAGCTGCGACGTGGTCATCTGTCCACACATTCACATCTCATTACTGCCTGCAACAGGAGATCCAACGCGACAGTCGGTTCGGGCAGTCCATGGCTTCAGAATCTGTTCGGGGTTTAGAATCCAACTCCACCCCCCTAGGCCCATGTTTATTCTGTTCCAGGCTACACTCTCAGTTAGTTGGATAAATTGTTAGGTCAATCTCAGTTATGTCCTCGCCGTTGCGAGGCCCAATTGACCATGGTTGTTGTTTTGAGTGAGCCTGGGGGCTAGGGATACCCCATCAGTGAGAACAAGCAGCCTGCTTGTCCTCGGAGAAAGCGAATGCTACATACCTGTAGAAGGTATTCTCCGAGGACAGCAGGCTGATTGTTCTCACAAACCCGCCCGCCTCCCCTTTGGAGTTGTCTTTGTCTTGCTACATATGAGACTGACGAACACGAGCCGGTTTGGGCGGGAAGACGGCCGCGCATGCGCGGTGCGCATGGGCGCGCGAGGACTAGCAAAGGCCTTTGCTAGTAAAGTTTCCGATTGGAGGGGCTGCCTTGGACGTCACCCATCAGTGAGAACAATCAGCCTGCTGTCCTCGGAGAATACCTTCTACAGGTATGTAGCATTCGCTTTAATTTTTAACTCTAGTTAAACAAGGTATTGTTAACTAATCCCTGTGAATTAGTTGTTCAGTTGTAACTTTGTTGGTTCTTGAGAATTAGGCTCTTTGCTTTTTGATAAGTCTAAATTCAGCCTGTCCACTTATTTTGGTCAGTTAACTGCTCTATAATTGACTCCTGTGTCCATTTTAATCAAACTTTGTGAAATATGCTGCTAAGTTGGGTTTTTTTTTTGCAAGTTTTTAAATCTAAAATGATTTATCCAGTAAATGGAATTTCTGTTCTTTGAAGACAAGGTAAATAACCAGTCACACAAATAGGTGGTGGTGTCATTCAGCACTGATCACACTTTAGAAGCATTAGAAAACACTTCTGGACATGCATAGTAATTCCCTCACTGCTGTGGCCATACAACATGCCTCATTACCTTTCTCTCCTCTAATAGAATGATTTTCTAAGAACTGAGCCCCTGCTGATCTTGGCCCCTTTTTTTCAGTGGTCCCCCCCCCCCCCCCCCCCAGCTTGCAGTTTTCCTCAGAGTATATTTCATTCTGACTTTCCCTAGTCAGGTATTAAGGCAATTTTGAATCTGTTAGCTTTTCAATGATTCTTTTTCAGTCTCCTTTTTAGGTTGGGGTGCTCTAGTGGCCATTCAGCCATATTTTTTATCCTCAACTTTCATTCAGTTTAAAAACGTCTTTTTATTTTCCATCAACTATTTTTCATACCATTTTATAAAAGATTAACAGCTTCAGGTTTTGCCCTGTGTGCAAATATGATGACTATCATTATAATGGATTATTATTAGCACTACCAGTGGTGGTTGGGAAAGAACCACAACTCAACCCTATGAGGCTTCTACTCTCGTGAGATTTAAGGTCAAGACTGCATCTGCCAATTTAGTAACATAGTAGATGATGGCAGAGAAAGACCTGCACAGTCCATCCAGTCTGCCCAACAAGATAAACTCATATGTGCTACTTTTTGTGCATACCTGACCTTGATTTGTATCTAGCAAACCAATTCAAACTGCGTAGAGCAATATAATATCAGAAACTTAAATTCTATCTAATTGCTCCAAATCTACAGGGTTTAAATGAGTCAATGAACTGCTATATTATCATTTAATTATATGTAGCCTCATACGCCCAGGGTACCTTTATTTACATTAGGACACCACTGACTGACATTCATCATCGGCTACCACCACCTACCAACACTGCAGTGAAAAACTCTCCTATTTACATCTAATCATGAGAGAAAAATCTGCAATGTTTAGGCATATGGAGAAAACCAATTTTATAAATCCCCAGTTCAAATACTCATCAAATCCTAAATTTGACCCATAAAACTTTATAAAGGGTCTAAAAAAGAAGAAAAAATGTAATCAACATTGAAAAATACAAAAACAACAGCCAGGTTAAACAGTTCTGTATGTACACTTAGCTTTGCATTGTTCAAAAAGCTCAATCGCTGTTTAATTCTCTTTAAATATATCCATGGCTGTGACTTCTTAAAGTCCACGTTTTACTCCCACTCTTTCTTATTCCTCGACAGAATTAGGACTCCCACTGTTTCGCTCACTTCGTCAGGAGAAAAAATAAGAATGCACAATACATTTCTCTTCATATCCTAAACATTGCAGATTTTTCTCTCATGATTAGATGTAAATAGGAGAGTTTTTCTCTGCAGTGTTTGGTAGGTGGTGGTAGCCGATGATGAATGTCAGTCAGTGGTGTCCTAATGTAAATAAAGGTACCCTGGGCGTATGAGGCTACATATAATTAAATGATAATATAGCAGTTCATTGACTCATTTAAACCCTGTAGATTTGGAGCAATTAGATAGAATTTAAGTTCTTGATTTGTATCTGCCATTTTCAGGTCACAGACCATAGAAGTCTAGCCCCACCTCCCAACCACTTGCCCTGCCTCCCACCATCGGCTCTGCCACCTAATCTCCGCTAGCTTTTGAGGATCCGTTCCTTCTGAACACGATTCCTTTGTTTATTCCACGCATTTTTTAATTCTGTTACCGTTTTCATTTCCACCACCTCCCGTGGGAGGGCATTCCAAGTATCTACCATTCTCCGAGGACAAGCAGGCTGCTTGTTCTCACGACTGGGTGACGTCCACGGCAGCCCCCCCCCCGAACGGAAATCTTCCTAGCAACAAAGCTTGCTAGAGCCACTCTCTCTGTGAAAAAATACTTCCTGACATTCTTCTTGAGTCTGCCCCCCTTCAATCTCATTTCATGTCCTCTAGTTCTACCACCTTCCCATCTACAGAAAAGGTTTGTTTGCAGATTAAAACCTTTCAAATATTTGAACATCTGTATCATATCACCCCTGTTTCTCCTTCCCTCCGGGGTATACATGTTCAGGTCAGCAAGTCTCTCATATGTCTTGTAATGCAAATCCCGTGCCATTCTTATACTTTTCTTTGCACCGCTTCAATTCTTTTTACATCCTTAGCAAGATACGGCCTCCAAAACTGAACACAATATTCCAGGTGGGGCCTCACCAATGACTTATACTTGGGCATTAAAACCTCTTTTCTTCTGCTGGTCACACCTCTCTCTATACAGCCTAGCAACCTTCTAGCTACGGCCACTGCCTTGTCACACTGTTTCATCGCCTTCAGATCCTCAGGTACTATCACCCCAAGATACCTCTCACCGTCCGTACATATCAGACTCTCACCGCCTAACACATACGTCTCCCGTGGATTTCTACTCCCTAAGTGCATCACTTTGCATTTCTTTGCATTGAATTTTAATTGCCAAACCTTAGACCATTTTTCTAGTTCTGCAGATCCTTTTTCATGTTTTCCACTCCCTCCCGGGTGTCCACTCGGTTACAAATCTTAGTATCATCCGCAAAAAGGCAAACTTTACCTTCTAACCCTTCGGTAATGTCACTCACAAATATATTGAACAGAATCGGCCCCAGCAGCGATCCCTGAGGCACTCCATCTGAGCGAATTCCATTCACCACCCTCTGGCGTCTGTCTGTCAACCAGTTCCTAATCCAGTTCTCCACATCGGGTCCTATCTTCAGCCTGTCCAGTTTATTCAAGAGCCTCCTGTGGTGAACCGTGTCAAAAGCTTTGCTGAAATTTAAGTAGATTACGTCTATTGCACGTCCATGATTCAATTCTCTGGTCACCCAGTCAAAGAATTCAATGAGATTCGTTTGGCACGATTTACCTTTGATAAAACCACGTTGTCTCTGATCTTGCAACTTATTGGCTTCCAGGAAATTCACTATTCTTTCCTTCAGCATTGCTTCCATTACTTTTCCAATAACTGAAGTGAGGCTTACCGGCCAGTAGTTTCCAGCTTCTTCCCTATCACCACTTTTGTGAAGAGGGACCACATCCGCCATTCTCCAGTCTCCAAGGATTTATTAAACAAATCTTTAAGAGTACCCGCCAGAACCTCTCTGAGCTCCCTCAATATCCTGGGGTGGATCCTGTCCGGTCCCATGGCTTTGTCCACCTTTAGATTTTCAAGTTGTTCATACACACTCTCTTCAGTGAATGGTGCTATATCCACTCCATCCACTCCATTCTCATTAGTACTTTTGCCAGTCAATCGTGGTCCTTCTCCAGGACTTTCTTCTGTGAAAACAGAACAAAAGTATCTATTTAGCAAATTAGCTTTTTCTTCATCATTACCTACATAGCGGTAGATAAGTGATAGACAAAGGACCAAGAGCTGTGTTAGGTTTGCTGCTGGAGCAGAAGGGCTGAAGAAAACATCCTTTCATTCAGTTGCAAACCGACGAAAGGCTCAAGAATGAAAAAAAATATTACTATCCCAGTTTGCACTCTTGAGTGCTCAAGTATGGTGTTGAGGCCATCAAAAGTGCAGAAACGTCTGAAGCTTTTGGGCTCTTCAAGAATCTGGATGCTTCTTAAGAACTGGTACCAAGTATAAAATCCCAGGGGAGAGACAATAAAAATGACTGCAAAAAATAGTCAATCTACTACTACTACTATTAAACATTTCTATAGCGCTACTAGACTTACGCAGCGCTGTACAAATCAACATGAAAAAGACAGTCCCTGCTCAACAGAGCTTACAATCTAAATTGGACAGACGAACAGACAGCTAGGGGTGGGGAAATTGCAGTGGTAGGGGTGATAAGTGAGGGTGTTGAGTAAGAGAGTCATGGTTAGGAGTCGAAAGCAGTAGCAAAGAGGTGGGCTTTAAGCCTAGACTTGAAGACAGCCAGAGACTGAGCCTGATGTACCGGCTCAGGGAGTCTATTCCAGGCATAGGGAGCAGCGAGATAGAAGGAACGGAGCCGGGAGTTAGCAGTGGGGGAGAAGGGGGACGACAGGAGACATTTACCCAGTGAACGGAGTTCAGATGTTTAGGGAAATCCAGAAAGGAATCACACACTTTTGAATCCACCAATAAGAAATTTTAATTAAGAAAAGGGGAAACTAGAGACTTCAGTATAGGCGCTGTTACTAGAGAATGACACGGGGACAAAGTTTGTCCCCGCCCTGTCCCCATGGGTTCTGTCTCTATCCCCGCAGGTTCTGTTTCTGTCCCCGCCCCCACTCCATCTTCATGGGCTCTGTCCTCATCTGCAGAAGCCACAAATAATTATAATTTTATATTTAAATCTTTTTATTAAAGTATAAAAAGGAACAATATGCTGTGCAACTATTATGTATAAATTACAAATAGAAAACAATAATAACAGTGAGCAGCTATAATAACACTCCTCACCACCACCCTTTACCCTTCCAGCTCCAATAATAGCTGATTTCTACTACCCCAAGGAATCCTAATCCACCCTGTTAAAATGTCCAGGAGTACAAAATACAATCCGTTCTGTATGCCCTAGGGGGGAGAAATATGCCCTATGTAACACTGTTATGAGTTTTTAATCTGTGGATGAATAAGAAGTCATCAACAATCTCAGGATTCAATCTAGCTCTTCTGTCTTCCACAGTCCTTCCTGCAATAGAAGATGTCTTCTTAGAAGATGTGCTGGTAGCAGGATGTACAGGATCCCCCATACAGATTTTTCTAGTTGTGGCCATCATGTTTGATTGTTTTTCCAAAAAAATCAAAATATGGTTGTCTGCATCACTCAAACATAAATAAGAGTCCAGTTCATTAACAGGCTTCAAAGTAGAAAACAACACAGGGACAAAGTTTGTCCCTGTCCTTGTGGGCTCTGTCCCCGTGGTTACTGCGTGTCCCCGTGTCATTCTCTAGCTGTAACAGTGACTCACTATCTAGCTCTATACATCATCAAGACTCCTCTTTGCATGACCCTTTCTATATTTGTGTTAGTATTCTACTTTGTGATAAATTTAAAAATTGAATGTGGAAAAAAAGCTTTAGTGAAAATCCCTATACATCTGAATGTTGTCAAAATTTACAAGTCAATACACTCATAGGGAACCACAAGAAAAACAAATATGTGTATTCAGACATTCTGACAATCAGCTGTCATTGCTCAAAGTATTCACAAACATTGGCACATTCTTCAACTTCAGCCTATACTGAAGTCTCCTCTAGTTTCCCCTTTTCTTAATTACAATTTTATTTATGGATTCAAAAGTGTGTGATTTCTTTCTAGAATTTCCTATACATCTAATTTATAGGGCTTGACTATTTTTTGCAGTCTAAAAAACTGGTGGCAGTGCCCACTAATACTCTAAACAGCTTTTAAAAGTGACTGTTTTGCATCTGAACATCTGCCCTCTTGGGAATGTACAGGAAAAGCTTTTATGTGTGTCAGATACTGGAGGGAATCTCTTTTATGATAATGTCAGATAGGCATTGGATCAGCTGATTGACTGCCCCACCACACTTTAGAAGTTTTCTACTACCACTACTGAACTTTTACACTGTGGTGTTAAGGAGTCAAGAGTTTGCTGTGCTTTTGTATAGAAATAAGATTTTTGCACAAAAGTGATTTTTGAAATAAATCTGTATGATAATACAATCGTATGATTAATGTAAGAACTTTTCTATAAGATTATTGGAAAGAAGTAATTGAGTCAAACAAAATAAATATTCTACATGAAACAGCAGCATGGAATCCTTGTGGGTAGAAATTTCATGTGTGAAGGGAAAGCATATACTGATAGCGGCTGTACTACTGTCCACCAGGACACAATGAACAGATGGATGAACAAATATTTACAGAAATCAGGAAAGCTGGCAAATTGGGCAACATTATAATAGTGGTTGTAATTACCTCAATATTGACTGGATAAATGCTACATCACGAAGCACTAGGGAGGTAACTTCCTTAGATGTAATAAAGGATTGCTTCTTGGAGCAATTGGTCCAAGAACTGACAAGAAGGGGAGCAATTTTAGATCTAGTCCTTAGTGGAATGCAGGGAATGGTACGAGAGGTAACAGTGTTGGATCTTCTGGGAAACAGTGATCATAACATGATCAAATTATAGCTGATATCTGGAGTGAAGTCACTAAGAAATCTACTGTAGCAGCATTTAATTTTTGAAAGGGTGAATGACAAAATGAGGAAAATGGTTAAAAAGAAGCTGACAGGGTCGGCTGCAAAGGTTAGGACTTTAAATCAGGTGTGGACCTTGTTTAAAAATACCATCGTGAAAGCCCAGATAAAATGGATTCTACGTATTAACAAAGGTGGAGAGAAGAGTAAATGACAGCCAGCATCGTTAAAAGGTTAAGTGAAAGAGGTTATTAGAGCCAAGAGAGCATCCTTCAAAGAATGGAAAAAGGATCTGAATGCAGAAACATAAACAGTGTCAAGTTAGATGCAAAGCGCTGATAAAGAAGACTAAAATTAAATATGAAGAACAACTTGCCATGGGGACAAAAACATACTAACACCTTTTTCAGGTACATCAGAAGCAGAAAGTCTGTGAGGGAATCTGAGGGACCGTTAGATCTATTAGATTGTAAGCTCTTTGAGCAGGGACTGTCTGTCTTCTATGTTTGTGCAGCGCTGCGTACGCCTTGTAGCGCTATAGAAATGCTAAATAGTAGTAGTAGTAGTAAAGAGCAAAAGAGGCACTTGGAGGACAAGACCATAGCGGAGAGATTGAATGAATTCTTTGCTTTGGTCTTTATGAAAAAGATGTAAGAGATCTGCCTGTACCAGAAATGGTTTTCAAGGGTGATGATATGGAGGAACTGAAAGAAATCTTTGTGAGCCTGGAAGACTTACTGAGCCAAATTGACAAGTTAAAGAGTGATAAATCACCTGGACCGGATGGCATACATTCAAAGGTACTGAAAGAACTCAAACATGAAATTGCTGATCTGTTCTTAGTAATCTGTATCCTGTCATTAAAATCGTCCGTAGTACCTCAAGATTTGGAGGGTGGCCAGTGTAACGCCAACTTTTAAAAAGGGTTCCAGGGTGTTCCGGAAATTACAGGCCAAGAGAGGTTTTGCCTCACCAATTTGCTTCATTTCTTTGCCAGTTTAAATAAATATGTGGATAAAGGTGAGCTGGGTGATGTAGTATATCTAGATATTCAGAAAGCTTTTGACAAAGTTCCTCATGAGACTCCTAAGAAAATGAAAACGTCATGGGATAGTGGTTCCCAAATCTGGTCAGGGAGGAACCTACCAGTCAGGTTTTTGGGATATCCACAATGAATATTAATGAGAGATTTACATGCAATGGAGGCAGTGCATGCAAATCTCTCTCATGAATATTCATTGTGGATATCATGAAAACCTGACTGGCTGGGGTGCCTCCATGACCAGGTTTGGAAACCACTGGGATAGGAGATAATGTCCTTCTGTGGAGATTAAATTTGCAGATGATAGAAAACTATTCAAGGTTGTCAAAACATATTCGGATTGTGAAAAATTGCAGGAAGACCTTAAGAAACTGGAAGACTGGGCATCCAAATGGCAGGTTAAATTTAATGTGAACAAATGCAAAGTGATGCACATTGGGAAGAATAATCCGAATCATAGTTACCTGACACTAGGGTCTACCTTTAGGAGTCAGCACTCAAGAAATAGATCTAGGTGTCATTGTAGACAATACACTGAAATCATTCTTCAGTGTGTGGCGGCAGCCAAAAAGCAAACAGGATGCTAGGAATTATTAGGAAAGGGATGCAAAATAAGACCAAGACCAAGAATAATATAATGCCTCTATCGTCCATGATGTGACCTCACCTTAAGCATTGCGTTCTATTCTGGTCGCCGTATCTCAAAAATGATATAGCGGAATTAGAAAAGGTTCAAAGAAGAGCAACCAAAATGATAAAGGAGATGAAACTCCTCCCGTATGAGGAAAGGCTAAAGAGGTTAGGGCTGTTCTGCTTGGAAAAGGGATGGCTGAGAGGAGGATGTGATTGAGGTCTATAAAATCCTGACTATTGTAGAATGGGTAGAAGTGAATTGATTTTTCACTCTTTTTGAAAAGTAGAAAGATCAGGGGACACACACGATGAAATTACATGGAAATACTTGTAAAACAAAGAGGAGGAAATAGCTATTTGAGTGGAAAAATAAGCTCTAGACCTCGCTGCTGGAGGATGTGGTATCGGCGGCTAGCATATCTGGTTTTAAAAAAAGGTTTGAACAAGTTCCAGGAGGAAAAGTCCATATTCTGTTATTGAGATGGGCATGGGGGGAAGCCTTGGGATTGGTAGCATGGAATGTTATGACTAAACCTGGACTGGCCACTGTTGGAAGGAGGATACTGGGATAGATAGCTATGACCCAGTATGGCTATTCTTATTGTACTTATGGCTACTTGTGTTTACATGTCATCTGTAAGGAGACATTGCTTGAAATTTGGACTGAGAGGTTGCGGAGCAAAGACAAGCCACTGTTGACAGATGACTAGAGAAAGAGGCAAATGGCATTGGCAAAGAAATACTCCAGAAGGAGCAAGAAAGAATGGGAGAAAGTGTTTAGTGATGAAAGCACTTTTGTATACTTGGAAATCATGGAAAAGATTTGTGAGAAGGTTCCCAGGAGAAGAATATAAACTGGAGTGCCGGAATCTCTTAAGCATCCAACAAAAATAATGATCTGAAGATGCATGGCAGTCAGCAGAGTTGGCAGATTTTACATTGTTGATGGAATGGTCAATTTTTGCAAATACATTGAAATCCTCATCAAATTCAGGCTATCATCAGCTCAGCTGCTGTTTCGCGGAGTTGTCATCCTGAAAGAAGTAATGCTTCATACTGTCGAGCCTTACTGTATTTACTCGTCAAATTTCTGTCATGTTTTATCGTTATCATGTTACTCAAGATCCTTCTGTTATATTAATTGTATATTTTCTTATATATTTCCACTTTTCATGATGTATTGTAAGCCACATTGAGCCTGCAAAGAGGTGGGAAAATGTGGGATACAAATGCAATAAATAAATAAATAAAACTGTGGCAGAATGGAAGGAAAAGAACTGGGTGAAGGCAGTTGAATGGCCAGCACAGTCTCTAGATCTCAGTCCAATTGAGAATTTATTTTTACGGATAAGAGAGCCAGTGAACAAAAGGAACATATTGAGTCTCTTATTGCTGCCTGGAACTGTCATCACTCAGGAACAACTCCTGAAGCTGGTGCAATCCATGCTAGAAAGATGCCAACAGATAATTGGCCAGCATTTGCTCTTTTAAGTATTAAAAGCCAAAATTGTTCGAAGGGCCATTTTCAGGGCCACTACAACAAATAACCTCTTGTAAATTAGTTTTTAACATCAATATGCTTGATAGTAGTCGTATTTAACTGCTGTTCCGATACAGCACAGCAGTCAAGACAAGTCCCTCCAGAGCAAATAACATCTCAGTTGACATTATAGTTAGAATGCACAACTGAATTTTGATAGCAAGCATGTGCATTGTTTTGGAATTGTGTACAAGAATTTCCATACTAGCACACTATCCTAGAAAATTTGTTTTATGACAAGGTGATTGAAAACTTTTTGCAGCACTGTAGTTGGCATCCATGCTTCAGAGTACATGTAAATGCTGAAATACAGGTTTTTATGAAGTAGACATGTATTTCCTTTGTAAAAATGTAAATATGCATGCTTTTCAGATTTTCCTAGATCACGTCGCTTTGAAAACTGTGCTCACTGTGAACATACATGTATAAGTAGTAGCTTTTGTAAAATTGCTACTTAGATGATTTGGGCCATTTAAATGTGTGGAGGAGTGGCCTAGTGGTTAGGGTGGTGGACTTTGGTCCTGGGGAACTGAGGAACTGAGTTCGATTCCCACTTCAGGCACAGGCAGCTCCTTGTGACTCTGGGCACAAGTCACTTAACCCTCCATTGCCCCATGTAAGCCGCATTGAGGCTGCCATGAGTGGGAAAGCGCGGGGTACAAATGTAACCAAAAAAAAACACCACTATTTACATATGTCATATGTAATGCAAACATTCTAAAATTCATAGTCCAGATGCTGAAACCTAAAGTCTGAAAGGGCATTGGGCCTTATCTTATGTTGCACATAAGTTAATTGATTTTTTTTTCTTGAAACCTCTGAGCACCTCCATCTATGCTAAATGATGGAAACAAAATAGCATGATGATATTCATATATATTTCTGAATCTCCTTGCAAAATTATTGCTTTCCAGGTCTGAAAAAAGCATATATATTTATCAAACCTCTTATATGTGTCTTCCTTCTGTATTTTTGAAGTTGGCAGTGGCATACTGCTTGATTACAAGTTTCAGCTGGTACTCAGCAACTCGTTACAGACTTATATACCATAAGAACTTATGCTAGATTTTAGGTTATTTTTGCATGCAGTGTTAAGTAGTAAAAGAGCTATTGTAAAAAGATTTGTAAGCTATACTTGGGCTAAATGTATACATTAGGTTTTAATTGTTAAATTTCATCAGAATTCCTGCCAGCTAGCATTTCAGTATGGCATTTTATCTCTCATTAACCAAACGTTTTAATTAAAATAACCCCCTTTCTGAAAAAAAAAAACATTCCATGTGATTACTGGAGTAAAAGCCCTAATATCCAGACTGCTTAGATAACCTGCCTATCTCCCTGACAGAATTTACAGCAGAGAGGAATGACAACAGAGGAGCTTTGTCCAGTCCAGTGTCATCCTCCACCCTCTTACCTAGAGGGGGGGGGGGGGACAGGAAAGGTGAGGGAAGATGACAGCAAATGGAGGGGGCAGGATTAAGGAGCATAGTATAGTGTCTCTTCTCTGCTTTGTTGTGTTCTGTCTGTGTTTACAACCCTCCTGCTCTGCAGCTTGAGCAGGAATCAGAGGACTCTCAAATAATGGACATATTTGATTAACTGGCACTGCATGCTGGATAGCAAGAACTTCTACTGTTTATCTTCTGTTTCAGTACAGCATATTTTGAACTTCTGCTCCCATATGTTTCTTTCTTGTTTCTGCTGCTGATTTTTTTTTAACCTTTTTACATCGTGACCTTTGCCTTGTGAGCTCTGAATAATATATCCCGAGGGGGGTGAGCAAACTGTCAGAATTCATCATTTTTGTCCATTCTTTTCTGGGACTTGTATATAATTTCCAAACTACAGCTGTTAAATTTGGAAGCAGTTAGGGAACCATTGGATTATTAATTAGGAAAAACCTTCTGTTTTCATTTTTCAATTGGAATTGTTGTCACAAAAACTTATACTAAAATGAAATTTCCTGATTAGGAATTGGCTTGCATGGCTAATGTGCTTCTTTGTAGTGCTGGCAACATTTGAATAAGCTTCTATTACAGAACTATGTATCAGAAACAACTTTGGACTAGTGAAAATTATGGGTTCTCAACCCAGTCCTTGGGTACACCCAGCTTGTCAGACTTTCAGGATATCCATAATAAACATACATGAGATGATTTGCATACAATGGAGGTAGCGTGTTTAAATCATCTCTAATAATTTCTCAACGAGCACAATACAAGAACAGGTTCCACAAGTTACTAATATGCACAATCCTAACTATAAGAACATCATAGCGCTCAATAAACAATGTTCTTAAATACCTTCCCCCCTCCTCTTCCCACAGACCTGGAGAAAAAGGAGGTCTCTAGGTTGAGGAAAAATCTTTAGATGTTCAAAATCCTGCTGAGGGCTCTCAGCTTCAACGAAGCCCAGAAGGGATTTCAAGGCTTCTGTAATTGCTTTGCTATCTTTGTATCCTTGTCAGGGCTGCCCAGCTTCTCATAATGTAACAACATGATCATCAATGTCCTCCACTGTGACAGCGACGGTGGTTCACTGGACAACCATACATTTAAGATGCTCTTTTTTGCCATTGGGCTCTTCTTTTCAAGAAGGGATGCAATCCCCGCAGCACCCCTTTCAGTTTATCAAAATGGATTCACCAGAAGTCTGTGGTGGTAAAACTGACACCCAGATGCACTAAACCTAACAAGCCAGCAACTGGTTTTTATACCATTTCTAGCCGATTTAGCGAGCAAGGAGTAAAACGAGACATGCACAAAAGGGTTTTCCAAGCTCTTTTCCTTTCACGGTAGCAGCTAACGAAAACAGAATGCAGAGCTATTATAATGAGCTAGCTAATATATAAATGTGCATGCAAGTCAATGCACAGCCGTTTTTCAACCTGATGCACAGAAGCAGTCCCTACCTTTACCATGGAAAATCTAAGGGGAGGTCTGGAGCTCTCGGTAATGCCTGGCTGGGGCTGTTGTGAACTACAGACCATCTGTTGCTGGTGCAAGGAAGCTGATCTGCTTTGCTTCTCTCTCCCCTCTTCTCTGTTTTCTCTCTGGTGCAGTAACTGCCCATCCCATCCCGCCCTGCAGGACTGACTACTTCATAGTTTACCATTCAACTCTCCTTCCTCTCACTGAAGTTGATTACATCCCCAGAAGAGAAATAATCCACAGCTTCCTCTCTTTTGCACGTCTGCGCTGTACACCTGCCCCCTTTTAGCAGGATGCTGGAGTCCGAGCTCCTCTGGCCGGCAATCGCCCACTGCAGCTTCAGAAAGTAACTGCCTGACGTTATTCTGAGCTACTGAGAACATGGTTTAGAGATTATTATAAGTGAATATGATATTGCCTAACCAGAAGGCTGTGAAAAGTTTCACCACTAATTTACCTGCCCGAGCGGATCGCACTGTCCGGAAGAGGAGAGACAGGACCCTTCACCTTCCCCAGACACACCCACTTGCTACTCATTCTGCTGCCGGTCTCTGCCGAAGCTGTGCCGGGCTAAAGGCCAGAAGCTGTATGATCTCTCTCCCCCCCCCCCCCCAAAAAAAAAAAGACTGCCTCTGCTATTGTACATGCAGCTGGTCTGTGTGCATGACAGCCGTCTGTAGCATGCACAGAGCAGCCACGCACTGCGATGGGTTGCTCTGTGCATGCTCAGCTGGTCGGCCAGCTTCCCCCATATCGCATGCCTCTGTGCCTCTGGGCCTGAGACACATCCTCGCATAGCTGAGCCCAAAAATCCTTTATCTGAGGGCAGTGCCAAAACATGTCACTCAGGTTAGCCACACCCTGTGTGCATTTAGGACACATGTCATCTATACATAAACCAGCCCTAAATGCCCCATAGGGGTGAAGTAAACAGTCTCAAGATCTTGTATTTGTAGTTCCCAGTGAAGGACAATAGGTGGTGTATGCTTTACTGCTCATAATTCAATTTTTAAACAATCTGACGGACTATCCAGATGTAATTCCGTAAACCAAGTTTGAGCCAAGAGATTATAGTTTAACTCCTATTTCTTGCTTTGCAGATTTGTGATGGTATCTCAATGGAACTTTCAATTGAATGTCCAGAGTCAGAGCCGTGGATGTCAGGATGCAGGGAGGGTAGTGACAGTGAGAATAATGTTTCACTATTCACTTGGGCATAAGAAAAATACATTTCCCAATGACATGTTGAATTCTGTGTTCAAATCTGCAAGTGTCTTAAGCTTACCATCCTCATCCATATACTGATGAAAATGGTGGATGCCTTTGTCCACCCAACTTTTTAGCATCCTGGTATGAGTACTTGCTGGAAAATCTTTGTTGTCTTGTAGAGGGAGAAAAGATGTCAGGGTAGATAGATGTCCATGTTGTTCACAGAGCCACTGCCACACCCTCTTTGGTGGCTTACAGATCGTATACTGCCTGCACTCTAGTAACAGTTCGGCCATGGGCACATGTATCGTAGCTTGAATGTTCATTTGGAAGCAGCTTGGTTTCCAAAGCTGTAAAAGAAAAGTCCAAAGTACCTCTAAACTATTATTATTATTATTAACATTTGTATAGCGCTACCAGACGCACACAGCACTGAACACCTGACATAGAGAGACAGTCCCTGCTCAATAGAGCTTACAATCTAAAAATATAATACAGACAAGACAAATTAAACGCGAGGGAAAGTACTGGGTGAGAAGGAACAAGGGGAGGCAATTGAGTAGTGGCTAGGAGCCAAAAGCAGTGGTGAAAAGGTGGGTTTTCAGCATAGATTTGAAAACAGGTAGAGATGGAGGTAGGCGTACATGCTCAGGAAGTCTATTCCAGGCATAAGGTGCCTTGAGGGAAAAGGAACGAAGCCTGGAGTTAGCAGTGGAGGAGAAGGGGGGCGACGAGAGATTTGTCCAATGTACGGAGAGATGAGAGTGGAGAGGTAATGGGGGGCTGCAGAGTGGATGCATTTAAAGGTCAGTACGAGAAGTTTAAACTGAATGCGGAAGCGGACAGGGAGCCAGTGAAGTGGCTTGAGGTGTGGGCTAGTGCGGGTATAACGATTTTGGCGGAAAATAAGTCGTGCTGCAGAATTTTGGATAGACTGGAGAGGAGAGAGATGGCTGAGAGGAAGACCAGTGAGAAGTAAATTGCAATAATCCAAACGAGAGGTGACAAGGGTTTGGATTAGGGTTCTGGTAGCGTATTCAGAAAGGAAGGGGCAGATTTTGCTAATGTTGTAGATAAAGAAACGACAGGTTTTGGCGATCTATTGGATATGCGCAGAGAAGAAGAGAGAGGAATCAAAGATGACTCCAAGATTGCGAGCCAAGGAGACAGGGAGGATGTGAGAGCCATTAACAGAGATAGAGAATGGGGGAAGAGGGGAGGTGGATTTAGGGGGAAAAATGAGAAGTTCAGTTTTAGTCATGTTTAGCTTCAGATAGTGTTGAGACATCCAAGCAGCAATGTCAGACAAGCAGGATGAAATTTTGTCCAGGATTACGGTTGAGATTTCAGGGGTGGAGATGTAGATCTGAGAGTCATCTGCATAAAGATGGTATTGAAAGCCAAGAGATGAAATCAGGGTACCAAGGGAAGAGGTATAGATGGAGAAAAGGAGGGGTCCAAGGACAGAACCCTGGGGGACACCAACTGAAAGCGGGATGGAAGTTGAAGAGGAACTGCCAGAGTGAAGTATGAAGTGAGAGGTAAGAGGAGAACCAGGAAAGAACAGGGCCCTGGAATCCAGTCGAGGATAGCGTATCAAGGAGTATGGTGTGGTCAACAGTGTTGAAAGCAGTAGATAGGTCAAGAAGGATAAGGATAGAATAGAGACCTCTAGATTTAGCCAGCAGCAGGTCATTAGAGACTTTGGTAAGTGCAGTTTCAGTAGAGTGAAGAGGACGGAAACCAGATTGGAGAGGGTCAAGAATAGGTTGAGAAGAAAGGAAGTCAAGACAGCGGCGGTGAACAGCCTGTTCAAGTAATTTGGAGAGGAAAGGAAGAAGGGAGATGGAGCGATAGTTGGAGGGACAGGTAGGGTCAAGTGAGGGTTTTTTAAGGAGTGCAGTGACAACAGCATGTTTGAAGGCCATAGGAACAGTTGCAGTGGAGAGTGAGAGATTAAGGATGTGATAGATGACAGGGATGATAGTAGGAGAGATAGTGTTAAGTAGATGAGTGGGGATGGGATCAGATGAACAGGTAGTACATTTAGAGGAGGAAAGAAGACGGGCAGTTTCCTCAGTAGAAACTTCACAGAAGGAGGAAAAAGAAGGAGAGGAAGGAGAGTAGGGGGTGCGGATTAAGGGAGAGAGAGGTGGGGAGGGTTTGGATGTAAATTCAAGGTTAATCTTACGGATTTTATCGTGGAAGTGCTCAGCTAGGGTCTGAGGAGAAAGAGAAGGGGGAATTGGGGACGGAGGCACTTTGAGAAGAGAGTTCAGTGTGGCGAACAGAAGTCGAGGGTTAGAGCCAAGGGAATTTGTCGGTTGGGTGAAGTAATCCTGTTTGGCCTGCGAAAGGGCAGACTGGAAGGAGTTAACCATGAAGTTGAAATGAATGAAGCCAGCAAGGGTGCAGGATTTAAGCCAAGAATGTTCAGCAGAGCAGGCACAGGAACGAAAGTAGCGGATTTTTGAGGTTAGCCAAGGCTGGGGTTTGGTACACCTAGTAGGACGGGGGATGAGAGGGGCAAGAGTGTCCAGAATGGCTTTATTGACAGATTTAGATAGAGTGGTGGAAGAGAAAAGGTTAGAGACACAAGAGGACAGAGTAAGGGGGTCAATAGCTTGAAGATTCCTAGATGTGGGGGTTGAGATTGGGTGGGACTGGGGAGGAGGGTGCTTAAGTGTGAAGGTTAATAGGTGATGGTCAGAAAGGGGGGAGAGCTGAGGAACAGAAGTTGGAGGAGAGGATAAGATCGAGACAGTGACCATTTTGGTGGGTAGGTGCAGAGGAGCATAGCTGAAGATTGAATGAGGACTTAAGGCAAGGAATTGGGAAGCATAAGAGTTAGAGGAATCATCAGCGTGGATGTTAAAGTCACCTAGGATGATGGAGGGGGATGCAGGTTCAAGAAAGAAGGAAAGCCAGGCGTCAAAGTCAGTGAGAAAGGATGAAAGAGCCTTATCAGGGGGTCGATAAATGACTGCCAATCGGAGAGGCAGAGTAGTGAAAAGGCGGATGGAGTGGACTTCAAAGGACAAAAAGCAGTGAGACTGGGGTGGAAGAAGAGGTTGGAATTTGCAGGAGAGAGAGAGTAGCAATCCAACGCCACCGCTTTGGCCAGCAGGGCGAGGGGTATGAGAAAAAAGATAACCACCATGGCAAAGGGCTGCAACAGAAGTAGAGTCACCAGGGGAGAGCCAAGTTTCGGTTAAGGCAAGTAGATGGAGGGAACGAGAAATGAAGAGGTCGTGAATGTAGGGAAGTTTATTCAGATGGAGCGGGCATTCCATAGGGAGCAAGAGAAGGGTAAGGAGTGAGGGGAAAGAAGAGGAATAGAGATGAGATTAGAGACATCACGATGTGGCCTGCATAAGTAGGAAGAAGGCAGAAGAGGAGGATTGGGATTGATGTCACCAGCTGAGAGTAAGAGAAGGAGTAAAAGAGAACGGAGCAATTTTTGTCAATGAATTTTGTTTTTTCTTTTGTTGCTGCCATTACTTTGTATTAAGCCTTACATCTTTGTTACATTCTTGTTGATGTCTGTACATCTTTGTTCAGACATCAACAAGAATTCTCTTTGGCCTGTTAAATTGTAATAAATCTGATAATTTTCTGCACCAAAACCAATTACTGCAATAAGACATTGTTAATACATTTATAAATGTAAAAGAATGAAGTTTCTCAACTTGGCATTCGTGTGTTTATATTGGAAACACATGGCATTTTTGATATCACATCTAAATCTGACTTTGGATGCTTTGTGGAAAACATCCAAAAATCGAGTAGCGAATGTGGCCGTAAAAACTGCTTCCCCCCCCCCCCCCCCGAAAATGGCTATTTGCCAGACATTGTGCTCAGTGTGTCTATCTTTTTTGACCATTTTCCAAAAAAAAAAAAAAAAAATCCAAGTGAAAAACGCACAAAATCAAGTCAGCATTCTTAGGAGATTGGCCACACAGACATCCCAGCAAAGCAGTGAGGCGCCCTAGTAGACACTGCAGTGGACTTTACATAAGGTCCCAGTTATACATCTCACTGTTACCCCCTTATATTGTATGGTGAGGCCTCCAAAACCCACCAAAAACCTACTGTACCTGACTGTACAGCACAATAGTCCTTATGCCTGCAGGTGTCACCTTTATGTGGGTATAGTAGGTTTTTTTTGTGGGTTTTGGAGGACTCACACTTTCCACCATGTGTAACAGAGTGGGTTATGGGCCTGGGTCCCCTTCCCTGTAGTGCACTGCATCAACCACAACGCTATTCCAGGGACCTCCTTGCTGCTCTAATAGCCTGGCCATAACATCTGAAGCTGTCCTAGAGCCTGGTGTGTACTGTTTCTTTTATATCTTTAATGGGGTGGGAGGAGATTAGTGACTACTGGGGGAGTAAGGGGGGGGGGGGGGGTCATGCCTTAATCTCTCCAGAGGTCATTTGCGGCAACTTTTTGTGACATAGTCGTTATTAAAACAGGTCTAGCCCAAAGCTACTAGGTTTTAGCCTTAGACATTTTTACTTTGTTCCATTATGGCAGAAAAACGTTCAAGTGTTAGGAATGCCCAAATCCCGTTGTTTAAATTCTTCTATTGTGGAGCATATTCCACGCAAGTGTAGAAATTGACTGATGGGCAAGCTTGTTTTTAATCTATTAGGATGACAGCTGTGAAATTTCAGAAAGTTGTTTCAATCAATTTTCTTCCTATAAAGGGTTATGAAAAAATTCTTTAATATTATTTTTATATGTTGATCCAAAAAGTTAATAGTAGAACATGAATAGTGTAGTTCAAATGACAAATTCTGATCAAGTTGATTTAACCAATAATGGAATATCAGGAGTTGTTCCTCAGACCCTATCCATAAGAAAAAAAATGTCATCCAAATATCGCTTCCATAGTTTCACTTGCTCAAAGTAAGTTTTTCCATATAAGCAATTCTCTTCAAATTCAGCCATATATAATGTCGCTACTGTTGGGGCTACAGTTGCACCCATTGCTACTCCGTGTGTTTGTTCATAATAGGCTCCTTCAAAAGAAAAATAGTTCTTTTTTATTACAAAAGCAGCCATTTCCATCAATAAGGCTGTAGGAAGGCGTGAAGACGTACGTTTGTTAAGTAGTCTCTCAATGAGATGCAAAATCGCATCCTGCGGAATATTAGTTTAGAGTGCAGATACATCTAGGGTGGCCATAATAACTCTATCTTCAGGTAATCGGAAGTCCTGCAAAATATTTATCATCTGAGTAGAGTCTTGTACATATGATTTGATAGTCTTAACAAATGGTTGCAGCTCCATAATATTGCCATGTAAAAGTTCCTTAGCTCAGTTCAGTCTCATCTTTGGCATCAGTAACCCAGACCTACTTTTGATTTAGATGGAAGCTGAAAAAGCAGAAGGAAACTGCCAAGTCAAAAATTAAAAGTATCACCTGTAGCTTTATTTCTATATATAAATGTCAGCCATTCTGGCCTATAACACTTACCCCCTGTTTACTAAGCTGTGTGGTTGACACAGCCCATTCATTTAAATTGTACATCATTCTTGCAGCACCTCAGAGGAAGCAAATTGCTTTGTATTGTAACAAGGCCGCAAAGGTCCCTCTGGTAATGGTGGCAGGCTTCAGGCCTCTTCCCTCCTTTCCAATTGCTGCTAACAACTGTTTCACCACTTCAGCTTCTCCATCCGACAGTCAACCCACAGAGTCTCTCAAGACAGCACAGCTTTTAGTACCAAAACTGTTTATTCCTTTTTCTTTTCCCCTTCTCTCTCCCCAAATGTCCATTCCCTGAATATCCCAGGTTCAAAAATCAGTCCCAAACAGGCAATAGTCCCATTCACTGCAAAAAGAAAAATCAAACCCCCAAAACCTCCTTTCTTATCAAACCCTCCCTCAAGAAGTCCATGCCTCGAGTTAAGATGGCGGTTCGTGCTTGAGGCTCTGCAGATGCTGAAGCTGTGCCTTCTTTAATATTACCTCTCTCTTTTTCTAAAAATGCCGTATACAAAGAGGAAAGGTGCAGTGAAGGGTACCTTGTCGTCGGCCCAATCACTGCCCCCGGGTCAGCGAACGCTCCTGCAGTTTGCTACGGGCACTCCCGTGGATACTGGCGTAAAGGATCCTGCTGTTGGTTTCGCCGAAGGAGCGGCGTTTCCACTTGGGACGGAAACATCATTATCCCCGCCAGAGCTTAATCCGCCGCTTTGCCCTGCAGCCCTTCGGATGAGTGATGAGGACTCGATGGGACCGGAAGTTGGTAACCAGAGGGCCTCAGATGGCAGAACCCTTCCCCAGGACGCAGATGGTGCGAGCATAGAACCTAAGGTTCCCCAAGCGGTGACTCTACATTCTATTTGGTTAGCAATTCAACAATTAACATCAGTGGTCACGAAAACTTCCCAGGATACTGCGTTGCTGGTAAACAAATTAGATTCCTTAACTTTGGCCTTGGAAACTGTTAAGACAGAACAATCTAATCAAAAAGCTGAAATGATATCGTTAAAAGCTCTTACAGATACTTTGATGAAGGATAAAATAAAAACCTCCTTAAAATTAGAAAGCTTAGAGAATTATAATAGAAGATTAAATTTGAGATTATTGAATTTCCCCTTTTCAGTTGGAATTTCTTCTATGGACTTCTTAAAAAAATATTTAATGGAAGTTTTGCTTTATCCTCAATCTGCAATACCACCTATCAATAAAGCCTATTATTTGCCTGATAAATCCTCTAAGACGAACCCAAATGATGATAATCAAGGTCCAGAAGCAAATTTGCAGGACTTGTCCGCGTTCTTGGAAGAATCCATTTCGGAAATAACTACTCGGAGGACATTACTGATATCTTTTGTTTTCGAGCAAGATCTAAAGGCATTATTGTTTACTTTAAAAACGCTTTCAAATTGTTTCATGGACAAAAAATCTGGATCGTAGGAGAGCATTTCTGGTTTACAGAGAAGAGGTCAAAACTATGGGTGCTACTTTTTTACTTGCTTACCCTTGTAAATGCTGTATCAAATATCTAGGGAACAAATGCATCTTTTTTGAACCTGACCAGTTGAAAATGTTTATAGATGCTAAAAAAAACTGACCAAGTAAGATGTAGAAAGTATTAAGGTTGTTGAAATAACAAGGGTAAGAGAACCAGGCCATTTACTTGTTAAACTGAATTCTACTAGTTTATCTCCTTTTATTGATTTATTCTCCTCCCCCCCCCCCCCCCTTTTCTAATATTTGTGGTCTAAGAAAGTAGATAATGTTTCAAAAATTAAGTTTATCAGAGGTTTTGCTAAATAACATATTTTTCTTTAGATATAATGTTGACTGTTTTGCGATATAGCAACCTATATATAACGTGTTACTGCTGTATTTCCATTTATAAGTTTATCTTGTAAATTTTGAAAAATGTAATAAAGAAATAATTTTTAAAAAAGTCCATGCCTCCTGGCTTTCTGTTTTAAAGCCTCTCTTATTAGGTGGTTGCAGGTTGGTAGTTCACCTCCTGCTACACAGCAACTAGACTCCTGTGACCACCCCCTGCCTTCAATCCGCTGCAACCTTGCACTAGTGTATAATTACAGTCCATCTGTTCCTCCAAACCTGGTGTGCTGGAACACCCTGATTCTCCTTCCTCCAAGCACTCCATTAACTCTGCTTCTCTGGCAGTTGGTTGGTTTGATCTCTCTCCTTCCTCCCAGGTGGGAGGAATCTTGTACTGATTTTTAACCCAAAGAAATTGAGCTTTTTCATCACTGCTCCCTCTTCTGGCCCTTGTCTGCCATAGCAGCTGCTCTTTCCAGTCTTTACCTCCCTCCCTTCCATGTTGAGTCTCTAACAGGTTTTTGATCCTACCACCCTGATTCCTTCTCTCAGGCTCTTGTGGGGGATGTAGTCCTGCCCCATACCTTGTCCTAACCTGCTTAGACTCCCCAGCCTCCTTACAGTATGCTTAGAATCCATATTTATTTGTTGGACAATGGTAAAAGGATGAGCAGGACTACACTGATGGTGCCATGGTAGTTCTGTAGTGCATGTCGCCATTCAGAGACCCGAGTTAGATTCCTAAGCTCACCTTCTTTACCTCCAACCTGTTGGAGTTTATTTGTTTAGAGTTGCAGAGACAGTATTCCCAGCATGGGAGGTGGGTTGGGAATGGTGGTACATCCATTGTGCAGTGGTGACAGTATGTACCTTGTTCCAAAGAGAGCTATGGCTTGTGGTCTCTTACCAAAAGATTGACAACAGTGGGTGAAGGGGGAGAAAATTTTAATAAAAGGCGTGAAAATAGGAATTGACCGAGGAGTCAGTCCCTTTGGTATCTTTCTGCATTTTGAGACCCAAAGAGGGGAAATCTACGCTCTCAACATCCAGGTCGCAAGAGCCAAGGATTGGAGGTTGGGATGTAGAATTGCCCCCTAGTTCTGCGTAATGAGAGTTGGAAAACATTCCAATCTCCAGGGTTCTTCGGAGGACAACTCCAGAAGAAGAGGGAACCATATCTGACACGGCCAGAAGGGAGCGATCAGAATCATGGCTCCACGATCTTGCTTGAGTTTCAGCAAAGTCTTTCCCACCAGAGGTATGGGAGGATACGCATGCAGAAGGCCTGTCCCCCAATGAAAGAGAAAGGCATCCGATGCTAGCCTGCTGTGGGCCTGCAGTCTGGAACAGAACTGAGGGACTTTGTGATTGGACTGAGTGGCAAAAAGATCCCCCGAGGGGGTGCCCCACTCTCAAAAAATCTTTCTGACAATAGTCATGTTCAATGACCACTCATGCGGCTGCATTATCCTGCTCAGCCTGTCGGCCAGACTATTGTTTACGCCGGCTAGATAAATGGCTTGGAGAAACATGCCGTGTTGGCGAGCCCACAGCAACATCTGCACGGCCTCATGACACAGAGGGCGAGGTCCAGTACCCCCTTGCTTGTTGAGGTCGTACATCGCAACCTGATTGTCTGATTGAATTAAAATAATTTGACTGGATAGCCGATCTCTGAAAGCCTTTAGAGCGTTCCAGATCGCTCGCAACTCCAGGAGATTGATCTGAAGACGCTATTCCCGAAGGGACCAAGCTCCTTGAGTATGGAGCCTATCTACATGCGCTCCCCACCCCAGGAGGGATGTATCCGTCAGCACTTTTTGTGGCTGAGGAATTTGGAATGGACTCTCCAGAACCAAATTGGATCGAATTGTCCACCACTGAAGGGAATTCCGAAAACTGGCGGACAGTTGGATCACATCCTCTAGATTCCCTACAGCTTGATACCACTGAGAAGCTAGGGTCCACTGAGCGGAACTCATGTGTAAGCGCGCCATGGGAATTACATGAACTGTGGAGGCCATGTGCCCCAGAAGTCTCAACATCTGCCGAGCTGTGATCTGTTGAGACGCTTGAATCCTGGAGGCCAGAAAGAGAAGGTTGTCCGCTCTGGTCTCGGGAAGATAGGCACAAGCTGTCTTTGTGCACAACAGAGCTCCTATAAATTCCAATTTCTGGACTGGAATGAGATGGGACATTGGGTAGTTGACTACGAACCCTAGAAGCTCTAGCACCTGAAAAGTCATCCGCACGGTCTGTAATGCTCCTTCCTGGGAGGTGCTCCCCACTGGTCGGAGGGTACAAGAGGCCACCTTTAGTGAAAAAAGTTCAACCTCCCCCCGACCTACAGATCGTCCGGTACAGACACAGATATGGTGGCTATGCTCGACTGGAGCCAGTCAAATACCCGTTCCTGGTGTTTGCTGTGGAGCTGTAAGGGCCTGCTTAGGCGCACACTGTTGACGAGAACGAGCGTGCTGTGGCAGAGCCTGAACCGGCTGTTGAGAAGCAGGAGTGTATCTACGACCCCTTGAGGCTTAAGGAACACTTCTCTTCCCTTTAAAAAACTTCCTAGATGAGGAAGTGGATGCAGAAGGCGCCCGGCGGGAGAGAGAGAATCCATAGCGTTATCACGCGGATAGAGATGATCAATGAAGTCCTCGACCTTCTCTCCAAAAAGATGATCCCCCCCGGCACGGGATATCTGCAATTTTCTGCTGAGTTCTCTAATCCAGGTTAGAGGCACGCAGCCACGAGAGTCTGCGCAGCACTATACCCAAAGCAGAAAAACTAGATGTCACATCGGAAGTGTCGTAAATGCCCCTAGACAGGAACTTGCAACACGCCTTCTGCTGTCTGACCACTTGGCGAAAAAACTCAGCCTGCTCAGATGGGAGTGTATCAAGTAAACTCTCAAGCTGCTGCACTGAGTTGTGCAAATGAATTCTCGTGAAGAGCTGGAAGGATTGTATATCGGATGCGAGCATGCCAGCCTGATACACCTTTCTCCCAAAGAGTCAAAGGTTCCATGCTCTCGCCCCGGGGGCGCCGAAGCAAAGTTTATAGAACTGTTAGCTCTTCTGAGAGCGGAATCCACCACCGCAGAGTCATGAGGCAACTGAGGCCGGATGAAACTGGGTTCCCCGTGGATTCGATACTGGGACTCAGCCGTTTTAGGGATAGTGGGACATGAAAGAGGCTTCTCCCAGTTGTTTAACAGCACCTCCTTGAGTGTATCATGAAAAGGAGCTGTGGTAGAAGACTTAGGTGGAGATTCTAATCCAGGCCTTAGAGCATCTTTACTGTGGGCCCATTCACAATCTACACAGGGAAGGGAATGGCCTTAGACATTACCTGCACAAAAGATGAAAAAGACAAACTCTCCGGAGGGAAGAGCTGCTTTTGAGGTGAGGGAGTCGAGTCAGATGGAAGACCTAGAGAATCCTCAGCAGAGAAAACTGCATAACCCTCATCTTCATCGGATGAGCCATCATCGGATGGAGCTAATAACTCAGAAAGAGCAGCTCAGATCCGAGGCTGTCTCGATTTGGAGGTACGGTGACCTCGATGATGGTGTGGAGAAGTCGACTCCCCAGGTGACTCCGGTGAAGCTTCCTCCACCGATCCGGGAGACTGCCGACACCGATACTGGAGGCAGTACTGGTGAAGGGGACCTCACCGCAGGTGAAAAGCTAGATGCCGCAGAAGCCTCCGGCACCGATGATACCGATCTGCGGTGCCAGGGTACCTCCATAACAGAGGGAGAACGAACCTCTCGGCACCGATGGTACTGACGTCCGGTGCCGGGATACCTCCATAACAGAGGGAGAGCGAAGCTCTTGGCACCGATGGTACCGACGTCCGGTGCCTGGATACCTCCATAACAGAGGGAGCGAAGCTCTCGGCACAGATGATATCGACGTCCCGTGCCAGGATACCTTTATAACAGAGGGAGAGCGAAGCTCTCGGCACCGATGGCACTGATGTCCGGATACAGGTCGGTGCCGGGGGGCCTGCAAAGCAGGAGGCGCCGAGGCAAATGAAGACCCGCTCGATGCATCACTGTTCCCTGCATGCATCGCTCCTTTGGCAGCCTGTCCCCGGTCTCCCAATGTCAACGCTGCCCCCGACGTCGACGGTATCGACAATGCCGAGGTACCGGACTCAAAAGGGTATTTCTCTTGAAGAAGGTCAGGCCCGAGGCACTGAAGGCACCCGAAGTGCGGATCAGTGACTGAGATGGTCCGATGGCAGCAGGCGCATGGCATGAAGCCGCTCGGCGTCTTCGATGAGATTGCGGGGAAAAAACGCCTCCGCAAAACCAAAGGACACGATTGTGTCAGAAAAAAGAGACACTCAAAAAAAAAAAAAGAGGGGAAAAAGAATACCCGACCGAGCGACCCAAGAACGGTCGCACGAAAAAGAAAGGAAATACTACAGAAGTAATTTTATTTTTATTATTTATTTATTTATTTTTAAAACAACACCTGAAAGGGTAAAATGAAGAGTACTTAACTCCGAAGGCCTGAAGAAAACGCGAAGCGCTACCGAACTCCGTGTCTCCTCAGACGCGGAAAAATAGAACTGAGGGGCGTGTCCGCACGGCGAGCAGGAAGACGTGCGCGCGCATGCGCAGTGTGTTCGCTCGCGCGACGGAACACTGTTCGAAGAGACTTCTAGATTTTGCTAAAAAAAATCCTACGGGCCGACGTGACATCACCCACTTGTGAGAATATCAGCCTGCTTGTCTTCGGAGAACGATAGATTGTCACATCAAGGCCAGGAACTGGTCTCCAGGTGCTCCAGCAGGCAGAACAGCGAAGGCGGGGGTAAGGCAGTACAGGAGGCGGTCACAAGGCAGGAGAGGCTGAGAAGCTTGTCAGGAGGAAAGAGCTCAACAGCTGATAGGCCGCTCCGGTGTAGAGGAGGCAGTGCTGGACAAGGGCAAAATGAAGAGGGCTCAAACCAAATCGGGAAGTAGAGGCGATCAGAAGACAGGCAGCCCCCGACAACTAACAATCCAGAGTACATAACATGAACATTATAAACACAGTAAGGAATTATGTACACATACATTTTATTTTGAAACAAAAGTCCCTCTTCTCTTGTAAATTTGATTTCTCCAAGTTCTGTAAAAGCAGAAAAGAAATATTTTATTTTGACTTTCCAGTTTACCACCAAAAAAACATTAAAGTATGTTCTGTACTTTTGCACTTTCAAATAAGGAAAGCAGAGCATGGTAACTCTTCTTTTTCCTATTTAGTTTTCAATTAATATGGTAAAATTTAAGACATAATTGAAAAAGAAAAAGAAATAATATATAGATATTGAGCCCTTGAGAGCAAATATAATACAGCTATTGATTATTTTTTATTTCCGAGACTGCATGAAACACTTCTTTATATGCTGTCAGATATTGATGTTTAATTTTGGGATGAATGTATTAATGTTACTTTTGTTTGTTTTTTATTGTCCACTTGTTTTGTGCAAATTTTTATTATGAATGTAAGCTGCCGAGAACAATTTGGATTGTGTGGGTTATAAGTATTTTAAATAAATTTAAATTTCTTGGAATGGAATGTATGCCAAATATTACAAATTATTCTAAAAGGGGAATTGTTTTTCAAAAGACATAATTTTTATCCATATCATTAAGATTCTGAATGAACAGATATATTTTCTTTTGTTTATGAAGCTCATTGTTTGGAATATAAAAAATAGCTTGATACCAGCTTTTGAATAGCCAGTATATTTTCATTATCTGGTAAAAAAAAATAAAATAAAAAAAAATACTTTTGCTTTTGAGAGAACATGTCTGGAATTAACCTTTTACGCCCTGGGAAGATGTAGGGGCAAGATAAATATATTAACAACCACATTTATACCTTCACTAATGTATAATAAAAATTTCTCATGTGTATATAAGTGCCCACATCCTCCCTCAGTTAGTACTTAATTTCACAGGCTGATAGCTGAGTATGTGCACATTAAATAAAAAGAAAAAAGTTTAAAAAAATAGTAATTTTTTTTAAAGCAATGTGGATGTTCTGCTGAGGTACCTATTATAGTAGTTTAATGCTGTTATTCAGAACGACCGCAAAGTAGAACAGCAAAATGCTGCTTGACAGTGAGAAGTAGACTTATTTAAAATAAACCCTGGTATGTCTGTGTTGGCACTTGGCCTTTGCTTTCCTGTGGATTCGGCCTATTAGTAGCTCTTCATTCTCATGTCAACACCAACCCTCGAAAATGACCATGAAAAATCAGTCTGGTTATTGTAAAATGTTACTTGCGGTCCAGGGTAACCATAGAAACCAGTGAAATGAGAATCCCAGAGAGCCCCCTCCCCCTCTTTGTATTATACAAATGTCTGAGGATTGATCTTTGTGATTAGTGGCATGTAGCTGTTAGTATGCGAGCATTGGTACAGGGCATTACACTGTTGTAATTGTGTACAGGGGTTTGGATTGTTGGAACTGAAATGCACCTTTGATTGATAGGACTCTGCTAAGCTGCAGCTATTGCTTTGGGCTTTCAGATATGGTTGGAAAGTAAAGCAGCAATACAATATATTACACAAAATAAACCATTCACATGCAGAGTGCTATATATTTCCTAAAGCTCTTTAGTTTTTGTGACCCTTTCAGCTCATGATGCTAGTGGGATTAGGATCCTGCTCTCAAAATAGCATAGTCACTTCAGGATGAGAAAGAACAGTTGATTTAAAAGTAAAGAATTTAAGCAGGGCTGGGGAGTCAATACACCAAACCTTCGACGCCAACTCCTCTATTTTTCTACTGTTCGACTGAAGACTGATCTTAGGCTACGGCCCTGCAACTATTAGCATGAAAATGAGCTGTAGAGGTTGCTTCTTCCATCTGCATTTAAAACATGGAATTTCTCAGTCATTCCTTATTTTAAATTTTATTTTAAAATGTCTTAAGTAATGCCAACTAACAATCCAGAGTACATAACATGAAACATTATATTAAACACAGTACTTAAAATAGTGTATTATCTATCAGTAATTGACTTCATTTTCACTCCCTTCATATGTTTGTTACTATATCCTTTGAGAACTTTATCAATCAAAAATAATTATGCTTTTAGCTGTTTCCTTAATTTCATATATTTGAGTTACCAGTTTGGCAGCTTTATTTTGTATTAGTTCTAATTGCTAAGTCTAAATCTTGACAAAACTTAGTACAGAATACTACACAAGTAACCTTGTCAAATTAGTGAAGAGAAATAATCAGTGTTACCAAGGTTACCAGTATCACAAAAATCATGTAACACAGATAAACATAAAATCACATACAGCAACGCTCTAGTTAATGAGGAAGGAAAAAGCCTCAGAGCCACATCCCTGCCGTTAAACTGTGCATAGGGGGTTTAAAGGTAGACATCTCATTGGCATAAAAAAACCTTAGTTCTTATCAAAAGTACGATGCTATGTGCAAAATAACTGAGCCAAAATTGTTGAAGAGACTTATCTGCATGTATAATGTTGGACTGCACTTTTTGATAAGAGACTTATGAATGTCTAAGCCCACTACAGTTTGGTTTTAGAGGGGCACACACAACTAGTCAGGGATATCCTGAAAACCTTGATTGACTGGGTGCTCCATGGACTGGGTTGAAAACCTCTGATCTAAATAACCCATGTAGACTACTGCAATAGTATTTATGTAGGCTGCAAAGATCAAATCATAAGAAAACTACAGACAGCACAAAACATGGCTGCCAGACTCATCTTCGGAAAAACACGCTTCGAAAACACGAAACCCCTCCTAAGAAGCTTACATTGGCTTTCTATTAACGCTCGCATAACATTCAAAATATGCACAATAGTCCACAGAATCATCTATGGACTCGCACCAGATTACATGACGGAACTTATCGATCTACCAATAAGAAACGTGACAAGAATAGCAAGAACCTACCTAATAACCCTTCACCATCCCAACTGCAAAGGTATAAAATACAAATCTTCACATGCCGCCAGCCTCTCGATAATAGGCACACAACTCTGAAACTCACAGAAAACTACCTACAATTCAGAAAAAACCTGAAAACACATCTTTTCAAGAAGTCTTTCCCTCCTGGATCTGCCTAATCCCACACCATCTTACATCACGAAAAGTTCAGAAACGGAAAAGAATAATATTAACCTCTCTCTCAATATGCTAATATATCAACCTAAGCGTTTATTGTACTTCTGTATTATGTACTAGAACCACCTTTTTAGCAATATGTAAGCCACATTGAACCTGCCATATGGTTGGAAAATGTGGGATACAAATGCAATAAATAAATATTTCCAGAAGAACATAATCTGAGAAGATTTCACTAATATGGAAAGGAGCTCAGTGTTCTTGTGAAGATTTTAGATACTCTATCCTTTGTGTTTGTGATAGCACAGGAAATAGAGATTGGGATTCAGGGACTTGTGATGGGTATTGGAGAGAATTCATAAATCAGTGATGAGTTCAAGGCTGCACTTAGGGCTCCGTTTACAAAGCGGTGTGTGAGAAGGTATGGGGCTGTCCTATACGGTGTAGGCCACTAGAGGGCGCTAGAAGAAGGTGGAGGTCGCTAGGACCAGGGAAAGCCCGGGGAGGTCCACAGGTGCAGGTGGTTATGGGCTGGGTCCTGGGTGGCTAATTAACCACTTTATACCCCACCTGAGTTGTGAATGGAGGGAAGTAAGCTAGCAGCAGAAGAAGAGAGAGCCCCTGAAAGATACTGGCTAACCTGATGGACTTGGGGGTGGACTGGGTGTCCAAAGGAGATCAGCAGGCTGAAAGTCCTGGGGTAAGAAGTCCCTAAAGCATTAGAGTTTGACTGTGTGTCTAGAACTGTGTGTTCAAAGAGGGACTGTGTGTCTAGAACTGTGTGTTCAAAGAGGGACTGTGTGTCCGAAGTACTAAGAGAAGCAGGCTGCAAAGCCTGGGGTTGAGAGTCCCCAAAGTATTGGTGTAGTACTGAGCCCATGTATCGGTGTGGGGAGGCGCAATGTGAAGATCTAGGAAAGCATAAAGTGTTAGGCTAGAAGAAGTGTGCCCAGGGGCTGGAATAAAGAGTTGCCTGAGATATATGCAGTTGGTGAGACCTGCTTAATGTGCTGAGTGGAAACCAGGTCACCCTGAGTGAGAAGGGGTAGCACACTAATCTGCATATGATTTGCATATTGAGAACCAGGTCACTCTGAGTGAGAAGGTGGATATCACAGGTGCTACTGATTAGCGTGCACTGAATACGAGGAAGCCCATAGGAATGATTCTCTCTGACGGTTCAAAGTTCTTCATTGTAGTAAAGCTATGTTTTAACCTGGTTTAGAGCATGTTTTATGCTAGTCAGAAAACTGAAGTTTACGCATATTAGCTTACTGTAACTTGGCTTGATTCATTATAGTGAATTAATGTAAGCTACATTGAACTGAAACTTGTTTTTGGATAATAGCGAGATATAGGAATGAATGAATAAATTAAATAGTAGAGAAGTTCAGATATGACACTAGTATGATGGTTACATTTTGGGAAGGGAAAAGTGTATAATTGAATTAAAACAAGTTTTTATGTTCTGTCGTACACCCCTGACCAGGATTTAAAGCATATTGTATCATATAAAATAATCCCATAATCTATATTATAATACCATATTCATTCCAATAAACCATCTCAGGTGAATATTCTTTTTATAGCTGTGAATATGAAATGTTTGTGATTTTTCATTAGTTGTGAAATAAGCAATATGTATATCTGATCATCCAACTTAGGTGGTAGTTAGGATAAGACTTGAGGAGAGATGTGCGCACAGATTCTGTGGTGCCCCCCAAGCACTTGTAGGGGAGTGGGTTAGCTGTGCCAGGATCTGAGCACACACCTGCCAAGAGGCCCTACATTAATATCTTTGTATTGCTCCTGTGGACTGGGTGTAATAGAAGAGACCAGGAGAAAGACAAAGAGGATTATTGGAAGGTATATCTGTAGATAGAACTGGTATATAGGGGCTTTGTGAAAAGCTTTCTGAAAGAGATTCCAAGATGGCACTGTGAGCGGACGCACCTGTGTTTGCTTCTGAGGCTGCTCTGGTTTTCAGCTTCTTCGGTGCCTCTGTCGCCTCGTTTTTTTTGATGGGGAAGCGGAGGGGAAAGGTTAAAAACATCCCTCGGTTCCTGAGACCCTTTCAATGTTGAGGCAGATGACCTTGCAATTTCCGAAGCAGCAACCGGGTCCTCGGGGAACTTCGACCCCCACTGCAACTCTTGACGCATCGGCATCGATCGAGAGTGCTAACGGGGCTTCCTTGAGCCCCGTGGAACTTATTGCTCCGCCTCAGCCTGGGAGAGAGTTGTTAGCAGCCCGAACAGCGACGGAAACCGAAGTGGTTCAACCGAACCTGGTTGAGGGAAGGTCTGCAGCAACTGAGAATGGATCTCAATCACGAGAACAATTAATTCAATCAGCTTTACAGGTATTGCCTCCAGATATTGTTTCTAGATTGTCTCGTGCTGAGGCTCAACCTCAATCTCTCCCAGTTGCTAGTGGCGTGGTTAGACCAGCAATTGTGACACTTGAGTCACTGTGGGATATGGTTTATGGCATCCAGGTCTCTATGCAGAATCCATTGAAAGAAAATACTGGTGATATAAAAATTCTTTCTGAAGCTGCGCTGCTCCAAGTGCAAGTGACTGCACAGCAATCCTTGAAACTGGAGAAAGTGAATACTGAGCTTCAAGAAATGGGGACTTTAGAAACTGCACTGGTTAAAGATAATAATTTCCTGCATAAACGAATGGAATACCTGGAGAACCAGGCTAGGAGACTTAACCTTAGGTTTCTTAACTTCCCCAAATCTCCTTTAATTTCACTTTTGGAAATGGTGAAAAAATATATGGTAAACGTTCTTGGAATGGATAAGGACTCACTACCTCCCATTACACGGGCCTATTACATCTGGAACCCGAAGTGGACTGATGGAAACCCCCCAGTAGTGGGGGATGGAATGAATTTTACTTCCTTCTTGGAAAGTTCACTGGAAATAATTACTCAGAGGTTAACTATGCTGGTCACTTTTGTGCTGGAGCCTGATCGCAATGCTGTTTTAAGACTTTGCTTAAGACACTTAAAAAACTTGTTTTTGGGCTCAAAGGTTCGAATTTTCTCCGATCTCTCAAAGCCTACACAAGTGAGGCGCAGGGCTTTTTTGGAGCAGTGCCCTAGAGCGTTGGTACTGGGAGTAAACTTTGTATTACGATTTCCTTGTATTTGTAATGTATTGCTTGAGGGTAAACATTTTCAGTTTGTAGACCCAAAACAGTTAAAAGAATTTCTTGATGCTAGAGCTGATGTGAATGTTGTATGCCTTCCCTAAATAGCAGGCTAGGGTCGGTAACCCGAGGTAGCAACCGCTAGATTATTTTCTTTCTTTTTAGACTTTTGAATTCTTGGAATCTAATTTCTTTACTTGTGGACGAATAGGCTGTTAAGAATTTTTCTTTATTTTAATTGTATCTTAAATTTCCTCTGTATAATAATGCCGATTGCATATTCACATTGTGTAGTGAAATATTGAAATTTATTAATAAAGGAAAAAAAAAGGAAGGTATATCTGTAGAAGGGGAGAACCTGGGCTGGAGCATCCTGGTGGACCCTCATCTTCCTTGCTTTCAAGTGCCTAGGACTTGCACGCTCTGCCCTCTGCCAAGAGTGCCTATGAACAATTAATTCCTAAATTCATCCCTGGTCCTAGTGTTAAAAACAAAACAAAAACTGAACGAACAAAAAACCTCCAAACGAGTTCCTTTTTGGCAATTGAAAGTAAACAGATCCTCCCCCCCTCTTAACAAAGCCGCGCTAGTGGCTGCCGGTGCAGTAATGGGCTGTGTCTGCATTACTGCGCTGCTTTGTAAAAGGGGGGATTAGATTTTCTCTTTTTTTCTTTTCTTGGCCTTTTTAAAACTCAGAAATGCTGATAAACCCAGCAAATTGTAGCAGTTTTATAACTGTCACCTAACAGCCAAAACAAGGCTGAATACTTGAAAGGAATAATATACACATCTTAAAAAAAAAAATTAAAAAAAAAGACAAATTATATGTTGGAGGGATAGCATTAGATGGAATTTTCAATATCTCAACACAGTACTGTGTCTGCATTTCTAAAGGTCATTAATGAATGAGCCTTGACAAAAAGACCCGACACGGGCCGTGTTTCGGTGACTAGCACCTGCGTCAGGGGTCACAGTGATGACGTGGAAAACTTGAGGAATAACTCGAATATATTCCTCTACAATATATTATTCCTTACCCCACGTCTCATGTAGTAAAAGCTACAAAGCACCAAGGCACTTTCACTTTCTGTATCAAAATGGATGGTGCTTTGTAGCTTTTACTACATGAGACGTGGGGTAAGGAATAATATATTGTAGAGGAATATATTCGAGTTATTCCCCAAGTTTTCCACGTCATCACTGTGACCCCTGACGCAGGTGCTAGTCACCGAAACACGGCCCGTGTCGGGTCTTTTTGTCAAGGCTCATTCATTAAAGAACTGTGTTCCATTTTTAAAGGCCCGTGGTGCTGTTTTTTTGTTTGGACTTTAGTTTGTACTTTGTTCCCTCTCTTTTGTTACATGCATTTCTAAAGGTGACATTTTGGAAACAGGAGAATTAAGAAATCTGAGATTTGAATGCCATTGATAGTTCACGAAGGCTTCCACGTGAGAAAAAAATCCCCAGAAGTCATTTACATTCACTCATGCCACTTTATACGCCTCTTCATGCTTAGCCAGTGCCTCCAACTGAATGGTATAAGACTAAAATAAACCTAATATTCCTGGACCTTATTGAGACCATTAAGCTTTTTGGCTGCTGCTCTTTCAGGAGTGGTTAATATGTGTCCAAATTGATTTTAAAGTCATCACCTCCTGTGTTGTAGCAAGCCAGTACTAACCTTTAGGGTTCTTTGTATGTAAAGTCCTTCCTCTGATTTTCCGACTGCAAGCCCTTCAGCACAACTTGGGGCCAGTCTCTTTTCTCTTGCCGTCTCCTGCCTAGCAGTATCTCCAGTGGGCCTTCACAGGCTTCCGGTGCAAGCTGGGCTCTGCTCTGAAACTACTTTCAGGCTTGCTGTTCCATTTGCACCCCCTCTCTTCTGTGTCTTCTCCCTCTGGCCTGGAAAGGAGCCGTGAAGCTAATGAAGAAGAGCCTGATGTCAGTGGTGGCTGGCCAGCATGGAACTTGGGGCTCAGAATAGTATTGAGGTCATGCCAGGAAGTTGCTCCAGCATCTTCAGCTATGATGGAACTTCCAGACATAGACAAAGACTAAAGGGCTGAAATGGGACTTGAGTTGCTGGAGGAACAGCTCTCATCCTCTTGACCATTGTGCCAGAAGGAAAAGTAAGTTAAAAAAAGGGGGGGGGGGGGCAGGGGAAATATACAGCACACAAATGTGATCTGGAAAACTACTATCATGCAGCTGCTATCTTGGCTACTCCCAGAATCAAACTTGTATGTTTTGCATTGTAGTGCACAGCATTGTTACTAGATCAGTGGGCTGGCCTGCTGCTGACATGTCTTTGAAATGTGTGATATTGTCAGTTTTACTGGCTGCCTAACTTTTACGTGGACATGCATTTCATGGTTGCCATTTTGTAGACAGTCAGACTTTCATGAACTGAACTATCAAAAGTGAAAATATTTTGTAGTGGTACATCCCATGTAGGTGATTGTGTACTACATGAGTGCCGAAATGGAGGTCTAGATCTTTTTCAGTATAATGCCAGACCTATTCTTTGGAAACAACTGAAGGGGATGGGATGGGACGACTTCCCTATGAGGAAAGGCTAAAGCGGCTAGGGCTCTTCAGCTTGGAGAAAAGGCGGCTGAGGGGAGATATGATAGAGGTCTATAAAATAATGAGTGGGGTTGAACGGGTAGATGTGAAGCGTCTGTTCATGCTTTCCAAAAATACTAGGACTAGGGGGCATGCGATGAAGCTACAATGTAGTAAATTTAAAACGAATCGGAGAAAATGTTTCTTCACTCAACGTGTAATTAAACTCTGGAATTCGTTACCAGAGAATGTGGTAAAGGCGGTTAGCTTAGTGGAATTTTAAAAAGGTTTGGACGGCTTCCTGAAGGAAAAGTCCATAGACCGTTATTAAATGGACTTGCGGAAAATCCACTATTTCTGGGATAAGCAGTATATAAAATGTTTTGTACTTTTTGGGATGTTGCCAGGTATTTGTGATCTGGATTGGCCACTGTTGGAAACAGGATGCTGGGCTTGATGGACCTTTGGCTTTTCCCAGTATGGCAATATTTAAGCACTTATGTACCGGTACCTGTTTTACTTCTGATGGTGGATTGAGGACAGTACATAGTGTCGAATGCCCTTGTTCAGGTAGTTATAGGATTGTGCTTAACAGGGCCAGGTATTGTACAAAAATGAGTGAGTGGCGCATCCGGGTTATGATTGTGCTAGGAAATTTTATGCTGGTGGATATATTTTAATTTTTTTGTGTTGTAAATTGCTATGAATTACATTTTAATCAAAGTGGTGATATATACAAATGAAATCAATCAATCATAATGCACTTTCCTAGAATGGAGCCCACATCATTGCATACAGTCCCTGACATAAACCTATTTGTTGTTGTTTGCTAAACTGTCACTAAATAAATGACAGTTGGCAACCTTGCACATTGCTTAGACCATACTTCTGTGTTCTGCATGCTGCAGAAGTGGATTAGTCTGAGACCAGTATGGTTAGATGTACTGCAGGGCAACATGATTGATGTGGAGGAGGGGAAGGAGATAACTGTGGTACAGTGATGGCCCCTCATGTCTATAGAGGCCTTAGGGGCTGGCTAGAGTTTTCTTTGTCATCTGAGGTACTTTATAATGGGAGGGGAGGGGAAGGGATGTGTGATCAACTTTTTTTTTCTTCTTTTAAAGCCCTCCTGTTTTGGGGCATTCTGAATGGCGTTCTGAGTTTTGTTTTCCTAATACACTTTTATGGTGAAATAACTGCATAAATTATAGTTGTAAAGGGCCTTTAATGATTAGTACTAGAAAATAATGCAAACTGACAAATAATAACCCACTTCCCCTGTCTTTATGTAATAATTTATAAAGGGGAAAAGACTTTTTGCCAGTTAAGGAAGGTCCCAGAAGACAGATAGGCAAGTAGTCTGCTGGTCCTAAAAGGATAGTAGATGTTGAAGCAGACATGATGAAGATACTAAACATCTTTATTATAGAATCATAAATAAGTGTCCCTCAATGTTTGTCATTACCAGCTTTTTAAATGTGTTTATAAGTGGGTTTGTGTTAACCCGGTGGCTGCCATTTACTTCCTCTTGATAATGGATAAATCAACATTGCTTGAAAAACAAAATCAATGATATTTAATTTTCAAATGACAGACATTGAAGGGCACTCTTTTATTTATGATTCTGTAATAAAGATTTTGAATATCTTTATCGTGTCTGTTTCAACTTCTACTGTAATTTCTAAATGCTGCATTTTGCTGCTTAATATCATTGAATGTAAGGTTACACTGTGTCATATTACAAATATGCTAATTTAATCCCCTTATTCTCAGTTGACTTGGAAGCCTCACACAGTTTATGAAGGTAAATTATAGTTGGATTGTGCTTCAGCTCAACAGTTCAAAAATAACGTGTTCTTATCCTGGCTTTTGTGTTCCATTTCTTTGCAGCTGCAGTAAACCTGACATTGATGCAAATTGCACACAGTAAGGCCATAAACTTGATCTGCTTTCTGCAGTACCCCTCCATCTCTCCATGTAATACATAGAATGCTTGCTTTACACAGATTATTATTACACTAAAGACTGCAGTGCCTTTTATTTAAAACCAAAACAAAAAAGCTAGATGTCAGTCTGGCCAGTATACAAGGTATGATTTTTCAAATTAACTAATAGGATCTGTTTATAACACTGTTGCTAGATGAATCTCAGGGGGAGAATGCCTCTTTTTTTTATTTTTTATTTTATTTTTTTTATTTTTTTATTTATAAGTTTCAAAATATACATTCATAAAAATAAATGTCAGAAAATCAGGAAATACAAAAAGAAAACCCAATACCTTGGCTATTATATACATAGTCAAGAGTAAATAGCAATGTCATTGTTACTTAGACCACAATCTTAGATCAAGATATAAGGTAATTAATTACAGAAGTAAAGCATAAATAAAAAAAAATTGCAATAAGAGGATAAGAGCTAGATCTTTACCTGCGGTTTTAGCTAACTTCGGTTGCTCTCAAGGCCGATTCGTCTACACTTTCTTTTGGAGAATGCCTCTTTATACCCCAGTGGAGGGCGAATGAAAAAGTAAGCTGTTAGAAAACAGTAATACATTATTTCATATGGTACACATAAAATAAGTTTTATCCATCAATAAGCAGGATTGAGTCAGGCACACATGGGTAAAGACATTTGACAGTGCAGGGATGAAACTGCTCTTCTACAGCTCAGAACTTCAATTAAGAGTTCTGAGTATATTTGACTCTTGCTAGATGCATCAGGTCTCCTCAAATCCTCAGTTTAGTTTCTTCCACTCCAGTGGATGGACATAAGTCAGAACCCTCCCTCTTTACAAGAAGTATTGCCATCTTAATGGTGGTTGTGCTGCCTTTTTATTTCCCCTTTAACAAGACTCATGTGTTACATTAATTTATCCCCCCCCTCCCTTACAAAAAAAAAAAAGAAAAAATAGTCACCAAAGTTGGGATTTCATCTTTGCCCGAAATGCAGTAGCAAGATCCAGAACTTTGATATTCATTCTGTGTCTGCTCTGTCAGGGTTCAGACCACGCTCATCAGGACTGCAAATGTTGCACTAGAATATCTCCTAGAACAAAGTGATCATCTGAATTGATGCTTCTCCACCTCCAAATGGTCACAATCGGAAGAGTTAGCCCTGTGCAGTTTGTGGTAACACCTGCGCATACAAGTCAGGAATCTACCATATCCAGATATTAAAGGCCACTCATGGAACTCTCCACACTCCAGTTGTCTTGTCTTGTTGGGAAGACCGGATGGACCATGCAGGTCTTTTTCTGCCATCATCTTCTGTGTTACTATGTTTGTCAAGGGGGATCACTGACTGAAGAGAGAAAAGCTGACACCGAAGTCCTCCAGGACTTTAGCACAGCCACCAAAAGAGTGTCTACCAAAGCTAGAAAGGAATGTGATTGCATCTGCGTGCTCATTGTGCTTAGAACATAAGTGCATTAGCAGAGTCTCAATTCTGTCCCAGAAAACAGCACTTGGATTCCACTGAAAACCTACATTCTCAGAGTAGGTTTCTCTTTTCACCTGCAGAGGATCCAGTGGCTACAGGACAGTTCCATTTGTGCGTATGCATACCTCTGCACACAGATTCTTCTACTCCAGTGCTGGTCATAGTTGCTGGTGAATCTTCATGTGTATCCATGCCCTTTCTGGAGCAACTGCAGTCGTTCCTACAAGAGTTCATTAAGAAATTGGATCAGTTCGGTCAGTGCATTTAGGTGACCCCTAAATAAGAACATTATTTCTTCAGTATCTGTTGTTTAGGCCTTCTAGGTTGCGTTCTAAATTTTGTTTATTTTTATTTATTTGTTGCATTTGTATCCCACATTTTCCCACCTATTTGCAAGCTCAATGTGGCTTGCATAGTGCCGTAGCGGTGGTTGCCGATTCCGGTCTGAACAAATACATAGTGTGCTCAAGTACAAGTTGTGTTTGTGGTAGGATATGGTTCACATTCGGTAAATGCATTTTGGACATGCATGTTTAGAAGTTGCTGTTTCATAGTAATTATTACCTCTTTAATATCACTGAGTGAATCTTGATCTTTGATAAGGTCCTTGACAAAGTTCTTTTACAAGTGTGCTCAGTGAGGTGTCTTCTGAGTTAAGCTGGGGAGTTTTGCATGGAGATGGCAGTGTGTGCTTTCAACGTTTGACTCCTTATGGCAAAGTCATGTTCAGTTCTGATTCTGATAATTTAAATTAACCATCCTTGAGCAGGATGGTATGCAGTAGATATATTGGATTAAATTGTTGTTTTACTTCCTAATGTGTTTGATAAAGGCTGAGAGAGCTATGGCATTAAGCCACCATCTTGTTCAGAGCTCACTTGCTGTCCTTCCCCCCCCCCCCCCCCCCCCCACCCAAGCAGACATTTATAGTCTCTTAAAATATAGAGAGACACCAAATTTTTGCTGTCCAAATTCATGGCTTGCTCCAGGACTAGCAGTTTCAAATGCAGTAAAATCTATGTGCCTTTCAATCTATAAGAAAAAATAATTGGACATGAAATGGATAGTCCAACCTGCTCCTGGATTTAACAAAGTCCAATTATCCCTCGAGTCTGTGGTGGTTAAGGCAGCTATGAGGAAAACTCTCACCAACATTCCACTTTTCCCCACTGAAAACTTTCCCGCCAGTGTTGACAGCACACACAGCAACACACCAACTCTATATGGTTCAATACATCCATGCAGTAAGTCAAACTGAGCGTGTCTCTGCAGTTGCAGGCACAGTTAGCTGCCATACTAGCAGAGGCAGTAGAGTGGTAGTCATCCAATGTACATTGCTTGGGATGTTTTTGAAACCTCCTCCAGAATTTCTGCTTTTGCCATTGCGGCTAGGCGCCTGGCATGGCAACATACCTTTTGGTTTGCATAAGGATGTTCAATCTATGTTAGTGGATGCACCCTTTACGAGAGACTCCCTGTTTGGAGAAAAGTCAGAGATCCTTTCAGTACTGTAAAAGATCATTTATCCACTCTGCAGTATCTCTCCATTGTTCCACTCTTTTTTTTTCTTCTGGTTCATTTAGAAGATGTTTATTTTTTAATCAATACTGCAAAGGGTTCTATCAGAGCAAGATTTTACATTGTCAAAAACAGTAATCTCAAAACCAACATCCTGTTTTCCACAGACTTTATTGCTTAGGCAGAGCTCTTTCTCTTTAATAGACTCCTGCTCCTCCAAAGCAGCAGCCATCTTTTTTGACTACCTTCTGTCTCACAACCCCTCCAAACTTCATATTCTGTCCTTCCTGTAGGGGATTGGGTTCATTATTTCTTTCAGGTTTGACAGACTATTACCACAAATTCCTGGGTGCCACATATAATGCAAAAGGGTTGCCACCTAAGGCTTCTCAGAAATACTCCAGACCAACCTTTGCATTAGACCTGTCTCTCCAGCTCTCATGTCAGCCTCTTTCAAGAGGAAGTTGCTCTTTTGTTCCAGGCCAATGCCATAGAACATGTCCTTCTATAGGAGAGAAATTGGGGTTTCTATTCCAGATATTTTTTGATCCTCAAGAAATCAGAAGGCACATGTTCCATTCTGTATCTGAGATATCAACCTTTACATATGAAAAACGAAACCTCCATTCTACTGTTTCTGAAATAAGGGGATTGTCTCTGCAATCTGTATCTCAAGGGTGTCTATATACACATCCCTATTCATTCTAGGTGCCTCCAGAATAAATACCTCCAGTACGGAGTCATTCCTTTTGGCTGTCCTTGGTACCCAGGGTTTTCATGAAATGCCTGGTGGTGGTAGTGGCCTACTTTCACATCCAGGGCCATCTCATGTTTCCATAGCAGAACAAATGGCTCCCAGTGTCCTCTACAACTTCTTAGATCCCTGGGGTTTCTGATCAACTTTCAGGGGTTTTCTTTATAGCTAATGAAAACCATTTTCTCCATAGGTGTGATTTTGGACACTAATCAAATAAAGGTTTTTCTACTGGAGGAGAGAATACAAACCTTCATTTATCATGTCCCTGCTGTGCAATCTGCTCCAAAAGTTACAGCCCACAGCTTATCTTGGCTTCTTTCAGTTTCATCCGGTATTCCTCTCCGTGTTCCTCTTCTTGAGTTTTTCTGTATTTCATGAACACCAACTCTTTGGCCTTTATTTTCTTATCCACTCGCTTGGAGAACCATATCGGTTTCCTTTTTCTCTTCCTTTTATTTACTCTCCTTACATATAGGTTTTTGGCCCTATTTATAGCTTCTTTCAGCTTGTACCACTGTCCTTCCACTTCTCGTTCGTCCTCCCAGCCCATCAGCTCCTTCCTAAGGTATTCCCCCATTTTACTAAACTCAGCATGCTTGAAATCCAGGACTTTGAGTTTTGAGTGGCCGCCCTCCACTTCAGCCGTCATATCAAACCAAACAGTTTGATGGTCACTGCTGCCCAGGTGGGCACCCACTTGGACATTTGACACTATCCCCATTTATGAGCACCTGATCCAGCGTCGCTCCCTCCCTCGATTATTTCTGTCAGTAATGCACGGTTGTGAGCTTGACCTTGGTTTTACTGTTCAAATTTCAGTTCTTTTCTGAGACATGGCAGGCCTTAAGGCTCTGGGGGCACCTTAAGTTGTCTGTTCCTGCTCCAGGTGTTCCTCTCTTTGTTAATATATTTCGCCCTATGACTACTGTCTTTGCTGCCACATTTCTATGGGATATGCTAGCTGGTGGTATTTAACTCTGCCATAACTCTTAAAGGCACATTCTAATCCACAGTTTCTAGGGCATTTCTCATAGACCCTTGAAGTATTTTTCTCTTTCAATTATATTTTCTTGTCTGTTGTGCTACTCTCTTGGTTCGCTTGCAGGTGGCCTTCATTTTTCTCATTGAGCTGCATCTGGCTATAGGTAGCATGGGGAGGCTCCATCTCTCTTGACCATATAGCTGTTGGGCTGATGGGATTTATTTCTGCAGTTGTACCTACATGCCTGTTGGTATCTTTCTATCTCAATATCTTGATTAGGTAGTCTGTCTACCTTGCTATTAGTTCTGAAAGGCTGTGTGCAATTGTTAGTGGGGCACATTTTTTTTTCAACAGCTATGCCTACGGGCTACACTCGCTGTTTACGGGTCAGCAGCATTGCGGCCGTCACTTAGGAATGCCTTTTGAAGCTGCATTTTCTGACATCTATATTTTTGCTTAATTTGACTGCAGTTTGTTATGTAAATTTTGGTAGTTGATTTGCTTCTAGCATGCTGTTTTTTTCTAGTCCTGTTACCTGTCTGCAGAGTCTTCTGCTCTCCTGGACCCCTGCTGGCTAAGTGGCTTTACACACAGCATGCCCTGTAGGCATGACCTTATTCATTTTTCTTCACTTGTTAACTAGTCTGCTTGTTTTTCCATGGCAGCTGATCTGTGTTTGTTAGGTGTAATTACCTATTTTGTAGATATCTGGCTAGCTCTGTGACTGATCTTCTATTCTTGTGGGACAATGCAGTTACATTTTCACTGCTTAGCACTATTCCAGCACAGCAGTCTATAGATGGCAAGCTTGGATCTACCTGAGTGGGTGGGCACCACTGCAGCTCTAGCTGGTGAACTTGGTCCCATCTAGGTAGGTGGCCTGATACTGTTTGTTCATCTTTTGGACTGAATTTTTCTATGGGGTGGCTGCCCATCTCTACCTGTAGTGCTCAGTCCCATCTTTCAGGGTTGGGAACAGCTGGAGCCATGGTGGCTGTATCTGGAAGGTTGCCTCTTGTCTTGAGTGTTGTGTTTCAAGGCTGACTTGAGTTCCATTTTGCATGTTTAGCTGGCTTACTCTGTTGTAGTGCAGGTCCTTCTCTGAAGGTGCAGCACAGCTCCATCTCTTACTGTAGAGAGCAGCTTCATCTCCTGATATAGTGCAATAATCTAGCTCTGGAAGTAGACAAACCAGACCAGACCAGACTAATGGGATGCAGCAAAGCAGTGCCCATTAAGGGTGGGACTCCAGAGAGACCTATATAAGGTGGTCAGACCTTGATAGCACAAAGTCTTAGCCCAGGAAAACTGAGACACTAAATGCAGAGATGGAACAGTGATGAACTATGCATAGAGATTAGGTAGTGCCCTCCAGATAGAAAACAGAGTTGCAATTCAAAGACAGATTAAGCTGCTCTCCACAGTCAAAGGCAGACCTGTGCTTAACAACTAACACAGAGAGCCATGCTCTACAGAAAGAATCAGAAGTCCATGCCAAAACAAGGCCAAATTTGGCAGTCTGAAAAGAAGCAGTGCTCTCAACCTTCAAAGATGGAGTACTCTCCATAGATAGAAACGGAGCTGGTCTCAAGAGCCAGAATTAAACTGTATTCCCTATCCAGGGATACATCTGTGCAGCACAACCAAAGATCGAGCTGTGTTCTACCTCTAGAGAAACAGATCATACCCACTTCCACTGTCTATGGAGCTTATCTAATTCTATGTGCACCTTTGGTCTGCCTATGCCTTAAGTGATTTGTATCTAAATGCCTGTCAGTGGAGTTCAGGTTAGTCTCTACACATTCTGTACTACTTTGTCTTGGGTTGGGCCGCTGTGGGCTCCCGCCCCTTTTTTTGTTTTTTGGATGAAGGGCACTTCTGCCTCAGTTGGATGGACACAGTTCCATCTCTGCATTTAGTGTCTCAGTTTTCCTGGGCTAAGACTTTGTGCTATCAAGGTTTGACCACCTTATATAGGTCTCTCTGGAGTCCCACCCTTAATGGGCACTGCTTTGCTGCATCCCATTAGTCTGGTCTGGTCTGGTTTGTCAACAAGGAAGGAAAGTCTTATCTGATGATTTTCTTTCCTTTAGTTCTACCAGACCAGTCCGGACTCTCACCTGACTCTCTTCTTTAGTTTTTCTTTGACATGCAATTTCTTTCTCATTGTCTATTGCGGGAGCTTTCCATTTTCTTTTCATGTATTTGTATTCCGATGGAGTATATGCCTCCTTTCTTTATGGTTGTTTTGATGAGACAAATAATCTTGAGTTCTCAATCATGACTGGCAGTATGGTCGGACGCACCACTGCTTGGCTTATTGAAATACTGATCATTCTGGGCTGCACAATACTCTTAATGGGTGAATCACAATAACTATTTTTTGTCAGTCTCCTTCCGCTGGTTGATAAACATAACCCTTAGTCTGAACTGGTCTGGGTAGGACTGAAGGAAAGAAAATTATCAGGCAAGACACAACTTGAGCAGAAGAGGGAAGACAGAGAAGGGGGCAATGATCATATTCTCCCAGTTAATCGAAACCGCATTGTGTTAAAAAAAAAAAAAAAAAGAATTAAGCAAGTAGAAGATCTAGCATTCTAAGTAGACCCCTGTTGTATTTACTCCCTCATTTATATAGTGAAGTTGCTCCTGAGGCTTATTTCTGTGCAGAATTCAGTGTGCTGTACCTAGATTTTTTGGCCACACATACCAATCATTGCACAGCCTCAGAAACTGCAAACATCTATTTATTTATTTATTAGGATTTATTTACCGCCTTTTTGAAGGAATTCACTCAAGGCGGTGTACAGTAAGACTAGATCAAGCATGAGCAATAGGCAATTACAGCAGTCAAAATATTCAAATAATACAAAGTATGGTGTAGTATACTACTTATAATGTCAACACAATATGTAATAGAACATAATTGATAATAAAGGGTAAAGCAAAGATGGAACATATAGATAGATAAGAGAGTAAGAAGAGTTAGAAAGTAAGTGAATGATTTAGAGAAAGTTGCACATGAGGTCAGAGAGATGATTAAATATTATCTCAGCTAGCGTAGGAGTGGATAAACATGTCCTGCTGTAGTATGTGTAGCCCAAGTCACTCCTTGGGCTACACATACTACACTTTAGTTGCTTCTTCCATTAAAGGCCTAGTTGAACAGCCAAGCTTTCACCTGCAGCCAAGCTTTCACCTGCTTCCTGATCATCTAATCTTCCAAGGGTCTACAACTCCCCAAAGCTTGAAAATTGCATCCTAGTTGTTCCTAATATTTTTCTTTTTTTTTTTTTTTTGGGGGGGGGGGGGGGGGGGAGGGACAGAGAAATAAAACACCAAACCTTAAAATGAAGTATCTTTTGTGTTAATCCTAGTGAAAAAACATAATTGAGAAGCTATGATTTGCTGCCTTGCATATAAACTACTTTCCTCTGTATCTGATAGGGCAGAAATATTGCTACTTTTTTTTAAAGCTGCTTGTTGAAGTCTCTTGAAAAATGTAGTGTTAGCTAGCTTTATTAAAATGTATTAGTGTGTAACTGGGTGTTACCAGCACTGGCAGCGAGAGAGAGTTGACATGATACAGGAAGCTATAGCTGTTGCTATGACTGAAAGCCTCAAGAGGCTGTTTAGCAGCTCTTACACTTAGTTTAGCTATACTGTTGAGCAGCACCTGCTGCCACAATAATTACTTCTATAAATGGTATGATCTACACTCTTTTTTACAAAAGGGGATGGATGTATGTATGTAAGCATAAAATTTCTTTTGAAACATATTTTTGTTATATGAACTTTACCTTTTGGAATTTCTCGGATTATTTTAGGCCTCACTATAGGGTTGGAAGTGCAACCCCCCCCCCCCCCCCCCCCTCCTCCAAAAGGCTCACCACACCTTTGTTCCTGCAGATTATATCAGGCAAGGCCTGGATGACTTTTGTCTAGACTGATATTATAAAGTAGGAGTTGCCCTACTGGGTCAGACCCTAGTATTTGTTTTTCTAACAGTGACCAATCCAGGCCATAAGTACCTGGCAGGATACCAAAATGTGTCAAGATTCCATACTACTTGTTCTCATGGGTAAGCAGTGGATTTTCTCAAGTCTTTCTTAGTTTTATGGATTTTTCTTCCCCTTTCCCTCACCACTGTCCCCACTCCCGGACCAGCATCTCTTTTCCCCACTATACACCCCCTTGCAGGGTTCAGCATTCCCCTTCCCCTCTCTGCCGCCCCTCCCCGGACCAGCATATTCCTTTCCCCTCTGTAACTCTCTAGCCCCCATGGGTGCAGCATTTCATCTCCCCATCCCACTTCAGATCAAGCATCCCATCTCCTGTCCAGTATCTCTCCCCTGCCTCTTTCCTTTGCTCTACCTGGCTGCTCCAAAGGTACTTGGCACCACCACGGAACCTTTCAGTGCTGATGTGTCCTGTCCTCCCCTGACAGGAAATACATCAGGGAGGGTAATGCGCAGTGCCTCTACCTAAAAGTCCTATGCTGGCACTGAGTACCATGGGAGCGGCTGGGAAGGGGTAGGCCGATAGCAGATAGGGGAAAAAAGATGATATCTCTCTACCACCGTAGTAGTGATAGGGCCCAAATGTTGCCTCTCTAGTGGCAGGGCTGGCACTGCAGGAGCGGGGCTTGAACTTTAACTAGTTGAAAACTATAAGTTAGGCACGTATCTCCAGCATTGAGATGAGAGCGTTTACACCAGCTCTATGGCAGGTGTAAGTGCTCACACCTAATCTCATACTTGTGTATAAACCTGGTTTTGCTAGTATTCTATAAAGCACTGTTTCCCAAGTCTGGTCCTGGAGTACCCCTTGCCAGTCAGTTTTTTAGGATATCCATAATGAATATGCATGAAAGTGATTTGCATATAATGGAAGCATTGTATGCAAATCAAGTTCATGCATATTCATTGTGGATATCCTGAAAACCTCTAGGACCAGACTTGGGAAACACTGCTATAAAGGAAAGCTCCATAGAAATTGCCCTAAATATGCAGAAATGTCGGTTTGGTTTGCCCCCATCTTTGTTCACCCCAGATACTTCTGTCTAGAGAGGCTACTGACTGGTACCTTGAATAAAGATTTCAAAATGCCACAATTCATGTTAATATTGTTTTATATTTTTATAAATGTATTTATTGTACCATTCTTTTTGGTTTTGTTTTATTTTTTTGACAGGGTCCAGTGGGAGAACATTCACTCCATTTTATTTCTTGATGGAACCCACTGACACACTTTCAGTTCGAGGATCCTCTGTTACTTTGAACTGTTCAGCATATTCAGAACATATTCCAAAAATTGAGTGGAAGAAAGATGGAACTTTTCTTAACTTAGTATCCGATGACCGTCGTCAACTGTTACCAGATGGATCTTTATTGATAAATAGTGTGGTGCATTCCAAACACAATAAACCTGATGAAGGATGTTATCAATGTGTAGCAACTGTAGAGAGCCTAGGAACCATAGTGAGCAGAACGGCAAAGCTCACAGTAGCAGGTGAGTCCTTTAAAGTCTTTTATGCAAATTTGTCATGGAATCATATGGAATCACATTTTGAAAATGTTTTCCCCACACTTTCTGAAGTAGATAAAACAAGTTCTCTTAAAATATTTTTTGTTGCTCTTCCATTCTTTAGCTAAATCTGACAACTAGAATTTTCTAGTTAGCAAACAGTGTGGCCAGAATTCATGTACACACATAGTCTGATCCTTTTATGTGGAGAAAATTGGGGTTAGATAGGGTGTTCTGATTCTGGTAATATCCAGTGAAACTGGCCTATTTTAAAACTGCTAGACATGAAAACATGAATAATCAAAGCTCCAGATCAAATTAATGGCACATTGGATATGAAAGTACAACTTATACAGAAGAGGGTGAGAGTAGAGGAAGCAGAATACATGGCAGAAGGGTGTTAAAATGTCACCTTTTTGTTAGGTTCCATTTGTTGTTATTACGTGAATCTATTTTTTCTAAGAATAAATATAGTGTTCTGCAAACGGTTCATGTGCATACATAATTATATGCTTTGTGCATGCAGGAACAGTAAGTAAAAATTCTAAATAAACCAAAACAAGTTAAAGAAAAAAAAAGGCTTTTAAATATATATATTTTTATTTCTCTAATGATCTGATGCCAGCCTTTCTGACCTTTTTTTCTTTCACTAATAAATAGCTCTGGGGTAGTGAATTCATCCCAGGTAGTACAACTGCCATTTCCCCTTGCCGCTGTTGGTTGCAAATACTATTCAGATGTTGTATCTATTAAATAATGGTGTGACAGAGCAGAAACCTAGAAAAACAAGCGGTTATTTCTTTTATTTGTCTAGGTACTGCAAATTCCTAAAGATATTAAAAAAAAAAAAAAAAAAAAAGAAACCAATTGGGTGATGGAAGTTATTTTTATGAAACAGCAGTACTATTGTGAGAAATTTTTCAAATTACATTTTCTAAAAAATGTTAAATGCCACTTATTTATATAGTGAAATGTATTTTATTGTCATCAACAAATAAGACAGTTATCCAAAAGCAATACAACTGTATAACAGATAACAACTGTAAGTATTCACCACAACGATGACAAGAATTTATAACATAAGCCACCCCCACACCTCTCCCAGAAAACCTTTAAATGCCACTTATTTTTATTTTAAGGGTCGACAAATACTTTTTAATCATTTTATATTAATAACCTGCCATTTCTTAAAAATTTCAGGAAGTGCAAGGAAATATTGTAAGCTGACTTTTAGTGTATAGTATATGCCTGGGGGAATTTGTGCAACTTTATATTGCAGAATTACCTCTGGGTGCAGAATTTACCTTGTCCTATACAGAGTTTGCTTTGAGGTGGGCCTATGCCCCCCCTAACGTTTCTTCTTCTGTCCAGCCTAAGCCCCATATTTTTCCCCCCAAATCCAGCATCTGTTTCCTCTCTGTCCCCGCTCCCCCCCCCCCCCCCCACACTCATGCCAACCACTGCTGCTTTGCTAAGTGAGCAGTAGCAGTGGCAAAGCAAGCTGCAGCCACGTAGGACCGGACTCTCCATACATGCGGCTACTGGCTGTGCCCCAGAACAGGAAGTGCAGGATTGTCAGCTGCATGTATGAAGAGATACCAGCACCACTGAGTTAGGGGTTGTATGGGGGTGGGAATAACAAGAGGGTAAGAGGATGGGTGAGAGTGAAGATGAACTGGTGGAGATAGGGGTAGGGGGATATATTTATGTGCGAGGGGGAGGAAGAACTTGGGACAACATAGGCAAGGGAATGTATGTGGAAGGGGAGATGAGAGAGAGGAGACAGGGTGGAAGACAGGTATATGTGTGTGTGGGGAGGGGGATGGGGACAATCTTTGGCTAACCAAAAGGCTCTCTGCATTCACATTGCTTAATCTTACCAAAGATTTATAGCCAGTGAGGAGAGAGCATTAACAGTACAAGGCACTTCTCTCCAGCCTCTTGTCAGCTCTGATGGTGTTCACAAATATTTTGGTCACGATTTGTTTTCTGAGCACATCACATTCACATTATAATTTTTTAAGGAGCTTTCTAGTTATTTGTAAAGTAAAAAATAGATGTCACAGAACTAGAAAATATAAAAAGAAGAGTGACACAAAATGATAAAGGGGATTGAATGGCGGCCTTATGTAGAAAAGCTTAACAATTAGGGTTCTGTTTAGAGAAGAAACCATTAAGCAAATGGAATGTTATAAATTATTAAGAAAGAATGGAAAACAAAATTGACAATGCTATAATGCCCTTGTATTGCTCCAAGTTGCTCTGGTCACAATATCTAAAAAAAAAGGATATAGTGGAATTAAAACTAAAAGGTATAGAAAAGGGCGACAAAAATCATAAAGGGGGTGAGATGACTTCCCTGTGAGAAAAGGCTAAAGCAGCTATGACTCTTCATCTTGGAGAAAAGATGGCTGAAGGGGGATATGATAGAGGTCTAAAATACTGAATGGAGTTGAATGGGTATGTGAATCTCTTGTTTACCCTTTCCCAAAATACTCGGACTAGGGGGCATGCAATGAAGCTGCTAAGTAATAAATTTAAAACAAACTGGAGAAAATGTCTTCAATCAACATGTAATTAAACGCTGGAATTTGTTGCCAGTGAATGTGGTATAAGCAGTTAGGTTAGCAGTGTTTAAAAAAGGGTTGGATAATTTTCTAAAATAGAAGTCCATAAGCAATTGTTTAGATGGACTTTGGAAAATCCACTGCTTATTTCTGGGATAGTAGGGTTGTACCAAATTTTCGTATTTGAATTGATTCGGCCTCAAATAGCGCCCCAAATACATTATTTGTATTCAGCTGAATAGTGATTTAAATTTGAATACAAATAATCCTGTGCTCTACTGTGCTAATTTGTAGTGAAATAAACACTTTATCTCTGATTTCATGTTAGTTCTGTTATTATTTTTTCCTTGTCATCAAGCAGATGAATCCATTACGAGTGGGTTGTGTCCATCAACCAATAGGGGGAGATAGAGAGCACTGAAAAACCATAGTGCCTCATGGCCAGCAAGCTCCATCTGCCTCTTCAGTATTCTCTATCTCCCCAGCAGGGTGGTTGCAGCTTGTTCAAGCTCCTTCAGAAAATCTGCCTGGGGTGGCTCCTGTGCTTTTGCCAGTTGTAGCAGGGGTGTTGTGGCTGATGGTGCCCACTTTAAAGGCAAATAGGTTAGCCCTTTCCCTGCCTTACCCGGCCCCCGATGTGGAAGTAGACAAATAGGCAAGCCCTGTCCCTGTCTTTGCCCACACTGTAGATGCAGGCACATAGGTTCACCCTTTCCCTGCCTTTCCCACGCTACTGATCCTCTGGAGTTGGAAATTTGCCTCTTTCGCTGTTGCCTCAAACTTTCCTCATAGCGTAAAAAACAAAAAAAAGTTGTGTTGCGCTTTGGCGCTGCGATCCCAGAAAAGAGGTTTTCTTCTGATTGTGCAGCGTGACCAGAGCTCGGAGACTCGGTCTGGTGAGGTAAGAGCATTTTGTAGGTCCGCCGGGGAGGGCCCACGTTCGGGACGATTTTGGCGCAAATCCACCATTTTGAATTTCCGCCGTTTTCGGCGATGGCAGCTGAGAAAGTAAAGCGTTGTTCCGTTTGTGGCAAGCACAAATCTGCAGTGGGGCTCTGTAAGGCATGCTTTTCAGACGGTAGAGCCGGCCCGAGCATGGCGAGCGATGTTCCTTCCCACTCCGTGGAGCTGGCAGCGGGCGCCATATTGGAACAGCATGGCGCGACCCCCGCTGAGGCGGAGGGGTTTGAATTTGGAGGGGTGCCTCGTGTAGAGGCTAATAAAAGAGCTGTTTCCCCCGGACTGGAACCAGGAGGCCAGGGTGAGCCATTTTCCCCTGAATTTGTTTTATTGCTGCATAATGCATACATGTTAAAAAAAAAGCTCTTCCGCAGGGGTCATATACGGCCCTGCTTTCTGTATCCCCTCCAGTGGAGTCTGGCCTTGGATTACCGTCAGGCGCGTTTTCCCCTGACAGATGGCTGCAAGTCAAGCGCAGAAGGGTGGATTCCCCTTAGAGAGTGGTGCACCCCCTTCTCCCCCCCCCCCCCCCCCCCCCCGTGGTCGGGATGTGAGGATTCTGAGGGGTCTGGCAGGCCTTCGTGGTCTGGAGAGCCAGAAGAAGGTGCAGGATTGCCACCGGATCCAGATGATCCTTCCGCTGTGAGGATTTTCCACCTCGATGAGCTGCCAGCGCTTATTACTGATGCCTTGCAGGTCCTCTCTATAGAAGACCCTGGGAGTACTGAGACCTCCTCCGGTAATCCGAGGATGGCAAGTACTAAGAAGCCTGCTCGAGCCTTTCCTTTGCATGACTCCATCCAAGAGCTTATCACGGCTCAATGGGCTGACCCCGAGGGGCCTTTGAAAGTCGCCAGGGCTATGGGGCAATTATACCCTCTAAGTGAGGAGCATTTGACGCACCTAGCAGTGCCTAAAGTGGATGCCCTAGGCACGGCTGTGACAAAGAAAACTACCCTCCCAGTGGAAGGAGGAGTTGCCCTGAAGGACATGCAGGACCGTCGCCTGGAGGCAGCTATGAAACGGTCCTTTGAAATTTCAGGCCTATCCTTACGGGCGTCTGCATGCAGCTGCTACTCTGCCCGAGCCTGCCTCGCTTGGTTACAGCCCGGAGATGGAGCGGAGCCCCTTACGGAGGTGGCACCGCGGATGGAGTCGGCCTTGTCGTTTTTGGCTGACACCCTTTATGATCTGGTCAGAGCTTCGGCTAAACAGATGGCTGTAGCGGTGGCGGCTCGCCGTCTTCTGTGGCTACGGCATTGGGCAGCTGACATGGCCTCTAAGCAAAGGTTGGTGAAGTTGCCCTTTTAAGGCCTTCTCCTGTTTGGTGAGGAGTTGGAGAAAATTGTGAAAGGCCTGGGGGATACCAAACCTCAGCGCTTACCCGAGGATAGGCCGCAGCCTTCTTCCAAGGGTCAGGCGGTTTCCTCCTCTTACAGACCTTGCTTCCGTGAAGCTCGAATGTACCGCCCGGGGTGTTCTGCTGGGTTCACTTCGCGTGCCCGTTTTCAGCAGAGGAGCTCCTTTCGCTCGGACAAACGTTCCACAGCAGCAGGCTCAAGACCTGGAGTTCAAGGGCGACTCTCTCAATGATGGTGCACCGGCCCCCTCCTCGATTCCTGTGATAGGAGGACGACTTTCCCTCTTTCTCGAGGAGTGGGCCAAGATTACCTCAGATCAGTGGGTCTTGGACCTGATCAGAGAAGGCTACAGAATAGAATTCAATGCCCCGATAAGAGACGTGTTTGTAGAGTCCCAATGCGCTTCTGCCGCCAAATGGGCGGCGGTAGAGGAGACCTTGAAAGGCTTGATTCACATTGAGGCGGTTTCCCCCGTGCCTCCCGCCGAATGCGGCTCTGGCCGTTACTCCATTTACTTCTTGGTGCCGCGAAAAGGAGGGTCTTTTAGGCCTATCCTGGACTTAAAACAAGTCAACAAGTCTCTGAACGTGCGGCATTTTCACATGGAAACCCTGCGTTCCGTCACAGCGGCAGTACAGCCAGGAGAGTTTCTTACGTCTCTGGACCTGAAAGAAGCTTACTTGCACATACCAATTTGGCCCACGCACCAGAGGTTTCTGCGTTTTGTAGTGATAGGAAAATATTTCCAGTTTCGGGCCTTGCCTTTTGGCCTCGCCACAGCTCCCCGAACCTTTTCCAAGGTAATGGTGGTAGTAGCTGCTTTTCTCAGGCGAGAGGGTATCCGGGTTCACCTGTACCTAGACGACTGGCTCATCAGAGCAGACTCTGCAGAAGAGAGTCATCAGGTTACAGCCAGAGTGGTCTCAGTACTGCAATCTCTGGGCTGGGTCGTCAATATAGCCAATGGTCACCTGACCCCCTCTCAATCTCTAGAATATTTGGGGATCCTGTTCGACACAGCCTCTGGGATGGTCTTCCTTCCCGAGCAAAGGCGGTGCAAGCTTCAGAACCAGGTCCGTCTGCTCCTGAGGATTCCGCGCCCGCGAGCTTGGGACATAGTCCAGCTGTTGGGGTCGATGACGGCCACTTTGGAAGTGTTAACTTGGGCGAGTGCGCACCTGAGACCTTTGCAGTGCTCCCTGCTTCAACGGTGGTCTCCAGTATCTCAGGATTATCAATGCAGACTCACGTGGCTCCCTGCGGCCCGGCTCAGTATGGAGTGGCGAGGAATGCCACTAGTGCTCCCCGATTGGTGCCTGGTGGTGACAGATACCAGCCTGAAGGGCTGGGGTGCATATTGCCGGAGAAGTCATGCCCGTCTTTGGACACCCCCTCGATTTTCCAAGCGCTTCTGGCCTTTCAATTGACCCTGGAAGGATTGGCTGTCAGAGTTCTGTCGGACAACACGACAGCAGTGGCCTACATAAATCGCCAAGGAGGCACTCAGTGCATAGCACTAGCAGCACAGGCCGCGCAGATTTGCCACTGGGCCGAGCTTCATCTGCAGTTTCTGTCAGCAGCTCATATTGCAGGTCAGAGCAACGTGCAAGCCGATTATCTGAGCAGGAATCAAATCGACCCAGCAGAATGGGAACTTGCAGATGAAGTATTCCTGCAGATATGTACCAAATGGGGAAAGCCCACAATGGATCTTATGGCATCAAGCACAAATGCCAAAGTCCCGTGCTTCTACAGCAGACGGAGAGATCCTCGCTCGGCAGGGTTGGATGCCTTGGTTCAACCCTGGCCTCAGGGCCTCCTGTATGTGTTCCCTCCGTGGCCCTTGTTAGGGTGAGTACTCCTGCGGATTCGGCTCCATCAAGGAGAGGTGGTTCTCATTGCCCCGGATTGGCCCAGGAGGCCATGGTATGCGGACCTCCGGCGGATGCTGGTAGAGGATCCCCTGCTGTTACCTCTGGTACAGAACCTGTTACCACAGGGCCCGGTGACCATGGAGGACACCTGCCGCTTTGGTCTTACGGCATGGCTATTGAGAGGGTGCAATTGAGAGACCAGGGCTATTCCACTAAAATCATTTCCACTCTCCTACAGGCCCGCAAGCGTTCCACTTCCATGGCTTATGCCAGGATTTGGCCCCAATTTGAGGCTTGGTGTGCTTCTAAAGCGATCACACCCATGCGGGCTTCTGTCTCGCCGATACTTGACTTTTTGCAGGATGGTTTACAAAAAGGCTTGGCCTATAATTCCCTGCATGTTCAAGTGGCAGCCTTAGCATGTTTTCGAGGGAAGGTCGCTGGCCTCTCTCTGGCTGCTTGCCCGGATGTGACACGGTTTCTTAGAGGGGTGCTTCGGCTCCGTCCTCCCGTGCGGGCTCCGTGTCCAGCTTGGAACCTGGGGTTAGTTTTAAAGGCCCTTCAGTGTTCGTCCTTGGAGCCGCTTAGGCGAGCTTCGGAGAAGGATGTGACCTTGAAGACGGTCTTTTTAGTGGCAGTGACATCGGCGAGACGGGTATCTGAGCTCCTGGCGCTGTCCTGTCGAGACCCATTTCTGCAATTCTCAGAGTCCGGAGTAATGGTACGTACGGTGCCTTCCTTCATGCCTAAGGTGGTTTCAGCGTTTCACCTAAACCAGCCTATTTTCCTGCCCTCCTCTTCTAAAGAGGAGTTTCCAGAAGCCTATGGGCAGTTTCACCTTCTGGATGTGCGAAGGGCTCTGTTGCAATATCTGCGCATGCCAAATGCCTTCAGGACCTCTGACCATCTTTTTGTTCTTTTGTCGGGTCCGCGCAGAGGGTGTCCAGCGTCTAAGGCCACTATAGCTCGTTGGCTCAAAGAAGCTATTTTTTCAGCATTTCTGCTATCTGGCCGGCCTCCGGCTGAATCCTTTAAGGCACATTCCACAAGAGCGATTTCCTCTTCTTGGGCTGAAACTGGAGCACTCTCTCTTCAAGAGATATGTAGTGCAGCTACTTGGGCTTCTAAGCTCTCGTTTGCCCGACATTACAGGCTGGATGTGGCTGCTAGGAGGGATGCGCATTTTGGAGCACAAGTGCTGGCGTGTGGTGTGGCTTGTTCCCACCCTATCTAGGGATTGCTTTGATACATTCCACTCGTAATGGATTCATCTGCTTGATGACAAGGAAGGGAAAATTAGGTTCTTACCTTCGTAATTTTCTTTCCTTTAGTCATAGCAGATGAATCCATGAGCCCTCCCTCAGGGGTTCATTATGCGATTCATGTTACTTGTATGTTCAGTTTTTCCTGTAGATATGTTCCCTCATTGGGAGGAGTTGGAAAACAGTCTTCAGGATTACTGTTCAGTTACAGGAGGATGAGTCCATTCCCTCCTTTGACTTGTAGCTCCAGTTTTGGGGCGTTCATCCGCTGTGAGGAAAGTTCATGTTATTATGCTTTGCGGTGTAACACTGCTTTGGAAGCTTCAAATACTGAAGAGGCAGATGGAGCTAGTTGGCCATGAGGCACTATGGTTTTTCAGTGCTCTCTGTCTCCCCCTGCTGGTTGATGGACACAACCCACTCGTAATGGATTCATCTGCTATGACTAAAGGAAAGAAAATTACCAAGGTAAGAACCTAATTTTCCCTTATGCTAAAACTGAACGCCCATTATTTGTATTCAGCCGAATAGTAGAATATGCAGCTTCTAATAAGCAGCATAAAATCTGAACCTTGCAGGTACTTGTGACCTGGATTGACCACTATTGGAAATGGGATACTGGACTTGATGGACCTTAGGTCTATCCCAGTATGGCAATGCGTTTGCTTCAGGTTGATTAAAACTTAATATAGTGCCCTGGAGTTATACTTTCAGATCGGTTTACATGATAAAATGTAAAGTCAAGGATAGGAAATTTGGGAAATTAAGAAATATGAAAGTGAAAAAAATAAGGAACTCCGATAGTTTAGGAGAAGTTTTTAAAAAATGTTAAAATGCTAAATATGCTGTAATAAACAGGATATCTAATCTAATGTTGACACTTTTTTATTCTACTTTATCGAGGTGGCTCATAGCAGATCATGATCAAGATACAGACAAAAGAGAGAATTCCCCTGGTAACAATATATTTCCATTATGGTTATCACAATTCATACTGAGTCTAGATACCTGTCAAAGAAAGCCTTTAACTATTCTCTTAAAAGTATGGTAAAAAATGATATTGCGGATATTACTACAATTCATTCCTCAAAGCTGGGCCTCAAAATTCTCGGGTAGTCAATTTCCAATAATTTGATATTGCTGGAATACATAATTTAACTTCCTAAGAAGAGTGCAACACCCTAGAAAGGGAATAAAACACAAATTATATCTTGAAGAGATTCATGAGCTAAACCATATAGAATATTAAAGATGAGCGTCATTAATTTAAAATGTTTGCCAGCCTTCACTGGTAACCAATGTAATTCGATGAGCAGTGGGGTAGCCAAGGCCCCCAGTACATCCAAAATATATAATAACTAAGAACAATAGGTGTGTTTGAATAAATGTTTTTGAAGAGTGGAACAAAATTCATGGAAGAAGGTAATTAGACAAAGTTGAGGAGGTACAGAATTCCAAAGGTTTGGGCCAATGACATTGAAAATTTGGAATGAGTGAAATTGATGCATATTTGACATAAAGCCCTGCAGGCTTTCCAAATAAAAGAACTCAATATCCCCTTATAAAAAGTTTCCTCTTTCATAGATATCTAAAGGGGCAACATCTATAATGGGTATAACACTTTGGAGAATATCACTATCTTAACCTGAGCCACCTGCCCTAAAAAAGGAAGCAGCAGGTCCTGGCATCGACAATAAAGAACTTTTATAGCCTCCATTATATCCTGGATATTTTTGCGATAGACTACTAATAGTACACAAAATTCACTTTGGGCTCGTTTTACGAGGCGTACAGAGACGGGCTTTGGTCCTCAGGGTGACGGTGCCAGGATCCCACCCACTCTAAGGATTGCTTTTATACATCCCACAGGTTCTGGAATAATGTGAAGCTGCAAATAGAAGAAGAAATTAGGTCTTAGCTGATCATTTTCTTTCCATTATTTCTTCCCACTATTCCAGAGGCCCACCCAAGGTTTCTGAGATGTTTAGTCGGTACGAAATAGTGGTCCAAATAATGACTGTCACCTTGCGTGGTGCGTCATGCATATCTCTTGTTCTCTGCAAGTTGTTCAGAGGTGAGAGGTCCAAGCATGTTTGATCATGTGGTTAGTATTAGGTTAGCGAGTTGTTTAAGGTTGTCGTGTTTATTCTGAGTAATATCCTTACTGGTTGTTTATTGTTTATTAACATTTGCTATACCGCTATTAGCTAACTTGCAGATCATAGTGGTTAACAATCTAAAAATCAAACAAAAAGGATAAACTGAAAACAACTACAATTCATGGAAGGAAAGAGGATGACACATTCAGAGTTCTTCAAATAACAGGAAACTGAGCAGTAGGAGCAACTGTGGCAAAGGCGAAGAGTTTTCTTAAGCAGAGTCAAAAGCTTGGTAAAACAGCCAGGTCTTATATAGCAGATTTAAATTTCTTAAAGTTCAGCCTGGATAGAAAGAGGTAGAGAATTCCAGATGGAGTGGGCTGCAAAAAAGAAGGCACGGTGTCTAATGGATTCTAATTGGGCTGACCTGATACTAAGGAGGCACAATGATCATTCACAGAATGGAGCAGTCTAACTGGGGAATATGGGATGGTGAGGTTGGATAGATAGATAGGAAGGCCAATTCTGAGGGCCTTAAAAGCAAGCACGAGAGTTTTAAAAATTATTCATTTCTCAACAGGCAACCATTGTAAATACTATGTAAATACTGAGGAGCTGGACTGGATTCCAAGAGAGATGTCTCAGCTCAATTTTCAGTTTTCTATCTCCACCTGCTGGTTGATGGACACAACTATCTCACAGTTTCTGGAATACTGAGAATGAGTAATTGAATGAAAATTATCAGTTAAGACCTAATTTTTCCTTATGGGTGGCGGATGTTTGGAACAGCCTTCCAGTAGAGACAGACACTATCTGAATTCAAGAAAGCATGGGACAATCACAAAGGATCTCTGAGGGAGAGAACGAGCTTGTAGACCTTAGTAGTTGATGTGGATGGGCAGATTGGATAGGCTGTATAGTCTTTATCTGCCTTCATTTTCTAAATTTCTGTGTATCTTTGAGTAAGAGAAACATCAGATATATTTTATCATATGGTTATATTTTGTGGTGGATATATTCATGATTCTTTTTCCTGTTCTTTAATACCACTGTGCATTCTGTGCATTAGAACTCTGTGCTAAAGCGTAGCACAGGGTTTTCTAACATGTGTTAAAAAAATTGTACCCAATGCAATAACCAAATAATATGCTCTCACCTGTTGGCACACATTTTTGCTTGTCGGATGCATGAGCATTTGCATCTGCACTAACACTTTGTGCACTGCTATGGCTGTGCACAAAGAATTTTATTGCTAGCATTGCATGTGCTGGAATACTATTCTGTGCGATTTTTGCAGTACCAATATTTATGCACAGAACTTAAGTACATAGGATCTCTAAAGGAGAGGAAGGGATAGTAGATGGTATGCGTAGATGGACTGGATAGCCATATGGTCTTTTTGTGCCTTTATCTTCTGTGCTTTTATATAGAGTAGCTCTCTAGAAGAGGCACAGATGTATTCTCATGTATCTTCAAGTGCCAATACAATTTTTGCAGTATACCAGTAGTCCTGCCCTTTACTGTTTGTTCTAGGACACCATCCTCTCATGATCTCATTCTTGTCTTTTTTTTTTTTTTTTTACACTTCTTCAAGGAAGGCAGAAAAAAAAAGTTACAGATCCCATATGCTGATAGTAAAGAGAAGAAAGTCATGAAATCCACATTAACTCTGACCACAGAAGCATGACCTAATTCTTCCTCAGGGCTAGAAAACTGTTTGCTTGGCTTCAGGTCTTCTGCACACTTCTCTGCATCTTCCTTGAATAGCTAATTAATATCTTGATTACTGTAAGACTTAAAGGAGCTATATGCTGATGTCTACCAGAGTGTGTGCACAGTTAGCTCTTACACAAAACTTGTTTTAATATAGGACACCTATGGTAGCACACACAGTTGTGAAATTAGCTCACATGAAAACCAAGAGGGTATTACAGACATTTTTAATTTTTTTATTCATCATCAATTTTGATATTAGTATCACAGTGACATCATTGCAATAATCAGAAATTCCGTATAACAGTATCACATTGCAAGCAGAAAATAAATCTACTTAATATTCAACCACAGTAGAAAGATTCAAAATTACATACAAATTATGATGAAGCTAAGAGGAAATAGGCTTAGGAGGAATCTAAGAAAGTATTCATTCACGGAAAGGATGGAAGTGTGGAATGGTCTCCAGGTGGAGGTCGTGGAGACGAGGACTGTGTCAGAATTTAAGAAAGCCCTTGATTTAATTCTTTGGTTATGCATTTAATAGAGTGGTTGAATTTGTTTGATATGATCCCTTTCTGTTACTGACACACTACAGTAATTGTTTTCCCTTGGAGGAGTATTCTAGTGGTTAGTGCAGCGGACTTTGATTCTGGGGAACTGGGTTCGATTCCCACTGCAGCTGCTTGTGACTGTGGGCAAGTCACTTAACCTTCCATTGCCCCAGGTACAAAATAAGTACCTGTATATACGTAAACCGCTTTGAATGTAGTTGCAAAATACCACAGAAAGACGGTATATCAAGTCCCATTTCCCTTGCCTTCATAGCTTGACACAGAGCTAAATCTAAACCCAGAATTGGACTATGGCATTGCCTTGCTTGCATACCTCTGTGTCTGATTTGCTAATTTGACAATTCTATTCATTTTATACTACAAGAACCACCTACTGTCTCCCTCTAGTAGTTATTACCTCACAGTTTAGCAATCAGAATACCAAATTAGTGCAAAGTAAACTGACATTTCAGGACAGCTGGCTATAATTGGCTATTAAATTTAGAAGATAATTACAAGATTACTAAAATTTTGTATTACTAGCCAGTTATTTAACTGAAGCTTTTGGGGGGAGTTCACTAGTATTGGCAAATGCCAGTATTTAACAAGCAGCACACCAGTTGTCAACAGAAGAATTAACTTAAAAGTTGTCAAGGCATAAGTGTGTGAAACATATGCCCCATTTATCACCTGTTTGTGCAGATACAGATAAGCTTAAACTTAGTGTCAAAAGCCAGTGTGGTAAAGTGCTGATTGGCTCTTTTGTGTGCATTATGTCCTTTGTATGTTCTCTGTTGCATAAGAGGAAGAGGGTTGACACAAACTGCCATGGCTTTATCCATTTATAAGTATGCCCAAGGGCAGTGCCTGACATATAAAGGTCTTGTGTTATTGATCTCTGGAGCTTGACTCTACTCTGTGTTTCAGGACTATTAGCTGTATACAGGCCACTGATTCTCAGTAGCTGACTTGTAAGAGGGGAGGCATGCTGGTCTGCAGGTTTATATACCCTTTGTGTAGACTGTAGAACAAGAATAGTAGGCATTATAACTCATTATGCTGTACAGATGACAAAATACTGTAGCATGTTGTAACTAATGGGCAGATGATCAGAAGTAAACGCGGGTGCTAGAGGCTTTTAGCACCATACTAGCACCCAAGTTTGCTACCACCCCATGATCAGAGCTCCCGAGCACATGATCGTGCTCACAGACTCGGACCGCAAATAGCATGGAAATTTATGCTAAACAGTCAATGATCAGTGGGCAGCGCACCAAACATTGGTGCACTGTCCCCAGCAAACCCTATGCCAGCTCGGAGCTGACGTTAGGGTTTGCAGACCATTGGGGAGGAATGGTGAGCCGTGTCCAGCATGCATTTGCATGTTAGCAGGCCACCCATTCCCCCCAAAGGAACCTCCCTACAGGAACCCCAATCCCTCCACCTTAAGCCATTGACACGGGGACTGGAGGTCCCCTCGACCCCCCTGATACAATTTCACGGGGAGCTAGAGATCCGGTGGAACTCAGCCCCCTAACACCCTTTGCACCGTAATATAAAAGCCCTGGTGGCCCAGTGGGCCGCAAACACAAATCCCCCAACCTGGTGGTCTTAGCGGCCCCCTTCCTTGCCCCTCCTGTACCTGAAGTGACCAGAGGAGGGAGTAGTACACTCCTTCCTCTTCCAGCGCCATCTTGAAAATGGCAGTTTCCGGCCCTGCCCAGTGCATCCTGGGATGTGCTGGGTGGTGCTTCATAGAGAACTTGTATCGGGGGGGGGGGGGGGGTTGGGGGCAGTGGTGGTCCGCCAGACCTTCAGCCCCTTTATTGCTGGTGGGGGTTTGGGGGGGGGGCACTAGGCCTCCATGTCCTTGCTTTGCATGGGTCTGGGGGTCCCACAGACATCCAGCCCCTATGTTTGACAGGTCTGGAGACAGCCTTAACCTGTCAAACAAGTGTTGGAGGATTGAGCATGAGCGCGTGCTCAGGCACAATCCTCCCACATATTTACCCTATGATCAGAGATAATTAGTGTGCTTAAATTTGCATGCTATTATCTCTGATGATAGGGGCAGTAGAGCCTTGTGCTGTTCCAGCGCTATTTTTTAGAGTGCTGTTTGGAACAGCTTGGGGCTTTTGATCATCTGCACATAATTTCTCTTATACAGTGAAGAACTGTTTCTGTGGCATTGTACATTTCAAAAATTTTTTAAATCCATTGTGTGGTTTATATGTATGCAATAGTAGCAAGTAATTATTGCATTTAACTGGCCAAAAACACTCCATTGCTAAGAGCTATTCCATCAAGAGTGATTTCAAATCTTTTGGGGGTAGGATTGCATCTACCAAGAAGTCTATGCTGTCTGAAGGATTTGCACTAGGGTGTTCACAGGAATAGGAATTTCCATTACATTACTTCCCACTATTCTAGGACATGTGGGTAATTATGTCCATCGACCAGCAGGTGGAGATAGAAAACTCAGAACTGAGCTGTCCCATATATATACTCAGTCTGCTAACCCAGTTCTCCAGTATTTTCTATCTCCAGCAGGTGATAGACATTCTTCTCTGGTTCTGAGGCCCTGCTCTTCGCGCAGTTGGTCAACTGGTCTCCCAGTCGAGCTTAGCAGGGAATGGCCTAGTGGGAGTCTTATCTGGTGGTACCAAATCCCTCTCTCTGGTCCCTGTGGAACCCTGCACTCTCTGCCATCCCCTTTGTTCTCTGATGCTGCTTGACAACCTTTAAGGCTGGAAAAAAAAGAAACAAGAGGGCCGCCAGATAGCACTTAGAACAGGCTATTGTCATCACAGCAGCTCCCTGAGACACTGTGCAGGCTATGCAGGACTGTGCTCATGTGCAGCTCCAGGACAGCCCATTGGTCGGCAAGGTGAGAGGTGTCTCAGCAGTGAGAGTGGGCTGGGAGGGGGCCCTGTCAAGCCTCTTATGACTTGGTTAACTGCAAAGTCTCAATATTTTGAAGTATAACCTTGGCACACCAGAGCACAACTGAAGTCTCTTTATTTTCTGAAGTTTCCTTTATTGAATAAAACACAGATAATTTACTCAGTCAAATGTTCAGAAGTGTGGCCCCCAGGGCACAGAGACTCCGTAATTCTGAGAGCTGTATCAGTGGTTAGAGGTAAAAATCTGAAGAGAGGCAGCTTTATTGCAGAGGTGAGAAATAGTTGAAGAGATAGAAGTATCTCAGAGCTGGGTGACTGGAGAGTGCAATATCTCATTAGGAAGATATATTCAAGGTAAAAAACCAAGTTTGTTCCAGGGAATTTTAGCAGGACAAGTGCTCTCTGAAGCAAGGTGGAGAATGCTTCAATGGCGAGGGAGAGGGAGAGGCTAAGAAGGGCTCACACAGACCCAGGGAGGAGGGGGTAAATAGACCAATGGGGACAGAGCCTTTCATGGGGTTGCAAGGGGTGGTCCTAGAGGACAGCCTTCGATTGGAGAGAAAGGTCGTACCTGGCTGGCCTCTCAGGACAGAGATAGTAAGAATGACCAGGAAATGATAGCAGGTAGACAAAGGAGCCAAGCTTGGCTGAGAAAGAGAGGAGGTCTGGGCAGCCGCACAACCAGTGGTAACAGTTCTTATACAGACAAGTGTGGCTGCATTGCCTGTGAACTACATTACACACAATGCATTGCTCACGTATCTTTGCAGTGAGAACTGCAGCAATGAAAATCCTTAGAAGTGAGAATAACAGTAAAAGCATTAAACATATTTTAGGATCACATTATAAACTAAACCAAGGCTGTCAGAGGACAGAACAGGCCCTGCCTTAGAACTGTGGTTGAGGAGCATTCATGGCTGGGTTTCCATGTGTATGGTTAAACAAAAAAAGGTGCATGGTTGACATTTCTGGTGGTCATTGCAAAGGTCAGCAGTTTCCGCTTGCGTGGTGCTTGGTACAATGGTGATGTCCTTCCTGGTCTCCCCTTCGATGTTGGATTGCTGGTTTCTGTTTGCTACAAACAAAAATGCTGCATAAGCGCTTTTGGCATCGGCGGGGGAGTTCTCTGACAGACGAGCACCATGGAGGTAGGGTGCGGCCTCCTTCTGGTGCTCCTCAGTTTGCTCCTGGCCTGGCGGATTTTGGAGTGCCAGTTGAGCGGCCACTCCTTCCTATGATGGCGGTTCCCCTGCCTTTGGCAGTGCACAGTTGCACTGGGGTCTGTCCAGGTGGTGCTGAGTCCCTGCCCTATTTCCTGCCTTCCTCTTGTCTGAACTGGGTGGGTGCACCTTGGGAGAGGGGGGGGGGCGATGTGCTGCTAGTTTTCTTCTAGCAAATTAAAACAAAAATACCCACAGGATAGCTGGGCGGGCTGCATCACTTGGCTCTTTCAGGCTCTCTTTCTGGGTTCATTGGGGTCTGGCGGCATTCTTAGAGTTGCGGGCTGCAGGACCCTCTGGCCCCTAGGTAGGCAGCATGCCTTCCTCCTCGGGCCACTGCAGGCGCCTCCTTAGGTTTCGGGCTGCGGTTGTAGTCCTAGGGCTCTGGCCTTTTGTGGCTTTGTCCCTGTTGCATCTTCTCCTTAGGCATGGCACGTTTCGGTACGTGAAGCTTCAGGGATCCTTTTTTTTTCTTTGTTGCAAGGGTCCCGGTCCGTTAGGCTCTTTTCTTCAGGGCTACGTTTGTACCCTTGGGGCAGTTTGCTCTTGAGGGTCTTAGTTCTCCAACTGTCTTCTCTCTCATGTATTGCAGACACCTACTGGACATCTCTGGCATGGCAGTCTCTTTTTCGGAGTGGCAGGCACCGTCTAGGTTTCACGGCTATGGCGGCCTCCTCTCTTTAGGGTTGTGAGTGCTTTTTGGGCTTTGCGGCCTCGGCAGACTCCTCTCTGCAGAGTTGCAGTTGCCTCTGTGGCTTCACTGCTACTGCAGTCACCTCGCTTCTGGGGGACAAATATCTCCTGGACCCCTCAGCCTCGTCAGTCTCCTCTTTGTGGAGTTACAGATGCCTACAGGGTTTCATAGCTGTGACAGTCTCCTCTTCGGAGATGCAAACATCTTGTGGGCTTCACAGTGGCAGAAGTCTTCTCTGTGGAGTTGCAGATGCCTCATGGGCTTCCAGGCTGTGGCAGTCTCCTCTTTGGAGCTGCAGATGCCTCCCTGGGCTCCACAGCTATGGCAGTCTCCCCTTTGGAGTGGCAGATACCTCCTGGGCTTCACAGTTATGGTGATCTTCTCCTTGGAGTTGTAGACGCTTCCTGGACTTCCTTTCTGTGACAATCTCCTTCTTTTGGTGTTGGCTGATACCTCCAGTGCTTCACAACTATGGCTGTCTCCTCTTCAGAGTTGTGGATGCCTCCTGGGTTTCCCAGTTACGGCGATCTCCTCCAGAGTTGTAAACGTTTCCTGGGCTTCAAGGCTATAGCAGTCTTCTTTTCAGAGTGGCAGATGCCTCCAGGGTATCATGGCTGTGGTAGTCTCCTCTTTGGAGTTGCACGCTTCCTGGGCTCCATAGCTGTGGCAGTCTTCTCTTTGGAGTTGCAGATGCCTCCTGGGCTTCAGTGCTACTGCAGTGTCCTCTCTTTCTAGTAGCAGTCACCTTCTGATCTTGACAGCTGTAGCAGTCTCCCCTCTTCAGGGTTGCTGAGGCCTCTGGCCTTCACAGTCCAGGCAGTCTCCTCTCTTCGGGGTTGCAGATGCCTCCTGGGCTTCCAGCCACGGTAGTCTGTTCTCTTCAGAGCAGTAGTCACCTCCTGGGTCTCTCAGCTATGGTGGATGTTCCCATTGGGGTTGCAGGTTGCTCTGGTTTTCCTGGGCCTCGGCAGTCTCTGTTCCTGGAGTCCAGTGGTTCACTTCTCCAGAGGTTGCCTCTTGAGGGCTGTCTCAGCTGTGGGGTCCTTGCTTTTTGTAGTCTTGTCTCTTGAGTGGTGGTTTTCTCATGTGGGTCTCCGCTCCCGTGGTCTGTTGTGGATGACTCCCTAGTTGCTGTGTTTCAGTGGTCTCCTGTCTTGAGGGTTTAGGGATTGATTTTTGTGGTATCTGCTCTTCTGCATTGATGCTGTTGGTGGTTTGTACTTCAGCGACAGTAGTTTGCAGCTGTTGCAGCAGTCTGCTCTCTCTGGAGGGGCAGACGTCTGGTGGCTGGAGTTTCGGTCAGCTTCTGCTATCTTTGGACTTGGGACCCTTTCAGGTGAAGCTGGCTCATGCCGCTGCAGTGGCCAGAGTGTTGGCCTTCTGTCGGCACATGGGGTGTGAGGTTCCTCTCAGTTGTGCGGCGCTTGTTGAATTTGGACCTGTATGAAACTCGGCGGTCTCCGTCCTAGGTTCTGGGCCTGTGGGCAGGTCCTGGGGTCCAGGTCTGTGGCCATGGAGGTGGTTCCCTGGGAGAGGGCGTATCCACGTCTATGATGGTTCTCCTTTCTTTGTTGGGGTTTCCCAAACTTTCTGATTTTTAGCTGGCGGTGCCCTTTTAGTTGGTCTGCCGGTTAGGACGTGTACTGGAGTTTGTTCCCGCAGACACTGTCCCATAGGGTTCCATCTCCCTTTAAACTTGCCTTGTTGCTATAGGGTCCCCCGATGCAGGTGTTCTCCGCCAGGGTGGCAGTGGTGACCCCCAGCTGCATGCAGGGCGTGTGTGTGTTGCACTCCGCTGATGTTAGGGGCCAGGCTGCTTCTGTCCTGGGCAGTGGAGCCCCTCTATTTGTCGGAGGCACACTTTGAGGGGGCCTTATACGAGGTGGTGGACTTCCTTGGCGATCCATCCTTTGGTCAGGCATGGGGAGTTGTCTGCCGCGGTCCTTCAGCTCCTGGTGGGTCACTAGGGGGTTCCCAAGCTCCTTCTCTTGGCACTCAGGGTGCATGCCAAGGTTCCACAATTTTTTCCGTTGCTGGCAGGAGCAGGGGCTCTAGGTCTGGCTGTGCCTTTTCAGCAGGGGCTGGATGTTGGACTCCTGTTTATCTTTCCTTTTTCCTGTTATAGGCCATCCATAGTGGCTCATCACGGATGGATGTGTGGTCTGATCTCCACAATCTGACCTCACCAGCTTTGGTATGCAGATGGTCCGTTTGTTTGGTGGTGGTCCACCTTGTCTTCTGCTGGTTCGGGGCTTGCTTTGGTAGGGCCTGCTCATCTTGGCAGATTCATTTCCTGAGTCTTGTGGACTGGCCCTTGGTAGGGCTTGGTTGGATATGAGGGGTATAGAGCCCTGACCTTGGGGTCAGGTTGCATTCCTTTGGACTGTATGTTGTGTGTTCAACTCCCACATTTAGGAGCTCCAAGTCCATTTCGGCCCTTCTGCTGCAGGCCGTGGGCACTCACCTTCCTCTGTATTTGCCCATGTGTTGCATAAGTCTGGGGGCTGGAGCACGGTGCAAGATTTGGTTCCATGTTTCTCCTCTTCCTTGGTTTCCATTCAGAGGTAGTCCCTTCTTGAAGGGGGTGGGTCATCGTCAGCCCCTTTCGGGCTTCGTGTTCAATGTGGTCTTTTACCCTGTACTGTGGACTCTGCCACTCCCATCCTTTGGACATCTCCGGAAGGCTAGCGTGGGGGTTTGCTGTTTGCAGACAGTGTTTTTGGGGTGTCTTGCCTTTGTGCACTGGAGTATGGAGTTCTAGGCACTGCAGTGCCAATGCCTCTTCCTCATTTGTCAGGGTCTGGGGTATCAGTTCAGTTTGGACTATACCTCTCTTTCAGCCCGGGTTGGCTCCAGTGTATCCCCTGATGTTTTGCCGGGGGGTGGGGGGAACGGACAGACGGACTGCGTTTTGCCTTTCTGAGGCTTCTGGGCATCAGTCAGTCATTTTTCTTTCTTTCCTTCTAATGTTTGGTTTGTTCATTGAACCCTTTTTTGGGGCGACAGAGATTGGTTCTTATGGCGTCCTTGGTTCATTGCTATTTGGTTGGTAGCATCGCTCTGTTTGGCTTTCTTTGTGTCGGATGGCATCCTCCTGGGCGGCTGTGCCTCATTGACCTAGCGTCTATTTGCAGGGCAGTGACAGGGTTGTTGCATACGTTTGCTGGGCTTCTCAGGTGGATATTGGGGACCTTCAGAGGGGGCTTTCAGGATGTCTGTTGTTCGGGCGGCAGAGTCTGGGTTTCACCCTGTTTAGGGATTACTTTTGTATATCCCACATATCCTGGAGTAGTGGGAAGTAACGTTAATAGAAGGAGAAATTAGGACTTACCTGATAATTTTCTTTCCACTAGTTCTTCACACTGTTCCAGTAACCCACCCAGGGACTTCTTTCTGACTTGTGCACAGGTTGTTAATCTCTTGTCTCTCTCTTGGAGAACTCTGGAAACCTTCTAGAAGTCTGGTTGTTTGGTCCTTTAAAGTTGTTGTAGAGGTTTTTTGGTGGTATTCTGTCTTTATGTTTAGGTAAATGTTGGAGAACTGGGTCTGGCTGACCGAATTAATGTGGGACAGCTCAGTTCTGAGTTTTCTGTCTCCACTTTCTAGTCGATTGACTTAACTATCCACACGTCCTGGAATAGTGTGAATAACTAATAGAAAATTATCAGGTAAGTCCTAATTTCTCCATGGACTTGAACTATAATACTGCTAAACTATAATACTAAGTGTTCTATGAAATTTTTTTCTCAACTTTTTGGCTATAGGTTTAGCTACCTGATATATCTAGTCTCTAGACTTTATTGCTTAATTTTGAATCTGTATTGTGGTGTACTTCTCTGTCTTCTAACCCAGACCCCCCAAAAAGAGAATATCTATCTATCTATCTATCTATCTATCTATCTATCTATCTATCTATCTATCTATCTATCTATCTATCTATCTATCTATCTATCTATCTATCTATCTATCTATCTATCTATCTATCTATCTATCTATCTATCTATCTATCTATCTATCTATCTATCTATCTATGCCTTTCTGCCTTGCTCTGATTAGTAGAGAGTATAGGCTTTTCAAACTGTGTCTTGTCCTTCACCGTGCTAACTGTTGGTGTAGTATTCTTGGCTACTATACTATGGGATTAGCTCTGCCAGGTTTATTTTCCATTGTCAGTCCTAGGTAAAATAGCTTTAGTCTTACAGTTGGTTCATTTACCTTGATGAAACTGCTATAACTCTTGGGAATATTTAGATTTAAAGGAGAAAAATGATTTTCTAGCTGAATTTGATTGTTGTATCAAACTGAATTAGATTGTTTAATGAAACTGTGTCATTACTTGCCTCTCCTAGAGAACTTTTTGATAGAGGATTTGGCTGACTCACTAGGAGGTAATCACCAGCACAGCAGAAGGAGGGGAGCTAGTGTCTGCATATGGAAACACAGACTGCTTGAAGCATTCTATGTGCTGGACCTGAACCATAATACTGTTATGTGTTTTATGATATTTTATTCTTAATTTCTCAACTTTGTTGCTACAGGCTCTGCAAGGTTTATTTTCCATTGCCAAGCGTAGATAAAGAGAGTCGTTTTAATCTTCAACTGGTCTAATTTGTCATTAAAGATTACAGTAAAGAAGCTGCAATATTTATTGGGATCCTGTAGTTTTAATTTTATTTATTTATTTATTGCATTTGTATCCCACATTTTTCCACCTCTTGGCAGGCTCAATGTGGCTTACAATACATCATGAATGGTGGAAATATGTTATAAAATAGACATTTAGTGTTACAAAAGAATCTTGGGTAACATGATAATGAAAAAAAAGAAGAAAAACATGATAGTAATAAAACAAGCAGATATTATAAGACCGTTCTGAATGTATGTGGAGGAGTGATGTAAGTTCACATTTGTTGATCTATGTGGTACACCTTATTAAAGAGATGGGTCTTCAGTAGTTTGCGGAAGTTGGTTAGATCGTGAATCGTCCTTAAGTTGCGCGGCAGTGCGTTCCATAATTGTGTGCTCAAGTAGGTAAAGTTTGACGCATGCATTAGTTTGTATTTTAGACCTTTGCAGTTGGGGAAGTGTAGATTAAGGAATGTGCGGGATGTTCTTTTAGCATTCCTGGGTGGTAGGTCTATCAGGTCTGACATGTAGGCTGGTGCCTCTCCGTGAATGATTTTTTGAACTAGGGATCATATTTTGAACGTGATGCGCTCTTTAAGTGGGAGCCAGTGTAGCTTTTCTCGTAAGGGTTTAGCACTTTTGTATTTTGTTTTGCCGAATATGAGTCTAGCTGCAGTGTTCTGGGCTGTCTGAAGTTTTTTGATTATTTGCTCTTTACAGCCGGTGTAAAGTGCGTTGCAGTAGTCTAGATAACTGAGCACCATTGATTGTACCAGGTTGCGGAAAACAGTCCTTAGGAAGAAGGGTCTTTTTCAAATTTCCACATTGAGTGGAACATCTTGGTTGTGTTTTTCGCGTGGCTCTCAAGTGTTAGGTGTCTATCGATGGTAACTCCAAGAATTTTTAGGGTATCCGAAATTGGAAGTTTCAGGTTTGGTGTGTTAATGGTGGTGAATTTGTTCGTGTTAAGTTGAGAGGTAATTATTAGGCAGTGGGTTTTTTCTGCATTAAGTTTCAACTGAAATGCATCCGCCCATGAATGCATGATATGGAGACTTTGGTTGATGTCATTGGAAATTTCCTTTAGATCTTGTTTAAATGGGATGTAGATCGTTACATCGTCTGCGTATATGTATGGGTTGAGGTTTTGGTTTGATAATAGTTTGGCCAAGGGTATCATCATTAAGTTGAATAGAGTCGGCGAGAGGGGGGATCCCTGTGGGACTCCGCATTCAGGTGTCCATGTGGCTGAAGTAGTGGAGTTAGATGTCACTTGGTATGATCGTGTGGTTAGGAATCCCTTGAACCAATTGAGAATGTTACCTCCAATTCCGAAGTACTCAAGGATATGTAGTAGTATTCCATGATCAACCATGTCGAAAGCGCTTGACTTGTCAAATTGTAGAAGTAGTATGTTCTTTCCAGTTGCAATCATTTGTTTGAATTTGGTCATGAGTGTAACTAGTACTGTTTCAGTACTGTGGTTAGATTGAAATCCTGATTGGGAGTCATGGAGTATTGAGAATTTATTTAAATAGTTTGTGAGTTGTTTGGTCACCATTCCTTCTGTTAGTTTGGTTATTAAGGGAATGGATGCTACTGGCCTGTAGTTGGTTAGTTCGCTGGCACTTTTCTTTGCGTCTTTGGGTATGGGGGGTGAGTAGAATGTTTCCTTTCTCCTTCGGGAATCTTCAACTGGTCTAATTTGTAATTAGAGATTACATTAAAGAAATTGCAATATTTATTGGGTTTAAAGAAACTTCAATATGTATTGGGATTATTTGGTTTAAAGGAGAAAAATTAGATTTCTAGCAAAACCTGGACTTTGTTTCACATTGTCTCATTGCTTGCCCTTCCCAGGGAACATTTTTTAATTGTGGTATTTGGCTGAATCACTGTAGGATTTATAGTGGAGGAGTAGCTCTGTATGCCAGGAAAATTATTAAAGCGACTGAAATGCAGGGGATCTGGGGAAAGGAACAAGCAATATGGATTGCTTTGAAAAGAAAAGACAGAACCTTTATCCACATGGGTGTTGTCTACAGACCTCTGACACAAACTGAGCAGCTTGATAAAGATTTGGTTTCAGATGTCCAAAAGTTGGGAAGGAAAGGGGAAGTGCTGTTACTAGGTGATTTCAACTTGCCAGATGTAGACTGGAAAGTTTCATCTGCAGAATCTGAAAGAAGTAGGGAGATACTGGATGCCTTTCAAATTGCTCTGCTCAGACAAATGGTGATGGATCCCATGAGGGAATGAGCATTGCTGGATCTGGTGCTCACAATCAGGGAAACTGTGCCTAATGTCAGAGTAGGTTTGGTTTGATATAACGGCTAGAGCAGAGGGCAACCACTCAAAACTTAGTCCTAGATTTCAAATAAACTGACTTTAACAAAATGGGACCGTGCCTGAAGAAAGAGCTGAGGGGGTGGGAAGACATACGAGAAGTGGAAAGACAGTGGTCAAGGCTGAAAGGAGCTATTAAAATGGCTACTGACCTTTACTTGAGGAGAGTAAATACAAGCAAGAAGAAAAGGAAACCGATAAAGGTAAAAGAGGTAATATTCATGAAATACAGGAAGACTCAAGGAGAGGAACAGAGGAAAGTATACCAGGAAAAGCTGAAAGAAGCCAAGAGGGAGATATGTCTAGTGAAAGCAGAGGCGGAAGAGCAAATTGCTAGGAATTCAAGGAAGGGAGACAAAATTTTTTTTCAGGTATATTAGTGAAAGAAGGAAGGCTAGAAATGGAATTGTGAGACAGAAAGATGCTGTAGATGGTTATGTGGAGAGTGATGATGAAAAAACGAACGTGCTAATCAAATACTTCTGTTCGGTGTTCACAGAAGAAAATCCAGGAGAAGTGCCATGATCAACTGGTAAAGGTATATAAGAATGGAGTAGATATCACACCGTTCACAGACGAATGTGTTTATGAACAGCTTGAAAAATTGAAGGTAGACAAAGCCATGTGACCGGATGGGATCCATCCCAGGATATTGAGGGAGTTTAGAGATATTCTGGCGGGTCCTCCTAAAGATTTGTTTAATAAATACTTGGAGACGGGAGAAGTTCCGAGGGATTGGAGAATGTGGTTCCGAGGGATTGGAGATGTGGTGTCTCTTCACAAAAAGTGGCAACAGAAGTGGGAAACTACAGACCGGTAAGCCTCACTTCGGTTATTGGAAAAGTAATGGAAGCGTTGCTGAAGGAAAGGATAGTGAATTTCTTGGAATCCAATGAGTTACAAGATCCAAGGCAACATGGTTTTACCAAAGGTAAATTGTGCCAAACGGATTTGGTTGAATTCTTTGACTGGGCAACCATAGAACTGGATTAAGATCTATTTGGATTTTAGCAAAGCATTTGACACGGTCCCTCATAGAGTGCTCTTAAATGACCTGTTCCTTGCCAAATCCAAAGGTCACTACTCCAATCACAACCTACTTCTCGCCACACTGTCCTCATTTGGGTTCCAGGGCTCTGTCCTCTCCTGGTTCTCCTCTTCTCTCTCCCACCGTACCTTCAGAGTACATTCTCATGGTTCCTCCTCCACCCCCATCCCGCTCTCTGTTGGAGTTCCTCAGGGATCTGTCCTTGGACCCCTTCTTTATTCAATCTACACCTCTTCCCTGGGCTCCCTAATCTCCTCTCATGGTTTCCAATATCATCTTTATGCTGATGACACCCAGCTTTATCTCTCCACACCAGACATCACTGCAGAAATCCAGACCAAAGTATCGGCCTGCTTATCCGACATTGCTACCTGGATGTCCAACCACCACTTGAAACTGAACATGGCCAAGACCGAGCTTATTGTCTTCCCTCCCAAACCCACATCTCCTCTCCCTCCACTCTCTATCTCAGTTGATAACACCCTCATCGTTCCAGTCTCATCTGCCCGCAACCTCTGAGTCATCTTCGACTCCTCCCTCTCCTTCTCTGCGCATATCCAGCAGATTGCCAAGACCTGTCGCTTCTTCCTCTATAACATTAGCAAAATTCGCCCTTTCCTCTCTGAGCACACCACCCAAACTCTCATCCACTCTCTCATTACCTCTCGCCTTGACTACTGCAACCTACTCCTCACTGGCCTCCCACTTTGCCATCTATCCTCCCTTCAGTCCGTTCAGAGCTCTGCTGCACGTCTTATCTTCCGCCTGGACTGATATACTCATATCACCCCTCTCCTCAGGTCACTTCACTGGCTTCCGATCAAGTACCGCATACAGTTCAAGCTTCTCCTATTAACCTACAAATGCACTCGATCTGCAGCCCCTCCTTACCTCTCTACCCTCATCTCCCCTTACGTTCCTACCCGTAACCTCCACTCTCAAGACAAATCCCTCCTCTCAGTACCCTTCTCCACCACCGCCAACTCCAGGCTCTGCCCTTTCTGCCTCGCCTCACCCCATGCCTGGAATAAACTCCTTGAGCCCATACACCAGGCCCCCTCCCTGCCCATCTTCAAAGCCTTGCTCAAAGCCCACCTCTTCAATGTCGCCTTCGGCACCTAACCACCATACCTCTATTCAGGAAATCTAGACTGCCCCCACTTGACACTTGACATTTCGCCCTTTAGATTGTAAGCTTCTTTTGAGCAGGGACTGTCCTTTTTGTTAAACTGTACAGCGCTGCGTAACCCTAGTAGCGCTCTAGAAATGTGTAGTAGTAGTAGTAGTGCTGTTAAATAAACTTGAAAAGGCTGAAGTTAGGACCCAAAGTGGTGAACTGGAATTCAGTCGAAGGAAGGAAAGGTGAGTAGCAGAGTGCTTCCAGGATTGGTGCTGGGGCCAATTCTGTTCGATATATTTGTGAGTGACATTGCCGAAGGATTAAAAGGAGAGACTTGTCTTTTTGCGGATGATACCAAGATTTGTAACAGAGTGGACGCCCTGGAGGGAGTGGAAAACATGAAATGGAATCTGCAAAAGAGAAGAATGCCAAACGTTAGACCAATTAAAATTTAATGTAAAGAAGTGCAAAGTGATGCATTTAGGGAGTGGAAACCCAAGGGAGCTGTATGTCCTAGGAGGTGAGAGGCCGATATGCACAGACGGGGAGAGGGACCTTGGGATGATGGTGTCCGGAGATCTTAAAGCGAAAAAAACAGTGTGACAAAGCGAAGGCTGTAGCCAAGAAGGATGCTAGGTTGCATCGAGAGAGGAGTAACCAGCAGAAGAAAGGAGATGTTGATTCCCCTGTACGAGTCATTAGTGAGGCCCCACCTGGAGTATTATGTTCAGTTTTGGAGGCCATATCTTGCTAAGGGTATAAAGACTAATAAAGTGGTCCAGAGGAAGGCAGCAAAAATGATATGGGGCCTGCGCCATAAGACATATTTATTTTTTATTTTATTTATTTGTTACGTTTGTATCCCACATTTTCCCACCTATTTGCAGGCTCAATGTGGCTTACATAATTCTGTAACGGCGTTAGCCAGTTCCAGTATGAACAAATACAAGGTGATATTGTGGTAGACTAAGGTTCATATATGGTGAAGGAGTGGCCTAGTGGTTAGAGTGGTGGACTTTGGTCCTGGGGAACTGGGTTCGATTCCCACTGCAGGCACAGGCAGCTCCTTGTGATTCTGGGCAAGTCACTTAACCCTCCATTGCCCCAGGTACAAATAAGTACCTGTATATAATATGTAAGCCGCATTGAGCCTGCCATGAGTGGGAAAGCGCGGGGTACAAATGTACTAAAAATAAATTAGAGGAACTTAGAGAGAAAGAGGAAGAGTTAGGGTATGTCCATTACGGTCTTTGGTTACGTTGTGTCGCAGGTAACCAGGATTTTTTATGTTGGGTCGTTGGGGTAAGCCTTTCTGAACAGGTTTGTTTTTAGTGCTTTTTGGAAATTTAGGTGGTCGAGCGTAGCTTTTACTTCTTTTGGCAGTGCGTTCCATTGTTGGGCAGACTGGATGGACCATGCGGGTCTTTCTCTGCCGTCATCTACTATGTTACTATATTTGAGTCCTTTGGTGCTTGGGTAGTGGAGGTTTAGGTATGATCGTGCTGATTTTGTAGTGTTTCTGGTTGGCAGGTCTATGAGGTCTAAGGTCTGTCATATCCCGGGGCTTCGCCGTAGATAATTTTATGAACTATCGTGCAGATTTTGAAAGCAATCCGTTCTTTGATTGGGAGCCAGTGCAGTTTTTTTCGGAGGGGTTTGGCGCTGTCAAAACGTGTTTTTTCAAATATAAGCCTAGCTGCTGTGTTTTGGGCGGTCTGGAGTTTCTTTATATAAAAAGAGACCTGAATATGTATAGCCTAGAGGAAAGAAGGGACAGGGGAGATATGATCCAGACGCTTGAAAGGTATTAATATAGAAACAAATCTCTTCCATACAAGGGGAGATGGTAAAACTAGAGGACATAAGTTGAGGTTGCAGGGTGGTAGACTGAGAAGTAATGTCAGGAAATTCTTTTTCACGGAGAGGGTGGTTGATCCCTGGAATGCCCTCCCGAGGGAAGTGATAGAGACAAAAACAGTGACAAAATTCAAGACAACGTAAGATGAACACATAGGAACCCTATTTAGAAAATAGATGGTAGAAAACAAATAAATAAATTAATAAAACCCATAAATGGCTGCAGGGAGTGGATTTGTGAGTGACACTTGGATGGCTATTCCAGCTGTGAAGACTGAAGGCCTGTGCCAGACAGATTTTGTAGGTCTGTGTCTGTATATGGTAATCCAGTTAGGATAGGCTGGAAAGGGCTTCAGCGGCAACTTCAGTAGCTGGAACCGAGGACAGTGCTGGGTAGACTTTTACAGTCTGTAGCTTGAAAATGACAAGGTGAATTTGGATAGGCTTGAGTGAGCTTTGATTTCAACTCCAGTAGGTGGAACATAAGGACAGAGCTGGGTGGACTATTGCGGTCTTTGTCCCAGAAACACCAAAGAGATACTCGTGATAAAGTATATAATAACACATTCATTGTTGATTTAATCATGAATTGATAATGGGAGTGTGACTGTTAGGCAGTGGCGTAGCCAGACAGCCAGTTTTGGGTGGGCCTGAGCCCAAAGTGGGTGGGCACAAAATGTTCTCTGCTCCGCCCTCCCTCCACCACTATACCCACCATTTCTCCCTCCTCTCCACCCCTATGCCTACTATTTCTCCCCCTCCCCACCTATCCCCTCTGTGTACAGCATGTGTCCCTCCCCTCCACCTCATACACAGCCAAGACGTCTCCCTTCCTCACCCCTCCACCCCTTTGCTGCATCTCCCTCACCCACCAACCAAGCCTCATCTTTCCATCTTCCCTCCCCCCTGTGCAGCATCTTTCTTTCCATCTTCCCTTCCCCCTGTGCAGCTGCTGTGTCTTCCCGTCTTCCCTCACCATGCGACATCTCCCCCCCCCCCCCCCGTGCAGCTGCAGCATCTCACCCTCCTTGCAGGCCCGCCCAGCAGCAAAGCTCCTGACGGCGATTCCAGTCGCAGCGATTCCCACACGCTGCCTGCTGGCTGCCGCTCAACAATCTCCTCGCGCTACTAAGCGCTAACCCGGAAGTCTCTCCTGCAGAGGAGAGACTTCCGGGTTAGCGCTTAGTAGCGCAAGGAGATTGAGCGGCAGCCGGCATTGGCAGGAAGCGTGTGGGAATCGCTGCGACTGGAATTGCCGTCAGGAACTTTGCTGCTGGGCGGGCTTGACCCGAAATTGGGTGGGCCCAGGCCCACCCGGGCCTGCCCGTGGCTACGCCCCTGCTGTTAGGTAGGTCTTTATCTGCCGTCATTTTCTATGTTACTATATTTGTATCTTGGTGTAGACTTTGGACTGCATCTGAGTACACTGAGGAGTTCATCTGAAAAACTGCATCGAATAAACATGATTTCCCGTTGGACTTTAATTGAGGTTCTTCAGAGCAGAAAAATTATAAAGGTTTAATGCATTGAGACCACTGTACTCTAGCCATTATTGAACATACTTGTAGAGTCATCTTATGAACCCTTGGATTCAATTTCTTTTTGATCATTAGTATGATATTTTTGGGTTCAGGTTTTTCAGCCAGAACTAAGCAAATTGAAGGCTTTATCTTCCATGTAACATTTTCTGTATTTACTGCTAGACGAGGTTTTATGAAGCAGCGTTTTGATTCTTGTTTTAGTTCTTAGTTCTGTTTTGTTTCTGCTAATTTGTATCAGGTGTAGGGTACAAGTTCCATCTGCTGTTTTGCTTAACATTGTTTAATATATATGTCTGACACATATACCCATGGAGTGGAGGAGTAGCCTAGTGGTTAGTGCAGTGGACTTTGATCCTGGGGAACTGAGTTTGATTCCCACTGCAGCTCCTTGTGACTATGGGCAAGTCACCTAACCCTCCATTGCCCCTGGTACAAAATAAGTACCTGAATATATGTAAACCGCTTTGAATGTAGTTGCAAAAACTTCAGAAAGGCGGTATATTAAGTCCCATTTCCCCTTTCCCTCTTCTGACAAGGTCGACACCAGCTGCCCTGTAGGCTAAATTGCATGGGGGCCTATAGCTCCTGCAGTCTTTGGACCCCTGCAAGACACCTGGAGCATGCCTGGCAGATGAAAAGATATTGGTGGTTGCCAGTGCTTCTGAGATGAAACATTGGTCTTGCTTCAGGCCTCTGCTTTACATTTGGCTGAACTGGTGGTTTCTGTGGTACAGCTGAAACTTGCCTGCATTTGTTTGAGAAAGTGGTTTGCAGTCTTGGGCTATCAGCTGCTTTCTTCCTTAAGTATACGTATTTAAATGTACTGTTCTATTCATTGCTTAGTTGTGTTGATCATTTCAACTTTCTTAGTGATGTCAATAAAAGGAAATCAGCTCATGAATGCAGGACCAGATCTGAAGATTGGAGGGCTGTAAGTTAAATTTGAGTCATTCCGGGCTACCCTCCTTTGGAAAAGACCATCCTTGGAGTAAAAAGAAGCATGCATCCTGCTAAGTTGGCCTATAGCAATTGTAGGGGAAAGTAGCAGCCAGCATTTAATATGCTCCCTCATGGAGAAGAAATAAGGGAAGAAAAAATTTAGGAACCATCTCTGCCCAAACTGTATGTAATGGATGTATCCCATTCATATCAATTCAGGATGTCTGGAATGTGAAGAGGCAGATTAAGAGTAAGGGGGAGAACTTGATGTCAGAAGACAGAAAAGGCAGACAGAAGTACGTATGTTCCCACCTGGGTCAGGTATGGAAAACAAATCTTAGACACCTGTACTGTGCAATGGATCAATTTCAAGACAGCTTAGCGTTAGATGTCCTGATGTTTGAATCTGCTGAAAAACCTGAGAATTGTTCTGGTGGCAGAGATGCTAAAGTGCACCAACCCAAAGCCATTAGAATACCCTTGTCTCGGCTAGACTAGTCTAAACCAACAGGTTGTGTCCCTCCCCAACCAGCAGATGGTGCAGTCTAGAAACTCTTTTTTCCCTCCAGCATATGGTTTAGCTTGGTTTAGGCTGGTGTAGCAGGTCTGAAGCCTAGCTCTCTTGGATGCAGCCTAAAGCCTGTGACCCTCGAGATTAAGCCTGCAGATCTTAGGTCTTGGGGTTTGGACCTTGGCCCTTACTCCAGTAGAGCCAGGAGATGTGTAGCCCTCATTCACCTCTTGCCTTACCCCTTGGGCCTTCGCTTATGGAGGTGTCTGGTATCAGTCCCCGTGGGGCCATTGCCAGTGGGAAAGGGGAATGCATGGTTCCTATCCCCCCATCTCTGAGGCTCCTCCGCAGCATTAAAAAAAAAGACAATTTGATTTTAATTGGCCTTCTTTTATTCCCTTGCATTTGTCAGAGCTATAAGAGAAGACTGCTGCAAGCAAAGACTACACACTGGAGCCTTGGGTAGGTGACTTTGGCCTAGGGGAGATTCAGCAGTGGTCCCCATAATGTGGGTTAGCAGGAGGTGGTGCAAGCCTGAGCTAACCTGCAATATGAGCATGCAGAGTGGCAGGCTCTGTGTGGTCTCTGGGAGTTGGTAGCTGAGTACTACAACCAGCCCCCTTTGCCTGATCTGTGATGGTTCAGATCATAAATTGGGTCTGCTGGGCCTGTAAGCATATTGGAAGGTGAGTGCAAATTTCCCTCTCCCCACTTGCATACGAGGCTGACAACTCCCAACTTGGTGGAAATGGTGGTAATTTTGCTGCCAGCTCTCCCATCATTGGGGTAGCCTTTGGGGACAGAATTGACTGAGTGCAGTGGGGCAATGGAGTCCACCACCCACCCAACTAGGAACTGGGGGAGGGTCATCAGGGGCCTGAGGGCCAATTGGATGGCAACTTTGGTCCAGTATGTCCATCAGGCTCTAGCAGGGGATCAGTCTGCCACATTGAGCACCTTGGCCCCACTGTTGCATTCCCCAGGTGGAGAGAGGCCCTGAGGGACCTTAGCCTCTCTTCATCATGCCTCCAAGAGGCGAATGGTCTCCATTGAGGGGCTTGACATCCAGTGGTGCCTGGTTCAAATCTCACTGTTGCTCCTTGTGATTTTGAGAAAGTCACTTAACCTTCCATTGCCTCAGGTACAAAATTAAATTGTGAGCCCTCCAGGTACAGGGAAATGCTTAGTGTTCCTAAATGTAATTCACCTTGAACTACTGAAAAAGGTAGAACCAAAATCCAAATAAATACAAAATGTAGGCCCCTGTCTCTTAGCCCACATCAGGCAAATGGTGCCCAGTGAGAATTTGCTTGGCCCCTCAGTGGGTGCCAGTGGGAGGTAGTCTCTTATTTCCACCACAAGCCACTGGGTTATGTAGATGGTATGTCTAGGGTGTTCCCTAGAAATCACAGAACCTGTTTTTGATGATTTTATAGGGTCTCCCTGCTAAACCTCAGTGGTGGAGCTTGTCCCTCTTCAGGAGAAAGGCTAGGGATGATATTTTGTGGTCTCCAAGAAGGCCCATTCTATATCTTGAAATGTTGATGCCTCACTTCAGGTTCCACACATCCAGGTGGAAACCCTGCGGTCAGCGACTTCCTTACTCAAAATGGAAGAGTTTCTCCGCTCCCTGGATCTCATGAAGTTTACCTCTTGCTATCTGGGAGTAGTACAAATGCTTCTTTCACTTTTATATCCTTGGGCAGTGCTTTCAGTTCAAGGTGTTGCTCTTTGGCCTGACCATGGCCCCATTGACCACCTCCAAGGTAGCAGCCTACCTTCACAGGAAGAGGATCTGAGTTCACCCAAACTTAGGCAGCTGGCTCATCTGGACAGATTCAGAGGAGTCTTCCAAATCAGCCACAGCTCAAGTGATTCAGCTTTTCCTGCACTTAGGCTTGGTGGTCAGTTATTCCATGAGCTAGCTAGTTACTTCCCTCTCAACAGTTGGAATACCCAGGGGATCTGCTTTTGACACTGCCTTGGGGGTAGTCTTTCTACCAGAGGAATGCATGTTTAAGCTGCAGGCCCAAAAGCTATGGTTTTATGCACAGAAGGTTCCTTGAGCCTGGGATTATTTCTAGCTGCTTGGCTGTCTGTAGTCCCTGGAACAGACTCTAGGTTGGTGGGGCAACCATCACCACCTTCTCAGTGGGATTCCTTTCAGTCTTCCTGGGTGGATTGTGGTGATCACTGATGCAAGTCTCCAGGGCTAGGGTGCCTACTGTTTGAACTACACCACACAAGGGTGGTGGTCTAGCTTGGAAGTAGAGTGGTCTGTCAGTCCTCTGGAGACTCATGCTGGCATTGTTGGAATTTCTCATCCTCATATACAGAAAGGTGGTTTGTATAATGTCAGATAATGCCACAATATATTGGCAAGCGGGGGGCACTTTCAGTATGGCAATAGCTCTGTAAGCCATCTGAATCTACAGGTGGGCATAGGGTGTTCAAATGATATGTCTGAGGTTGAATGTCCTGGATCCCTGGGGTGTAGGAGTGGAGTCCCTCTGCCTTTCAGCTTCCGATGAAGCACTGGGGTCTTCTTGCATTGACTTAATGGTAACACAGCACAACGCCAAGCATCCATAGTATTTCAGCTGTAGGAAGGAAGTCAGGTTGACTGGGATCGATGCCCTGGTGCAGTCTTGGCTGAAGCAGAGCCTGTCTCTGTTTCCTCCCTGTCTGCCAATTGGCAAGGTTCTACAGAAGGTGGCAGCTCATCCACTTCTTGTGGTTCTAGTAATGTTTGATTGGCCCCATCACCTGTGGTTCAAAGATCTCATGTCCCTTCAGGTGGGAGATCCTTTTCCATTGCTGAGGGGCCAAGGTTGTCTATGTCAGGACCTGGAGGTCATGGAGGATGCAGATCTCTTTTGTCTTATGACAGTGCCCTTGAGAGGCGATGCCTAGATTAGTCTATTCTGGGACAGTTAATTCCATCTTACACAAAGCTTGCCCGCATTTGACTTATCTTGCATATGCCAGGGTCTGGAGATTTTGAGCACTGGTTTGCAGAGTGATGGCTTTCTCACTTAAGTGTTAGTTACGGGGGCCTTCAACTTCTTATAGCATGTATTGCAGAAGGGATTAGCTTTCAGCTTATTGAAGGTCCAGTTAGCAACCCTATCGTGTTTTGAGGGAAAGGTATGTGAAACCTTCCTAGCATCACAGTCAGATAGTGTCCAGTTCCTGTGTGGGGTCAAGCTGCTTAGGCCCAAGCTATGCTCCATTGTTCTGCAATGGGACTTACAGTCTGGTGTTTAGCATCCTATTCTGTCCTCTGTTTGAGCCGCTCAGGGAGGCCTTGCTGAAGGGCCCCATTCTCAAGATGGTTTTGCTGGTGACCATCTTTTCAGCCAGAAGAATTTCAGAGTTACCAGTGCTTTCATTTGTCTTTTTTTAGACGAAACAGTCTCTATTCAAACTGTTCCTTTTTTTTCTGCCAAAGGTGATTTTACTTTTCACTTGAAACCTGGTAGTGGTTCTTTGGCATTCACAGAGAAGAGGCATTAGTAGTCCTCTTGGAAGCTTCACAAGCTATATGGTCATGTTGCAGGAATTGAGATAGGAATTTGTGATGCTTCAGGAGTCAGACAGCACACACCAGTATGAGAGAGAAATCTTCTTTATTTGCCAGCAAACAAAGCAAGACATCAGTTCTAACTCTCTTCTCTTTCTCTCAGCTCTCTGGGTCTTTCTCTCAGCTCTCTGTGTCTTTGTCTCAGCTGCCTCTCTTCTTATGCTGTCTTCTCCTTCTTCTGTCTGTTCCTTCTGTCCTTCTCTTTCTTCTGAGCTCCTTCTGACGTAAACTGCTTCTGCTCCCACTTAAATAGGGTCCTAAGCCCTCCTCCTAGCCTAGCCCCCTTTACTCCCAATTGGTTAAGAAACTGATTGGCTACCTTGCCTCAACCAATCATTACTTTTGAAATATCAGTTACATAGGTTCCAGACATCCTAAACTGACCTGTGACCTGGGGCCCCTCATGCCAGACATTTGGTCTCCAGTCTCTTACATTTCTCATTATGATTGATGTCTCATCTATAGCTTAAACTGGATTCCCTTAGAGACTAAGAGGCCCCATCTAACATTGGTTATTCTCATATTCCTAATCAGCTTCATACTACCTACTAACTAAACTCTGGCATTCATTAAAGAGGTCAAAAGTCAGTCTTACTTAATAGCATACATATCAGGCTATTACTTTCAAGATCATTTCTACATTTTACCTATAATTAATCAAGGAGAAGAGAGCTGACTAGTCCTGACCTTTTTCACCTATCAGCTCCCTTCATATGATTTCTTATATATATATAATTATTCTTTGCTCATGGCTGCCTCATTCCCCCCTTTGAGACTAAAATCAGCTTATGCAGAGATAAGTCTCACAACTCAAACTCTGGAGATTATAGTGATCCTAACTAGGAATAGACTTGTGAATCACCATTACCCTACTTGTTAAGGTCCGACGGCATACTGCCGAAGCACATGAGGCCAGGAAACAAAACAACAACCCTGCTAAAACTAAGACTATTAGGGAAATGAACAAGGGACGTATCCAGGAGGTCAATGACCACCACCAGGAGGTAAGGTCTAATCCTCCTCGGTAATCCTCCACATTAAGGCTGGCCAACTGTAGGACTTTATCCATGGCATGCCTAACTACATGCGTCCTATTTATGACAATAGTACAGCACTCTGAAGAATTTAACACTGTGCAGAGACCACCCTGGGCTGCAAAGAGATAGTCAAGGCCCATACGGTTATATCTAGAAACTATACTTAATTCATTAATTTGATCCTGCAATGCATTGACTACCACGTTCAGCTCATGAACTAAAACATGGAGTAGGGATTGAAGTCTCCGGGTAGCCATACCTAGTTCAGTAATACCCGCTACCGGGCCTCCAATTGGAATCCAGGCCGTGGCAGAAAGGGCTACAAGTCTCTTTTTAGTCAGAGGATAAGTAGAATTAATATACTGGAGGGCTAATTCAATCGCCTCATCCTCTGTGGCAACGGAGGAGGGTAAGGACAAAGCCTCTCGCTTAGAGCGGTGCGGGGATAGTGGCTTAAGAGGAATAACTTTAGGAAAATAATTCAAGGTTACCAATACACAAAAATCATATGTGGAGGGAAGAATCATGTGGAGGACATTATCACAGAGCCAGTAATGACCAAGGAGAGGGCGACGAAAGTTCCCAATAAATGTAGGCACAGGATGGAGATTAGGATGCCCATAATGCGAGCCCCTATCCCAGGGGGAACGAAGAAGAAATGGAGACTTTGTACACCATAGGTGCCAATCCCCAATTGTAACAGACCGCTCATATGATGCAACCCCTTCATCCCCCGGGGACTTATGAAAGTAGAAAATAGGATGGGACACTATAGTCTTCTCAGTAGTATAGTTAGGAGCCAGATAATCACCTTGGTCATAATCTACAGGTATGGTAGTAGGGCACATAGGAGTACCTGGAGAAACTACCCACACAGGTTCCTCCTTCTCTGGGAGAACATTAGTATAGTTACAGGGAATGGGAAGAACAGTTGAGATGCTTCTTGTTAAACAAAACACTCCAGAAGCTGGATAGGGAGACGTAAAAACTGGCCTTAGAGAAGAGTCAGAGGGGGAAGTAGCATTATAAAAGGACCACCAAGTATAATCCTGGCTCCAAGGGCCTGAACTCGAAAAGTAGGGAGGTATAAGAGCTGGGAGTTGCACAGGGACAGGAACAGCTGGGACATCTGTAGTATAAGGAGAAAATCGGGAACACACAATACAAGGGGAAGTAATCTTTGCCTGGCTAATTAGTTCCTGGACTGAGTGTAACCAAAGGTTGGAGCGAGTTGGGGTATTAGGAACAAGGAGGCAAGGAGTAGAAAACAACAAAAGCATCCAAACTACTAACATTTTCTTTCTTCCTAATCTAAAACAAATACAGCAAACTAATTAAGCAATAATATTTCAACAGTCTGTGCTAATCACAGATTACTCTAATATAGTGTTCTCAGTCTTTGAGTTCTTATACCAGTTGGGATAGACCCTCAACTGACAAGGATCAAGCTCTCAAATTCCAGGAAAGCCAGAATCCGGCAAGAAAGAGTCTCAGTATGAAGCCGAAGTTCAGCCGCTCCTGCAGTATGCAGTTGACCCTTCTTTTCAGCTAGTAGATTCTTTGGTTCGGGTCAGGCGCAACTTCAATGGCTCCGCTGGATCTCTTTCTGCTCTCCACTGTCTAGGCTCCGTCTGATCCGTGCTGGGCTCAGTCTGGTCAGCAGACTTAATTCGAGACCAATGGACCCATGGAGTTATCCCTGCGACCTTCACAGCTGCAGGGGTAGAAAGCAAAACAGTAAAAGGTCCTTTCCATCGGGGCCCCAAAGGCTGGAGCTTCCAGTCTTTCACCCAAACTCTATCCCCTGGCAGGAAGGAATGTACCTGAGCCTGGAAGGGGACAGGGTTTATTTCTCTCACATAAGACTGAAGCTCAGAAATTATCTTCCCCAAAAGGGCTACCTGCTCCTGCACCTGGGCAGACCCTAAAATCCCTATGTCTCCCTTAATTCCCTGTAAAATGGCTGGGGGCTTCCCATACACAATTTCAAAGGGAGAGAGGGCTGTTCCTTTAGTTGGGGTGCATCGGAGGCGGAAGAGGGCTAGTGGCAATGCCTGTGGCCATTTCAATTGGGTTTCCTGACAAATCTTTGCTAGGCTATTTTTCAAGGTTCTATTTGCTCGCTCAACCTGCCCTGAACTCTGGGGACGATAGGCACAATGCAATTTCCAGGTAATGCGCAATGCGCGGGACAGGGCCTGAAGTGTAGCTTCAACAAAGGCGGGACCATTATCTGAACCTATGGCAAGGGGCAGTCCATACCTGGGGATGACATCCCTAAGGAGAGCTCGAGCTACTTCTGTGGCTTTCTCAGTGACTGTAGGATATGCTTCCACCCACCCAGAAAAGGTACAGACCATGACTAAGAGGTATCGGAACCTACCACTCCTGGGCATTTCTGTGAAGTCTATAACTAGGGACTCAAAGGGTGTTAGTCCTCTAGACTGAACTCCTGGTGGAATACGGGGTCCCTGACGGGCATTATTCTGGGCACAGAGTACATCGGGCAGAGGCAGTGGCAACCAGACTATCCAATCCTTCCAGCACCACTACTCGACTGAGTAGGCGGGCTAGTGCTGTTTTCCCTAAGTGTGATAGGTCATGAGCTTGAGACACTACAGGCCAAGCTAGGTGGCGTGGCACCAGAACTCTGGTATCAGGGAGATGTAACCAGCCATCAGGTCTCCTTACTGCACCTTCTTCTTGAGCCCATTTCTCTTCCACTTGGGTATATATAGGTGTCCATTCTTGCAGTCGAATTTGGAACAGGGGGGTCACAGTACTTGCTGGGGGTCCTCGAGCAGCTTCCTTGGCCACCCGATCAGCATGGCGGTTCCCTCGGGCCACTGGAGTATCTATTCTTTGGTGTCCCCTGCAATGAATAACAGCTACCTTCTTAGGGGCCCACACAGCCTCTAGCAGCTGAAGTATTTCAGGTCCATACTTAACAGGTTGGCCTGCAGCATTTATGAGTCCCTTTTCCTTATACAAAGCTCCATGAGCATGTAGGGTTGTGAAAGCATACTTAGAATCAGTATAAATGTTGGTCACCAGTCCTGCTGCTAGCTCCAGAGCTCGTATGAGGGCCACAAGTTCTGCTTTCTGGGCTGAAGTTCCTTGGGGCAGGGCTCTTGCTTCTATCACCTTGTCCTCTGTCACCACAGCATAGCCTGCCAATCGCTTGGAGTTCTCCACATAACTGCTTCCATCTGTGAAATAAATTACATCTGGGTCCCTCCACGGAACATCTTTAAGATCTGGTCGACTGGAGTACACTTCATCCATAGTTTGGATACAGTCATGATCTGGTGGTCCCTCAGATGCTGGCAAAAGAGTGGCGGGATTAAATGTAGCCACTGTTTCCAGATGTATCCGTGGATTCTCACACAAGCTAGCTTGGTACTTAACCATACGGTTATTTGTAAACCAGTGGTTGCCCTTATACTCCATGAGGGTGAGAACTGCGTGGGGGACTTTAACAACCAGTTCTTGCCCCAAGGTCAACTTATCAGCTTCCTGGACCAGTAAGGCTGTTGCTGCAATGGCCCTCATGCAGGCTGGCCATCCTTTAGCCACTCCATCCAGCTGTTTAGACAGGTATGCAACAGGCCTCTGCCAGGATCCCATCATCTGGGTCAGCACACCCAGAGCAACCCCCTGTCGCTCGTGGACATACAATGAGAAAGGTTTCTCCACATCAGGAAGGCCTAACGCAGGGGCTTGGAGTAGGGCTTTCTTTATGGCAATGAAGGATTGTTGAGCAGTAGGTCCCCATTCAAATGGTTCCTTTTCACCCCCCTTTGTGGCTTGGTAAAGGGGTTTCGCCATCAATGCAAAATTTGGAATCCAAATTCTGCAGAATCCAGCTGCTCCCAGAAATTCCCTAACTTCTCTTCTGGACTTGGGTTGGGGAATTGCAGCTACCGCTTGCTTCCTACTAGCATCCAGTCTCCGACTTCCCTGGGAAATGCAAAAACCCAGATACTTCACTTCTGACTGACAGAGTTGGGCCTTTGAGCGTGAGACCTTATAGCCTGCATCCAAGAGTAGCTCCAGCAATTCTCTAGTAGCCTCAAAACACTCTTCCTGGGTCACTGCTGCAATCAGGAGGTCATCTACATACTGGAGTAAAACTCGCCTGGAAGGCTCAGATTTAAAAGTCTTAAGGTCTTGCCCTAGGGCTGTCCCAAAAATAGTGGGGGAGTTCTTGAACCCCTGTGGCAGGCGGGTCCATGTATACTGAAGCTTCCTTCCTGTTACTGGGTTTTCCCATTGAAAGGCAAAAAGCAATTGACTGGCTGGGGCCACCCGAATACAAAAGAAGGCATCTTTTAGGTCTAGTGTCGTGAAATGGGTAGCTCCAGAAGGTATCAATCCTAGCAGGACATATGGATTAGGCACTACAGGGTGTAATGAGATAGTGGATTTGTTGACCACTCGTAAGTCTTGGACTGGCCGGTAGTCCTCAGTCCCTGGCTTCTGAACTGGCAATAGTGGCGTATTCCATGGAGACTGGCAAGGTCGAATAATTCCATGGGATAACAGACGATTCAAATGTGCTTGAATCCCTTCCAGAGCCTTTCTGGGAATTGGGTATTGGCGAAGATGGATTGGCCGGGCACTTGGAAGTAAGTCTACATGTACAGGAGGAATATTTCGGGCCAACCCTGGGGGATTATCTTCTGCCCATACCCCACTGACCTGAAAGCTGTCTGCCAGGGGTAGGTCAACTTGGCCATGCGACTGATGCAGCCGCCATTCTTCTTCAAGAGGGCAGCAGAAACTCAATATACCCTTAGGGCTGGATGTCGGGGGCCGAAAGGAGACTGAAGTCTGGCCATCAGAGTCAAAAGAAATTTGGGCCCTAAGCTTGGACAGCAGGTCTCGACCTAACAAAGGGATTGGACAGTCTGGCATATACAGGAATTCATGAGTGACTATGTGTGAGCCTAATTGGCATCTACGGGTTGTCAGGAAGGGCCTCCGGTTCTGCACCCCCGTGGCTCCCACCACTCGGACAGTTTTTCCAGACACAGGCGCTAATCGCTCCGTCACAACAGAATGTTCAGCTCCTGTATCAATCATGAATGGAATTGAGCGGCTCCCTATAGTTAGCTTGACCATAGGTTCCTGGGAGCCCAGTTTATAGGAACCCGGTCTGTCCTATTCGTCCCATTCTGCCATCTCGGCTATCCCGATGATGTCAGATTCAGGAGGCTCATATCTTCCCTCTCGAACTCGGCCTCGGCTTCCTCGATCTCCTGGTCCCCTTCTCAGTCCCTGGCGCCTCTGGGGGCATTCATCTTTCCAGTGCCCTCTTTCCTTACAATAGGCACACTGATCCCTCTCCAATCTTGGTCTGGGATTCTCCCCCCTTGGCCGGGATTGATTGAAGGAATCTCGGGCCCTGGCTGGTGGTCCGGGGTCCCACTTTGGCTTCCCATTAGCTAGAAGTCGACCTCGGTTAAGGGTGGAATTAGTAATGGCTGCCGCTAAAAGGTCGGCCTTCTTCTGCATCTTCCGGTCAGCCTCTCGGCGCACCTCCTGATCTCTATTAATGAAAACCTTGGTTGCGATCTCAATTAGCTGGGTGGTATTCATCCCTGCGAATCCCTCCTGACGCTGCAACTTCTTCCGGATATCTGGCATACTCTGGGCCACCAATGCGCTATTCACCATTCTCTGGTTTTCTTGGGCTTCAGGGTCAAATGGGGTGTATGTTCTGTAGGCTTCAATTAGTCGCTCTAGAAAGGCCCCAGGGGATTCAGTTGCCCCTTGGAGAATTTCAGAGACCTTTGCCAGATTAATGGGCCTCTTTATGCCTTTCCTCATACCTTCCAGTAAATCCCGGCAATAGCCAGACAACAGTTCATAGTGCTGCCCATCATTTGGATCCCAATCTGGAGCTGCGCGAGGAAACCGAGCTCTAACCCATCCCTCTGGGTCCTGTGTCCTCTCGGGAACACGCTCTCGCGTGATGGCCTCAGCATTTTGCAAAATCTTCCGCCTCTCCTCAGTTGTGAAGAGGGTCAGGAGAAGTTGTTGACAATCAGTCCAGGTTGGGTTATGGGTGGCCATAATGCTAGTCACTAGGTCCACCACTGCCTGAGGCTTTTCAGTATAAGAGGGGTAATGCGTCTTCCAATTCAGGAGATCGGTGGTTGTGAAGGGTACATACTGGTAGGCCTGTGCCTGTATAACCTGACCCTGATTATTAGGATCCGGTCGAGTGGTAGTTACCTGACGAAGTGGCAGAACTCTCGAGGAAGTGGGAATGGAACCTGAGGTAGAGCTAGGAGCTACCCTCCTATCACGCTCAAAGGTGATTGCAGCAGGTCTAACCCATTCAGTGGAGGTGTGTTGAACCCCTGAGGGATGGGGAGGGGTACTCATAGACTGAGAGATGGTCACAGGTGAGTCAGTCCATTGAAAGGGATGCCGGGCCCCTAATGAGTGGGTAGGGGTACTAGAGGGAGAGGCTGGACTGTCAGGAGTTGAGGAGTCAGGGAGTGGAGCCCAAAGTGGGTCTTCGGAGGTTAACAGGGGAGGATGTGGCACAGAAGGGTAGAGGCCAGGTGAAAAGTCCAACCTAGGGTGTGGCAGGTTTGGCACAGGAGGGGAAGAACTATCCGGAGAAGCCTGTGCTGGAGAGGCTTGGGCTGGGCGGCGTGGATCTCTAGGGGTAGCACGGAACCCCAACAATGGGCCATAAGGTGGTGGCTCAAGATCTGAGGGATCATCAGAGAGTATGGGTTTCTCAGACAGGGTAGGGGCGGAAGCCACCGATTGGGTGGTAAGCTTCCTGGGGCTCTTTCCCTCTTCTAGTTTAGATTTTCTAATCTTTCTTTGAACACGGCCTAACATGAATTTTACTGGGGATCCCATATAAGTTTTCAACCAGGAGGGAGGGTCAGTCACAAGGCTGTCCCAGGAATCTATATAAGGGAGTTGTTCAGAATATTCTGATTCTCCTACTACTATGCTGTAGACCTTCCGGATTACTTCAATATCTAAGCTGCCACTAGGGGGCCACCCCACTCCCATAGATGGCCACTCAACTTCACACAAGGTTCTTAAAGTACCTGAGCTTAAAGTCTGTCCATAGTCATTAATTAAAAAGCCTTTTTTGAAATTTCTAAGCATACAATCTAGGGGGGTAACAATTTGTCTAGATGATGTCCCACCCATAATGCTTACAATTACAACACACAAAAGGGAGGGAGTTTTTGAGAGTGCAGTAAGGGGTCCGCACTCTCGAGACACTAGGTAGACAGACAACAATCGCTTCCTTCCGTTGCTGACCAATTGAACTCGCGTTAATTGGAAATGCAGCTATAAGAAGTCCGCACTCAGTTAGCATTCACGCATCACACATTCCATACAGAAAATCCCACCCAACAATTTCAGATTTCTCAAATACAGATAAGCTCAAGCGTTTTCGCTTCTAGTCCCCGCGACTAGAAGGTACTAGGGCCTTTGCTGAGAATTGATCAGATTCTCCTTCCTCAATTTTCTTGAGGGGCTGGTTTACAATTTCCTAGCTAGGATTACAATACAAAATACAGAATACATACCCGGCGAATGTTCTCCAGTCAGTTGGGTGCTGGGATTAATGCAGGATTCATCCCACCGCTGCCACCAAGAATTGTTGCAGGAATTGAGATAGGAATTTGTGATGCTTCAGGAGTCAGACAGCACACACCAGTATGAGAGAGAAATCTTCTTTATTTGCCAGCAAACAAAGCAAGACATCAGTTCTAACTCTCTTCTCTTTCTCTCAGCTCTCTGGGTCTTTCTCTCAGCTCTCTGTGTCTTTGTCTCAGCTGCCTCTCTTCTTATGCTGTCTTCTCCTTCTTCTGTCTGTTCCTTCTGTCCTTCTCTTTCTTCTGAGCTCCTTCTGACGTAAACTGCTTCTGCTCCCACTTAAATAGGGTCCTAAGCCCTCCTCCTAGCCTAGCCCCCTTTACTCCCAATTGGTTAAGAAACTGATTGGCTACCTTGCCTCAACCAATCATTACTTTTGAAATATCAGTTACATAGGTTCCAGACATCCTAAACTGACCTGTGACCTGGGGCCCCTCATGCCAGACATTTGGTCTCCAGTCTCTTACATTTCTCATTATGATTGATGTCTCATCTATAGCTTAAACTGGATTCCCTTAGAGACTAAGAGGCCCCATCTAACATTGGTTATTCTCATATTCCTAATCAGCTTCATACTACCTACTAACTAAACTCTGGCATTCATTAAAGAGGTCAAAAGTCAGTCTTACTTAATAGCATACATATCAGGCTATTACTTTCAAGATCATTTCTACATTTTACCTATAATTAATCAAGGAGAAGAGAGCTGACTAGTCCTGACCTTTTTCACCTATCAGCTCCCTTCATATGATTTCTTATATATATATAATTATTCTTTGCTCATGGCTGCCTCAGTCACAGTAGTCTGCTTCCGTACTTGGAGGTGTTCAAGCCCTCCCAGTTGTCAGGTTGTGCTGTACCATGGTCCACGGAAGGGCCATGCAGCTACCAAGGCATCAAATCTGCGGTTTAGGCAGGTTACATCATTTGAAAGAAAACAGTTCTAGTGGGCCTTTTCTGTTAGACCAGTCCAAGGCCTGCTTTGAAAAACTGCAGCAAATGGGATCTCCTTTGGGCGTGGTTTAATTTTTCCTGGTTTAGGATTGATACTGCAGTAGTTTAAATCAGGGCTGTGGAGTCGGCAGCAATTTTGGGTACATTGAGTCGGAGTTGGAATCGGCAAAAATGTACCGACTCCGACTCCTCATACATTTGAATAAAGTACTTCTCTGCTGTGAATAAAGCTTAGTACCTAGTTGTTTCACTAGTGTGAAGTCCAGCTGAACTATTTTGTTGGAGAGCTTCCCTCTGCTCAGTCTCCCTTTGCATTTACTGACCTGCTGTAGATCACCTCCTCTCTGACCCCACAGTGAACTTAAGCTCCAAGAGAAGATCATTCAGCACACACAGATAAGGCAGCAGAGAGACTCCACCCAACTTCCTCTCTCTCTGCAAGAAGAGCTTTATATTTTAGTGGAAGTGGCACACCATTCACAATGGCAAAAAGAATGTCAGGAAACATGACAGTCTGCTGTTTATGAACACTTTACAGTATCAACAGATGGGAAACATTATGTATGTCAATGTATTATAGAAGATAATGATGGTGAAAAAGCATGTGATGCAAAAATTAGCAGTTTCAGTGGTGATGCAAAAATTAGCAGTTTCAGTGGTTATGAAAAAAATGCACCTACAAGAACATCAAATTTAAAAAGACACTTGCAGCGTTTCCATCCAAAAGTGTTAGAAGCTGTGAATGAGAAAGATAGCAATGAAAACATTCCATCTACTTCAGGGTCAATAAAAGATCAGAAATCTACTGGAGGCCAGACACAACTATCAAGATTTTTTACAGCTGACAAAGTTACTATAACAATGACACCAGAAAAATTCAAAAACCACATCATTGAAATGGCAGTAAAGAATAGTATACCACTATCTTTTTTTTCACAACCAGCCTTTTTAGACTTAAATGGAGAAATGGCTAAAAAGCTTGGAGTTTCTCTGGAACGAGAAAGTATAAGGAAATTTATACCTGAAGAGGCCAAATGTAAGAAGGAAGAACTAAGAAAAAGTCTGAAGGGACGTTTTGTCTTTATTAAAATGGATGCATGCACACGTCACAGAGACAATTATTTTGCAATTAATGTTAGATTTGCTGATGAAAACAAAAAAACAATAACCCGGACATTAGGAGTAAAGGACACTCAGGCACATCATACCAGTGAGTATCTGCAGAAGTTAGTGGAAGGTGTTTTAGAAGATTTTGAAATTAAAAAGGAACACATTCTATGTATTGTAACTGATAATGCTTCAAATATGTTAAGCACAATTGAAAAAATGAAGGAAGTTGATGAAGAAAGCAGCATACAAATATCAGAAGATGACTTCTGCAATTCAAGAAAGCTGTGAAAGTTTAGATGATATTGCTGAAGAAGCATCTAAGCTTATTACCATTCAACATATGCGTTGTGCTGTTCATACTCTGCAACTAGCAATAAGAGATGGATTGAAGGATTGTCATGCGGCTACACTAATTAGCAAGTTGAGGCAAGTAGCTGTTGCAGCCAGGATCCCTAAAACAGATGCTATTCTGAAGAGACGTGCTGGAAAAGGAGCCATTTTGGATCAAGCAACGCGCTGGGGAAGCACTTACTTGATGATAAAGCATTTGCTTGAACTAAAAGACTTTCTTGAAGAACTGGACAATGTAAATGTTTCATTAAAAGAAAACCAGTGGGCTCAAGTTACAGAATTAGAAAGGCTACTTTCTTACCCTTTTGCTGTTACCAAGAAGCTGCAATATGAAGATTTAACACCAGGTAAATTCTTCTTGGAATGGAAGGGCTTGATATATAACCTTAACAAAAGTGGGGGGTTAATTGCTGATGGCATTGTATCTTCAATGAGGAAAAGAGAGGAGCTCTTGCTGGATAATCAAATTCTCTTAGCTGCTATTTATGTTGATCCAATGAGCCGAATTTTGTTGAGCAGTGACCAAATTGCTACAGGAAAACAGGCACTCTATGACATAGCAGTTCGCATGAAAGGGTTGCTACCTGAAACTCATAAACCACTGGATGAAGCTAAAGCTATAAATACTGGTGGTAATAGTAACTCAGGTTCATCCTCTTCAAATGAAGAAGAGAATTTTCAAGCCTATTTGGACAAAATGGAAGCTTCAAAAGCAAAGCAATGTCTGTTAAGCATGGAAAAGCAACCTGTAAATGTCCATATAAAGAAATTCATGCAAGAGTTTTTTAAAGGATTAAAAGAAGTGGAAAAGTTTGACCGCTCATCAAAACTGACTATAGAAGAAGCCATCATTGTTTATCCAGAGATTGTCAGTGATGCAGCTAGAACCGTAACAGCAATGCCACCCACCCAAGTCAGTGTTGAAAGACTGTTTTCAGCACTGAAAATAATCAAATCAGATTTAAGGGCTTCTATGAAGGAGGATCTGGCAGAAGCAATTCTGTTTCTAAGAACAATATATTAGTTAATTTTGGATTATGTTTAACAGCTATTCTACAGCTATATATGCCAAGTTTAAATAATATATAAGTTGTTTTAGGTTTTCCAAATGTTTTTGGTTTATGTAGGTTAACTTTGATTTTGTTCTAATTTCCAAAGGATGTTGTTCTAGAATTTCCAAAGGATGTGGTTGTTCCAGATTTTTATACTTGCTAATGCTATGATGACTTTATACTTGATAAAAAAACAATAAACATAACCTTGTTTTTTTATGTGTTTTTTTGTTTAAACTTTAGGATTAATGAATATTTATAGTTTCTTTAATAAATAAAATAAAAAGTCACAATGACATAGATTTTAAACCCAAACATTAACATGCAGCCTTGCATGCTGCACTCTTTCAGTCAACATGCAAAAAAAATACATATTAAAAACTGAGGAGTCGGAGTCGGAGGTACCATAAACTGAGGAGTCAGAGTCGGAGTCGAAGGATTTTTGTACCGACTCCACAGCCCTGGTTTAAATGGGCTTGGTGTTTGGTGTGTGGCAGTTTAAGACCTACTGCTTTGGTAGTGGTATTCTAGGCTGCACCAGCCCTTATACTGATGATGTTACTGAAAAAGTTCAATATTTTTACCTCGATTTGCTAGTTAGGAAGGGATACAACCCATTCGTGTGGACTGGTCTATCAAGGCTCAAGGAAAGAAAATAAACAGGTATGAATAAATTTCACTTCACATCAAATTCACCAAAAAGGCTGTAGTTTCAGAACCTTTTGGAAACAGTGGTAGTGTCTTTCAGGCTTCTGAATGCAATCAGATAAAAGCTGTTTTTTCAACCCATCCCTGAATTAGTCTGTCAAAAGGCTTTTCCTAAAGAAAAAGGAAAGTCAAGAAAAAGAGTTTCACAAACAAAGATGCTTATATTTTGAGAGAGACTGCTTTCTCCTTCCTGCTATTAATGCCTGTGAAATCATTTTGGAGTTTTGTTCAGTGGTCTTGATATATGGATATATAGGACAGCATTTTGTGTGCTCAATTAGGGTCTTAAAAATTGCCTCAAGTATATTCATGAACAAGTAGGTGCTGGGAGTGTATAGGGGGCAATTCTAGACATGGGAGCCAATGTTTAGTACCAAAAATGAAAGGATAGTGTGCCTGTTCTATAAAGACAATAATACGAATGCAATTTGTTTTAGAATACTATCCTAAATTAAGAGAAACACATCTATATTTGGGCATGCCCCGCTTACGTGCCTGGTCTATCTGTGGCTTTCGTAAATGTTCAAACCTAATTGTGACTCTTTAGTGTGGAACTTACAGAATTCTGTAAATTATGTTCATAAATGTTGGCTCTGCCCATCCTCCTTCCCAGTGCACACTCTCCCCTTGCATTTACACATAAGTACATAAGTATTGCCATACTGGGAAAGACTAAAGGTCCATCGAGCCCAGCATCCTGTTTCAACAGTGGCCAATCCAGGTCACAAATACCCAGCAAAATCCCCAAAATGTACAAAACATTTTATACTGCTTATCCCAGAAATAGTGGATTTTCCCCAAGTCCATTTAATAACATTGTATGGACTTTTCCTTTAGGAAGCCATCCAAACCTTTTTAAAACTCCGCTAAGCTAACCGCCTGTATCACATTCTCTGGCAACGAATTCCAGAGTTTAATTACATAAGTACATAAGTATTGCTGTACTGGGAAAGACCAAAGGTCCATCGAGCCCAGCATCCTGTTTCAACAGTGGCCAATCCAGGTCACAAATACCTGGCAAGATCTCAAAAATACAAAACATTTTACACTGCTTATCCCAGAAATAGTGGATTTTCCCCAAGTCCATTTAATAATTGTCTATGGACTTTTCCTTTAGGAAGCCGTCCAAACCCTTTTTAAACTCCACTAAGCTAACCGCCTTTACCACATTCTCTGGCAATGAATTCCAGAGTTTAATCACATGTTGAGTGAAGAAAGTTTTTCTCCGATTCGTTTTAAATTTACTACATTGTAACTTCATCGCATGCCCCCTAGTCCTAGTATTTTTGGAAAGCGTGAACAGATGCTTCACATCTACCCGTTCAACTCCACTCATTATTTTATAGACCTCTATCATATCTCCCCTCAGCCGCCTTTTCTCCAAGCTGAAGAGCCCTAGCCGCTTTAGCCTTTCCTCATAGGGAAGTTGTCCCATCCCCTTTATCATTCTCGTCGCCCTTCTCTGCACCTTTTCTAATTCCACTATATCTTTTTTGAGACGCGTCGACCAGAATTGAAAACAATATTCGAGGTGCGGTCGCACCATGGAGCGATACAAAGGCATTATAACATCCTCATTTTTGTTTTCCATTCCTTTCCTAATAATATCTAACATTCTATTTGCTTTCTTAGCCGCAGCAGCACACTGTGCAGAAGGTTTCAACATATCATCAATGATGACACCTAGATCCTTTTCTTGGTCCGTGACTCCTAACGTGGAACCTTGCATGACGTAGCTATAATTCGGGTTCTTCTTTCCCACATGCATCACTTTGCACTTGCTCACATTAAACGCCATCTACCATTTAGATGCCTAATCTCTCAGTCTCGTAAGGTCCTCTTGTAATTTTTCACAATCCTCCCGCAATTTAATGACTTTGAATAACTTTGTGTCATCAGCAAATTTAATTACCTCACTAGTTACTCCCATCTCTAGGTCATTTGTAAATATGTTAAAAAGCAGTGGTCCCAGCACAGACCCATGAGGAACCCCACTAAGTACACTCCTCCATTGAGAACACTGAAGATTTAACCCTACTCTCTGTTTTCTATCTTTTAACCAGTTTTTAATCCATAATAGAACACTACCTCCTATCCCATGACTCTCCAATTTCCTCTGGAGTCTGTCATGGGGTACTTTGTCAAATGCCTTCTGAAAATCCACATACAAAATATCAACCGGCTCACCGTTATCCACATGTTTGTTCACCTCTTCAAAGAAATGTAATAGATTGGTGAGGCAAGATTTTCCTTCACTAAATCCTTGTTGACTTTGTCTCATTAATCCATGTTTTTGAATATGCTTTGTAATTTTGTTCTTCATAATAGTCTCTACCATTTTGCCTGGCACCGACGTCAGACTCACCGGTCTATAATTTCATGGATCTCCTCTGGAACCTTTTTAAAAATCGGCGTTACATTGGTCACCCTCCACTCTTCCGGTACCATGCTCGATTTTAAGGATAAATTGCATATTACTAACAATAGCTCCACAAGTTCATTGTTCAGTTCTATCAGTACTCTGGGATGAATACCATCTGGTCCAGGAGATTTGCTACTCTTCAATTTGTAGAACTGCCCCATTATATCCTCCAGGTTTATAGAGAGTTCATTCAGTTTCTCCAACTTATCAGCTTCGAATACCATTTCTGGCGCCGGTATTTCTCTCAAATATTCCTTGATGAAGAGCGAAGCAAATAATTCAGTTAATATCTCAGCTATGGCTTTGCCTTCCCTGATCGCCCCTTTACCCTTCCGTCATCTAGCGGTCCAACTGATTCTTTTGCCGGCTTCCTTTTAATATACCTGAAAAATTTTTTACTTTGTGTTTTTGCCTCCAATACAATCTTTTTTTCGAAGTCCTCCTTAACCTTCATTATCAACGCTTTGCATTTGACTTGACATTCCTTATGCTGTTTCTTATTATTTTCAGTTGGTTCCTTCCATTTTCTGAAGGATTTTCTTTTAGCTCTAATAGCTTCCTTTACCTCACTTTTTAACCATGCCGGCTGTCATTTGGTCTTCCGTCTTGCTTTTTTAATATGCGGAATATATTTGGCCTGGGCTTCCAGGATAGTATTTATGAATAGCATCCATGCCTGATGTAAATTTTTGACTCTTGCTGCCGTTCCTCTAAGTTTTTTTTCACTGTTCTTCTCATTTTATCATAGTCTCCGTTTTTTTAAAGTTAAACGCTAATGTATTGGATTTCCTGTGTATACTTACTTCAAAGCTAATGGCCAGGTGGACAGTAGTACACTCCTATCACTATCTTTTTCCTCTTTACACATGGAATTTCAATTCATAGGAATTCCAAGATGTGTTTTGTTTCCTGCAGAAGTTTTAGTCTATTTGATTCAAGGCTCTCCTTAACATACAGTGCTACCCCTCCACCAATTCGATCCACCCTGTCACTACGATATAATTTGTACCCCGGTATGACAGTGTCCCACTGGTTATCCTCCTTCCACCAGGTCTCAGAGATGCCTATTATATCTAATTTTTCATTTAGTGCAATATATTCTAACTCTCCCATCTTCATGAAAACATCTTGTTTCTTCTCTTGTTTGTTAATGGACAATCCCTGGTATTCTTTTTAGTCTGGTCTGCTATTACTGTCTCCCATTTCTCACAAAAGCATCTTATTTCTGGTTAGGAGTTTAAGGTCTGGGCTGCTGTTTCTCAAGTTGCTGTTGGTAGCATAATCTGAAATCTATGTGTTTTGCTTGTGGATCTCGTTCATGCTGTGTTTGTGAATGTGTGATTTTTCACTCTTGAGGAAAAACAGTATCTTTAGGTTTTGAGGCTTGTTTCTTACTCACATGAAGTGCTACTTCACCTTTGTCTTCACAGTATTTCAGAGACTTCAGACCCATATTGAAACTCCCTGGGGGTTTTGCACATGGGTCTTAAGCAGTTGTAGATTGAGTTTATACCCTATTTTAATTCATGTGGCTATGATTTACTGAAAAAAATCCCTTGATCACTGTATAATAATTTTTGTTAATTTAGTTCCATGTTCTCTAATACATGAATAATTTAATTATGGCTCCCATCTCATTAATAACTCTGAGGATATGGCTCTCAAAGGTGGCATGGCTATGTGAGTTCATGTGTGTCATTTTCACATTTCTCTAGATTGATTGAATTGTGCTCCCTACTGCTTTTTACGAAAGATGTATTTATACCGACTTCAATTACTGTGTGTATGTGAACCCAGTTTTATAGTAAATCAAATAACTTTGGTTATGGTGGCAGCATTTCTTGTTTCGTTCAAGCTTTTTTCAGTTCTGGCATATTATATAGAAATGTACTGTATGTGGTTTTACTTTTTCCTGTGTAAGCTTAATTTAATTTCTCCGAGGACAAGCAGGCTGATTGTTCTCACTGATGGGTGACGTCCACGGCACCCCTCCAATTGGAATCTTCACTAGCAAAGACGTTTGCTAGCTCTCACGCGCACCGCGCATGCACGGCCGTCTTCCCGCTCGAACCGGCTCGTGTTCGTCAGTCTTCTTTTATTCGCGCTCGGGATGGTCGTGTTTTGCCGCCGTTTCGTGCCCCTCAGAAGACCTTGCGCGTCTTTTGTGTTTCTTTAAAAAGAAAAAAAAAAGAACCTTTTTCCCCGTATTTCTAGTTTTTTTTCCCAGCGTAAGTTTCCTTTCGCTTTCGGCAGCGGCCTTGTTGGTTGCCCGCACGGGTTTTTCTTACTTTTTTTCTCGATGCCTCTTGTCATCATCGTGAATTTTGATTTCGCCGGCGCGATTTTTCCACCCATGACATCGAAGCCTTTCAGCGGCTTCAAGAAGTGCACCCAGTGGGCCCGGGTAATCTCGCTCACTGATAGGCACGCCTCGGGTCTTCAATGTCTGGAGGCTGGGCACCGCCCGCAGGCCTGTAGTCTTTGTGCTCTTTTGCAAAAGAGGACTTGGGTAGCGAGATTAGCCCAGTGGAACGTTCTGTTCTCCGGCGCTTCGACGGCAGCAGCATCTCGAGATTCGTCGGGTGCATCGGTGTCAGCAGCACCGAAGTCTTCGGAGATCGCATCGACGTCGACTGCATCGAGACGTCTTCCTCCTGCATCGTCAGTACCGAGACTTCGGAAGAGTGCGTCGGCGTCGATGGTACTGGGACCCTCTCTGATGCTGATGTCGTCGGATGGTGGTGCTTCGTCTGGAGTGCAGGTGAGGGCTGTCCATTCCCCTGCTGGTGGCGGTGAGCTTTCGGGTAGGTCTCCTCCTGTCCTGAGGGCTCCTGCGGTACAGCCCCCCCGGGATCGACCATCTTCGGCCCCAGCCCCGAGGAAGCGACGTCTGGATTCAACGTCCTCCTCATCGGTACTGGGGAGCTCCGGTGACATGCTTCGCTCAAAGAAGTCGAAGAAGCATCGTCACCGGTCACCTTCCCGACTTGGTACCGGGAGCTCTGGGTCACCGAGGGAGTCGGCAACCAGCAGGCATCGACATCGGGAGGACCGCTCACCCTCCATCCAGGAGGTGTCGGTGCGCTCTACCCCGGAGAGTCCGGTACCGCCTCCATGCCCGGAACAGATTCTGACCTCGACGCCTGCACCGGCTTCTCAGTCTTTCTCCACAGCCGCTCTGCACGAGAGTCTCCGGGCCATTCTTCCTGGCATTCTGGAAGATCTGTTGCGCCCTTCTCCTCCTGTACCGGGGGTGCTTGCGCCACCGGTGCCGTCGAGTGAGGCGACAGCTGGCCCTTTGCCCGGGGTGAGGTCCCCGGTACCGGTTTCGGCTGCCTCCCAGGTGGACTCCCCAATGACGTCGGGGGAGGGAGCTTCGCCGCTGCCGGCCAGGGAGTCCACCTCTCGACGCTCCCACCGTGGCCATGGTTCCACGGAGTCGAGACGGACACGGCTTCAGACACAGGTCCGTGAACTTGTGTCTGATACCGATGATGAGGCCTCGTGGGAGGCAGAGGAGGACATCAGATATTTCTCTGATGAGGAGTCTGATGGCCTTCCTTCTGACCCCACTCCCTCCCCTGAAAGACAGCTTTCTCCTCCCGAGAGTCTGTCTTTCTCGGCCTTTGTCCGGGAGATGTCTACGGCCATCCCCTTCCCGGTGGTTGTGGAGGATGAGCCAAGGGCTGAGATGTTTCAGCTCTTGGACTATCCTTCTCCACCTAAGGAAGCGTCCACAGTACCCATGCATCATGTCCTAAAAAAGACATTGCTGGCGAACTGGACCAAGCCAGTAACTAATCCCCACATTCCCAAAAAGATAGAATCCCAATATCGGATCCATGGGGACCCAGAGCTGATGCTCACTCAGTTGCCTCACGACTCTGGTGTGGTGGATCTGGCCCTGAAGAAGGCTAAGAGTTCTAGGGAGCATGCTTTGGCGCCCCCGGGCAAAGACCCCAGAACCTTAGACTCCTTTGGGAGGAAGGCCTACTACCATTCTTACATGCTCGTGGCCAAGATTCAATCTTACCAGCTCTACACGAGCATCCATATGCGGAGCAATGTGCGTAAGCTGGCGGACTTGGTGGACCAGCTCCCTTCTGAGCAAGCCAAGCCGTTTCAGGAGGTGGTCAGGCAGCTGAAGGCATGTAGAAAATTCCTGGCCAGAGGGGTATTTGATACCTTTGATGTTGCATCCAGGGCCGCTGCTCAAGGTGTGGTGATGCGCAGACTCTCATGGCTGCGTGCCTCCGACCTGGAAAATAGGATCCAGCAGCGGATTGCGGACTCCCCTTGCCATGCGGATAACATTTTTGGGGAAAAAGTCGAACAGGTGGTAGAACAGCTCCACCAGCGGGATAACGCTTTCGACAAATTTTCCCGCCGGCAGCCTTCAGCATCTACCTCATCAGGTAGACATTTTTATGGGGGAAGGAGGACTGTTCCCTACTCTTCTGGTAAGCGTAGGTACAATCCTCCCTCTCGACAGCCTGCGGGCCAGGCTAAGCCCCAGCGCGCTCGCTCTCGTCAGCAGCATGCGCCTCAGCAAGGCCCCTCAGCTCCCCAGCAAAAGCAGGGGGCGAGCTTTTGACTGGCTCCAGCAGAGCATAGCCGATATCAAAGTGTCCGTGCCGGACGATCTACCGGTCGGGGGGAGGCTGAAAGTTTTTCGCCAAAGGTGGTCTCTTATAACCTTCGACCAGTGGGTTCTTCAAATAGTCCGGCAAGGATACACCCTCAATTTGGCCTCCATACCTCCAAATTGCCCACCGGGAGCTCAGTCTTTCAGCTTCCAGCACAAGCAGGTACTTGCAGAGGAACTCTCCGCCCTTCTCAGCGCCAATGCGGTCGAGCCCGTGCCACCGGGGCAAGAAGGGCTGGTATTCTATTCCAGGTACTTCCTTGTGGAAAAGAAAACAGGGGGGATGCGTCCCATCCTAGACCTAAGGGCCCTGAACAAATATCTGGTCAAGGAAAAGTTCAGGATGCTTTCCCTGGGCACTCTTCTTCCCATGATTCAGGAACAAGATTGGCTATGCTCTCTGGACTTAAAGGATGCTTACATGCATATTCCGATACTGCCAGCTCACAGACAGTATCTCCGATTCCGTCTGGGAACCCGTCACTTCCAGTACTGTGTGCTACCCTTTGGGCTCGCCTCCGCGCCCAGGGTGTTCACGAAGTGCCTGGCTGTGGTAGCAGCAGCGCTCCGCAGGCTTGGAGTGCACGTGTTCCCTTATCTTGACGATTGGCTGGTGAAGAACACATCCGAGGCAGGAGCTCTACAGTCCATGCAGATGACTATTCGCCTCCTGGAGCTACTGGGGTTTGTGATAAATTATCCAAAGTCCCACCTTCTCCCAGTACAGAGACTCGAATTCATAGGAGCTCTGCTGGATTCTCGGATGGCTCGTGCCTATCTTCCGGAGACAAGGGCCAACAATCTGCTGTCCCTCGCCTCCCGGGTGCGAGCTTCCCAGCAGATCACAGCTCGGCAGATGTTGAGATTGCTCGGCCACATGGCCTCCACAGTTCATGTGACTCCCATGGCTCGTCTTCGCATGCGATCTGCTCAATGGACCCTAGCTTCCCAGCGGTTTCAGGCTGCTGGGGATCTAGAGGACGTGATCCACCTGTCCACGAGTTTTCTCGAATCCCTGCACTGGTGGACGATTTGGTGCAATTTGACTCTGGGATGCCCTTTCCAAATTCTTCAGCCGCAAAAAGTGCTGACTACGGATGCGTCTCTCCTGGGGTGGGGAGCTCATGTCGATGGGCTTCACACCCAGGGAAGCTGGTCCCTCCAGGAACAAGGTCTACAGATCAATCTCCTGGAGTTACGAGCGGTCTGGAACGCTCTGAAGGCTTTCAGAGATCAGCTGTCCCACCAAATTATCCAAATTCAGACAGACAACCAGGTTGCCATGTATTACATATACAAGCAGGGGGGCACCGGATCTCGCCCCATTGTCAGGAAGCCGTCAGCATGTGGCTGTGGGCTCGCCGTCACGGCATGTTTCTCCAAGCCACATATCTGGCAGGCGTAAACAACAGTCTGGCCGACAGGTTGAGCAGGATTATGCAACCTCACGAGTGGTCGCTCAATTCCAGAGTAGTGCGCCAGATCTTCCAAGTGTGGGGCACCCCCTTGGTAGATTTCTTCGCATTTCAAGCCAACCACAAGGTCCCTCAGTTCTGTTCCAGACTTCAGGCCCACGGCCGGCTGGCATCGGATGCCTTTCTCCTGGATTGGGGGGAAGGCCTGCTGTATGCTTATCCTCCCATACCTCTGGTGGGGAAGACTTTGCTGAAACTCAAGCAGGACCGAGGCACCATGATTCTGATTGCTCCTTTTTGGCCGCGTCAGATCTGGTTCCCTCCTCTTCTGGAGTTGTCCTCCGAAGAACCCTGGAGATTGGAGTGTTTTCCGACCCTCATCACCCAGAACGAAGGGGCGCTTCTGCATCCCAGCCTCCGGTCTCTGGCTCTCACGGCCTGGATGTTGAGAGCGTAGACTTTGCCTCTTTGGGTCTGTCGGAGGGTGTCTCCCGTGTCTTGCTTGCTTCCAGGAAAGATTCCACTAAGAGGAGTTACTTCTTTTTATGGGGGAGGTTTGCCGTCTGGTGTGACAGCAAGGCCCTAGATCCTCGCTCTTGTCCTACACAGACCCTGCTTGACTACCTTCTGCACTTGTCTGAGTCTGGTCTCAAGACCAACTCTGTAAGGGTTCACCTTAGCGCAATCAGTGCATACCATTACCGTGTGGAAGGTAAGCCGATCTCGGGACAGCCTTTAGTTGTTCGCTTTATGAGAGTTTTGCTTTTCTCAAAGCCCCCCATCAAACCTCCTACAGTGTCATGGGATCTCAATGTCGTCCTCACCCAGCTGATGAAACCTCCTTTTGAGCCACTGAATTCATGCCATCTGAAGTACTTGACCTGGAAGGTGATTTTCTTGGTGGCAGTAACTTCAGCTCGTAGAGTCAGTGAGCTTCAGGCCCTGGTAGCCCATGCTTCTTACACCAAATTTCATCATAATAGAGTAGTCCTCCACACTCACCCTAAGTTCTTGCCAAAGGTGGTGTCAGAGTTCCATCTGAACCAGTCAATTGTCTTGCCAACATTCTTTCCTCGTCCGCATTCCTGCCCTGCTGAACGTCAGCTGCACACATTGGACTGCAAAAGAGCATTGGCCTTCTATCTGGAGCGGACACAGCCCAACAGACAGTCTGCCCAAATGTTTGTTTCTTTTGATCCCAACAGGAGGGGAGTGGCTGTGGGGAAACGCACCTTATCAAATTGGCTAGCAGACTGCATTTCCTTCACTTACGCCCAGGCTGGGCTGGCTCTTGAGGGTCATGTCACGGCTCACAATGTTAGAGCCATGGCTGCGTCAGTGGCCCACTTGAAGTCAGCCACTATTGAAGAGATCTGCAAGGCTGCGACGTGGTCATCTGTCCACACATTCACATCTCATTACTGCCTGCAGCAGGATACCCGACGCGACAGTCGGTTCGGGCAGTCGGTGCTTCAGAATCTGTTTGGGGTTTAGAATCCAACTCCACCCCCCTAGGCCCATTTTTTATTCTGTTCCAGGCTACACTTTCAGTTAGTTGGATAAGTTTGTTAGGTCAATCTCAGTTATGTCCTCGCCGTTGCGGGGCCCAATTGACCATGTTTGGTGTTTTGAGTGAGCCTGGGGGCTAGGCATACCCCATCAGTGAGAACAAGCAGCCTGCTTGTCCTCGGAGAAAGCGAATGCTACATACCTGTAGAAGGTATTCTCCGAGGACAGCAGGCTGATTGTTCTCACAAACCCGCCCGCCTCCCCTTTGGAGTTGGGTCTTCCCTTGTCTTTGTCTTGCTACATACGGGACTGACGAACACGAGCCGGTTCGGGCGGGAAGATGGCCGCGCATGCGCGGTGCGCGTGGGCGCGCGAGGACTAGCAAACGTCTTTGCTAGTGAAGATTCCGATTGGAGGGGTGCCGTGGACGTCACCCATCAGTGAGAACAATCAGCCTGCTGTCCTCGGAGAATACCTTCTACAGGTATGTAGCATTCGCTTTTCATTACTTTCAGTTCTAATTACAAGTTTAATTGTAATATGATGCTTACTATTTGGTGAAAAACATGAAATATTCTTTGTTTCATCTGTTTATATTATTTGATATGTTGTGTCACATTTTATATACTTTAAACTTTTAGACTCCTGATGCAGGCCATCTTGCCAAAACATGGCCCATGTTGAGGCAAGTGAAGATTATTATTAAAGGATATTTTAGCACTATTTGGCTTAGCATTTATTTGTTGTTTTTTTGCCTTATCATTGTTCTTCTGTTTTCCTTTGCTTACCACTGCATATTTCAACAATCATATTAATATACCTGGTTTTTAGGAGAAGATTTCTACTTACTGTGCCTGGAGCAGTGTTTCATAGAGAAAGTTCTTAATTGAAAACTGAAAATGTATGTGTGTGTATGCACTTGTTGAAGGGTTATTGTTACCAGCATTACCAGTATTCAAGCTGAAGAAGAAGGGTTATTATTATCACCAGTATCTAAACTGAAGACGGATTGTTGTTGCTTCCCCTTTTGTGCAGTAGCGGTTTACAGCGGGGCAGCCTCGGACTTTTCCATCACTAGCAGCTAAGTACTGACCAGTTTTTTAGATGGTTCGGGGGTTCAAATTAAGGGCTGTATTCTTTGCATTAGGGGTTATTTGTCTAGTTAGTGATATTTAATCGGGCTGGGTTCAGTTTGTATATAGTTTGGTGGTTGGTGTCTCTCAATAGGTAATAGTTAAGGAGGAAAATAGTTTTTTCAATTCACTCATTTTTCTCATCTACTATGAGTTTTTACATTTGATGTTTTTTTTTTCTTTTTTCCTCCTTGCTGGAAACAGTGATAGGAATGGACTCCTGAGTTGGAAGGTATTTGTTTAATACTTGTGTATTTTCCCTTCGAGGAGCTTTGAGGTTCCAATTTATATAAGTGGCTATTCCTGATTTCCAGGTTGGAAACTTTACCATATAATTGGGAGACACCCAGAACCTTAATCTTATAGTTCAAACTTCTAATTGGGGTAGAATATTAATTTATTGTTTGAATTTCCCTGTTTTGAGATAGAGGGTTTCATATATAACACTGAGCCATTAACGCCACTTCAAGAGGTTTAGCTAACTTCATTGTGTGTTGTGCTGTGCAGTTAACGCATTGTAAAAAAAAAATTGTGCTTTAACTGAATAGAAAATTATAGTGACTCCATTTAAATCAGAGGTTTTATAATTACTGCTCGATAACTGGAAAACTTTCTAGCACTTTAGTAGCTAGGCTCCAAATATCTGCCACACCTGATTGTAACTTGGCTTGAGTTAAATCCAACGTTATGATTACTTCTTCCATTTGGGCTATTGGTTCTCAAAAATGGTGAAACACAGTTATGCAAAATGTAGGCTATAAGGCCTGGCTGTGCTGTCCCCTGAGATTTTCCAGTATTGATGGGGAAGGAAGCTTCATTTGAATTTTTTTGTTTTGTTTTTTGTTTTGTTACATTTGTACCCCGCGCTTTCCCACTCATGGCAGGCTCAATGCGGCTTACATGGGGCAATGGAGGGTTAAGTGACTTGCCCAGAGTCACAAGGAGCTGCCCGTTGGGATTGGATAGTCAAATTCTCTAGAGCATATATTTAGCTGGTAGGAGGAAGAGGAATAGCTAAAGCAGAACACCTGAGTAATCTTGTACGGTGGGGGGGGGGGGGGGGGGGCTTTGAGGCCTTGGCCCCCCAAATTGGATTTGGACCTCCCAAGCTCTGCTGGTTTGGCTGGCCTGGGGGTCCCCAAGCCCCACGAGCAGAAGGTTTCCTCCAGCGCTGTTTGTCACCATGCTGCCTGTCCTGCTCCCTCCTTCCTCCCACAGTGCGCATGCTCAGTCGTGGAGGGGGGGGGGGGGGGGGGGAAGAAGGCAGCAAACAGCACTGGAGGAATGCAACTGCTGGCAGGGCAGGGGTTGTGGCGGGGGAACGAAGAGCAGTGGGGAGGTGGGGCAAAATGCGTCCCCCCCATTTTGACCTCACACTGCCTCCAAATTGAGGTCTGGCTAGGTTCCTGCTTTAAATGCTCTTTGATATGTAGAAAAACCATGCTGTGTAACTGAAGGCATCCATTGGTTAGCCTTATCCTCCTGTCCAGTGCTGCCCTTGCCCTGTCTGGTATCTGTCTCCAAGACAAGCGTAACCTTTAGATGAACTAAATGATGGCTTAGGGTGGGACCTTCATGTGTGTGGGGGAGGCAGAGGAGGCAAGGGGGAGGAGGTGTGGCAAAGAACATCTGCAGCAGTCAAAGCAAAATGCAAAGTCCTGATAGACACAGAAACTTAAAGAACCATCAGCATGTATTTTAATCCATAAGGAGGGTGGGTCAGTTTCAGATAGCCATTTCCCCTGGTTAAATGGCTTTGGAAATTGCCCTCATATCCTATATAATAAAATGCACCTCCAACATTCTGAAGCTGACTGCATGGCTGAGGCATTCCTGCTCTCTGTGTCCATCTCCTGAATTGACATCACATACTTCCGGGTTCGTCACAAGCAGAAGTGACCAACCACACGAGGTTTCTCGGCTTCAGAATGTTGGAGGTGCATTCTATTAAATAGGATTGGTCAGTTCCTTGAAGCACAGCCAGAGCTCAGCGTCCTGCACAGTAACGCTCAGACACCAGAGGGAGAGAGGGGGGGGGGGGGGGCTGACACCAGAGAGAGGGAGGGAGAGGGGCCTGACACCAGAGGGGGGGTATCTCTGTCACTCACACACACACTCTCTCTCTCTCACACAGTCAATGTCTTTCTCTCACTCTCACACACTGTCTCTCACACACTCTATGCCTCACACTGTATCACATTCACTCTATGTGTCACACAGTCACTCACACACTCTCTTGGTCTCATACACTCAGTCTCACAGAGAGTTTGTGTGTCACATACTCTCTCTCTCGCACACACTGTATCTGTGTGAAACACACTCTGTCTCTCACACTGTCTCACATACGCACTTGCACACACTTTCATTCTCGCACACACTTTCATTCTCACACACTCTCTCTCTCACAGACACACTCGCACCCAGACTCACTCTCTCTCTCACACACACACACTCGCACATTCACTCTCTCATTCACACACAGTCACTCTCACATACACTCTCTCAAACATACACACTTCGAGGAAAACCTTTCTAGCGCCCGTCTCATTTGTGTCAGAAACGGGGGCCTTTTTTTACTAGTAAATATATAAAAAGCAAAGGTTGTTATTTGAAAGTATGATGTCCTCATTTGTACAGGATTTTTCCTGAGGGGATGGTATAGGAGTTATCATGTTTGTCGAGTTTCAGTATTGCAAGGTTAGGTGCATGGGAGCCAGAATGCTAATTGAGGGGAACACAAGGCTGAAGGTTTGCCAAGGGCACCTAGCCCTGTCTGTTTCTGGTTCACTGTGCAGGATCTTCAAAAAAAAAAAAAACAGGTTGAAAATTTAAGGCTTTTTAAAAATGTTTCCTACATTTTAAAAACGGATAAAACAAAATTTCTTTAGTAAGTAAAGTTAATATTTATCAATAGAAAGCATGTTTGATAACTATATATATATATATATATATATATGTATATGTATATTTTATACGTGTGTGTATGTATGTTTTCTTACAATGTGTAACTTTTTTTTTTCTATTCACTCCAAGGTCTTCCAAGGTTTGCCAACCAGCCTGAACCCATATCTGTTTATGAAGGTGACAATGCAGTTCTGAACTGTGAAATCAGTGCTGATCTGGTGTCATTTCTGAGGTGGGAGCAGGATCGGGAACCCCTTATTCTGGATGAACGGATGGTCAAACTGCCTAGTGGAGCTCTGGTTATCAGTAATGCTACAGAGAGTGATAGAGGAATGTATCGGTGCGTGGTCGAAAATAGTGGTGCCCCAAAGTACAGCGATGAAGCGGAACTTAAAGTCCTTCCAGGTAGAAAATTTTTTGTAGGGCTGAACATTGATTAAAAAATTTTAATTGCTTAATTAATTGCATAAACCAGCCAACAGATGGTTTTATTTTCTGTTACTTCTATAATAATCCTAATGGTGTGAGAGGTTAACTCTCCCCCTGTTAAGTCTCCTCTTTGTCCCTCTCTTCTCCCGCCATCCAGCATCACTCCTTTCTCTCTTTCTCCTATTAGCCAGCCCCATCTCTCCCTTCCCACTTCACCATTTTGTATCACCTGTGCAGAAGGAAGGGATCCTCAGGAGCTTAGCCTAGAATGGGTGGCAGAGCTGGTGGTTGGGAGGCGGGGCTAGTGCTGGGCAGACTTATACGGTCTGTGCCGGGGCTGGTGGTTGGGAGGCGAGACTAGTGCTGGGCAGACTTATACGGTCTGTGCCGGGGCTGGTGTTTGGGCGGCGGGGATAGTGCTGGGCAGACTTATACGGTCAGTGCCAGAGCTGGTGGTGGGAGGCGGGGTTGGTGGTTGGGAGGCGTGGGTAGGGCTGGCCAGACTTATACGGTCTGTGCCCTGAAGAGGATAGTACAAATAAAAAAGTAGCACATATGAATTTATCTTCTTGGGCAGACTGGATGGACCATGCAGGTCTTTTTCTGCCGTCATCTACTATGTTACTATGTATTGTCTCTTGCCCCCACAATCCAGTATCACCCCATCTCTCCCACCCACTCACCCCCCCCCACCATCCAGTATCTCCCTTTCTCCCCTTAACCATCCAGTATTTCTTTCTCTCCCCCTTTCCCCACCACCACTATCCAGCATTGCCATATCCTCTATTTCCCCCCCTTTCCCAACCATCCAACATCATCCTATTCCCCCCCCCCACCCAAATCCTGCATTGCCCATCTGTGTCCCTTTTCTATGATGTAACTTTCTGTTTGAGACTGGCAAAAGCCAGCGATGATTCACATAAGGCAATATCCCTGCACTTGCCTCCTGTTTGCTTTTGCCTCCACCGCTATGCAGACAGAGCAAATAGACAAAATTATAAGCAGAGGAGTGTCTTTATTAGGCTCAATTCAAGTCACAAGATGTGATTCAGGAGCCTCAAACTTACTCTTCTTCATACGTTTTATATTAGATGGCATGAATCAATGTTTTTGAGTAAATCGCCTACTTCAGAAGTCACGAACTATATACAAAACAAGAATGATATTTCAATACACATATAATTAAAAAATAACACCAGTACTATAAATACATAAACAATTAGCAATTAAAGATCAATGATGGAGACACGTATGAAAAGGTATATAAAATATATGAATATATATTGGTAAAAACACATAAAAACATAAATAATTATCTAAAAGTGAAACCCCAAAACACTAATTACACAATTGAATCAAAGCACAGTGCATATTTAGAAGAAGAAGCCAGTATAAAGGCTGACCTTACTCTGTGCACATTTTATAATTGATATCCTAAAAGTGCAATCATCCAGTGAGGAATTTTCCCAAGGGGCACTTTAAAAAAGAACTATGAAAAAAACATTAAATGCTTTGACAAAATGAGTGCAGCAGCCAAACAATATAAATAAATAAATAAATAAATACATGAACATATTAAATGAAAGTAAATAAAGAAAAACATAAACAAAGTAACCCAAAAGGCAGTACTGTAATAAATGTATAAAGAATTTATATAATATATGGTTCCATGTAAAATGAAAAAATGAAGCGTGCACACTCTCTCTCTCTATTAAAAAAATATGTGTATATATATATATATATATATATATATATATATATACACACACTAGCCGTTCAGCCCGTAAAAACTGGCTAGTATAGGAATGGGGGGGGGGGGGGGGGGGGTTGAAGGCCCCCACCCCCGCCGCCGAGTTCGCCGCTGCCGCTCTCCCTCCGAGTTGGCCCCCCCCCGGAGCCGTGGCCACCCACCTTCCACCCAGTCAGGCTCTCGCTCCGCTATTGAAACAGCGAGGGCACGCAGCACACAGCTCTACTGCAGAGCTGCCGTGGCCTTCCTTCTTCTTCTCTGCCTGTGTCCCGCTCTCGTGTGACGGAACGTCGTCGAGGGCCGGACACAGGCAGAGAAGAAGAAGGAAGGCCAACGGCAGCTCAGCAGAGCTGTATGCTGCGTGCCCTCGCTGTTTCAATAGCGGAGTGAGGGCCCGACCGGGTGGAAGGTGGGTGGCGGCGGCGACTCCGGGTGGGGGGAGCGTTAGCGACGGCGGTGTCCCTCGCAAATGCGCAGTAGAGACCCTCTCTGTTCCGCCCCGTCATCATGTATTGACGCGGGGGCGGGGCAGAGAGGGTCTCTGCTGCGCATTTGCGAGTGAGTACGACACTCGCCATTTATATATATTGATATGATATATGATATATATATATATATATATATATATATTTTTTTTTTTTTTTTTTTTTTTTTTTTAAAGTAAAACGGGAACAGCAATAAGATTGACATAAGTGCATACTCTTATAATATACCTCCACCCCTATAAAGCACGAATACTGCATATTTAAAACAAACCAGACTCATTCTGAAAAGCTGGGCACCCATCTGCAGGGAAAACCGCTAAGGCATGGCCATGCAGGCAAAAAGAAAAATAACAGGGAAGGGATTTAAATGTATGCTATCTTTGCTTCAGACCAGCAGAGAGTCGGCGTCCTTGTAAATCAGTGCGGGATTAGATAACAGCCTCGTTTTGAAGAGGCATGATGTAAAAACAAAAAAACAAAAACAACCCCCTGAAAAGCCAACAAACTGTGGGTCAACGTTAAAACCTACTAAATGTGGCCACATGGATCCAGAGATTGAGCAAGCACACATGCTGCCAGTAGTGGTATAAGTATGTTATGAAAGATCATAATGTATATAAAAACAAAATAACTAAATGTACAATTAAAAAAATGGAGGGGGAAGGGGAAAAGAGAAAAAAGATAAGAGGAAAGGAAGATAGGTAAGTGGGTGATAGCGTATAGTGTGACGGAAAGGGGAGAGAGCAAAGAATATAGGGAGAAAAAAAGGAAGGAAAAAAGGGGGCAGGGGAAGGGAGAAAAAGGGGTAGGGGAATGAAAAAACTAAAAAATGGTATGAACTCATACAAGACTATAAACCAGTTAATTATGAAAATATCATATTAAAAGTTAAAATAGAGAAAAAGTCTAAAATCTATTTCTTTATTTAAACCATGTGGCGTCACTGAGTTCAGTTGAAAAATAAGTCTTTGTTCTTCCCTTAGCATCAAAATATCTGTCACCGCCTCTCCCTTTGGTTTAAATACTTTAAATACCAAAAATTTGAGGTCACTGATAGAATGGCCTACTCCATTCCAATATTTGACTAAAGATGTAGTGGTTAATGCAACTGCGGTGCTCTATGTTGCGTGTTTTAATCATTTTCTCTCTCTCTCTCTTTATATATATATAAACAAGGAAACTGAATGATATAAACCACTTGTGATGTATTATAGTCAGAATTATGTCTCAATTGGTAAATTTTTTTGTGTGGATGGATTTGTAAAAGATGACATCATAATAGAATGCTGACATATACTCCATTTATCACACTGTATGTGTTCTTTATATACTGTTGGTGTGTAACAGTTTCTTGAAATGCTGGATATGTCGATGGCACCAAGTTTTCTCTTCAGTTCTAAAACTTACCATATTGTCTTACCAAATTCTTCTCTGTAGACTATGTGATCACTAACCTCTTATCTCCAAAACAGTGATGACCTTCTAAAATGTTCCAATGCTTACGAATAACTTGCTGAATGTATTTTGCGAGATGAAAAAAAATCGCAGGGTATATACAATATCTGGAACACTCGCTCTATATGAGCTTTAGGGAGTTCCTCTCAGGGTTTAGATCTGGCTCTTAAGAAGCCTTTCTCAATATTCTGGAGTATCCCCTATTATAAAATATGCCGGCCATAGTGATTGATTGGTGGTCAAACTCATCAAGGTCTGTGCAAAGACATTTTATTCTGAGGATTTGATAGTATGGTAAGTTTGAAATATCTTTCTTGTTTTGTATGTAGTTTATGACTCCTGAAGCAGGCGGTTTATGCCGAAACATGAGTCCGTGTTGCGTCTGTGACTTGAATTGAACCTAAGAAACTTTTCTCTGGTTCTTTTGGATCCCCTCTGGTGACTTTTTTTCAGGAGGCCCATTGCACAACCCTACTTTGTTTTGCTGCTTGTAGTTCTTACATAGGATGTTCTGCTGCTTCTTTTGTGTGTTTCAAAGCAAAATTATAAGCAGGGCCAGATTAAGGCCAACTGATGCCCTAAGCACAGCCCAACAATAGTCCCCTCTGCCCTTCCATTATTTATTTATTTATTATTTCATTTGTATCCCACTATTTGCAGGCTCAATGTGGCTTACATGGTACCGTAGACGGCGTTCGCCAGTTGCGTTGTGAACAAATACAGGTGTTATTGATGGTAGGAAGGATCGTGTTTGGTAGATACATAGGGGAAGTTAGGGAGAGGGGATGAGGGTTAAGGTGTGTCCATTACAGTCCTTTGGTTTTGCAGTGTCGCAGGAACTTGGGGTTTTTATGTTGGGTTGGTGGGTATGCCTTTTGAACAGGTTGTTTTTAGTTCTTTCGGGAAACTTAGGTGGTCGTACAGTGTTTTTTACTATTTGTGGCAGTGCATTCCATAGTTTGTGCGCTTAAGTAAGAAAAGCTGGATGCATAAGTTGATTTGTATTTGAGTCCCTTTAGTACTTGGGTAGTGGAGATTTAGGTAAGTTCGTGCTGATCGTGTGTTTCTGATTGGCAGTCTATGAGGTCCTATCATTTATCTCGGGACTTCTCCGTAGATAATTTTACTTAATTGACAAGACATTAAAAGACTCAATAAGTGCTGAAAAATATCATTATTGTATAAAGCAAAAGATATATATTTATAGTGATTGGAAAAACACTGGATGTGGCAGATAGCAGAGAAAGTTAAGGGGCATAACCCTAAGCACATTTTATTTTGCTTAATGTTAATCCAGGGCTGATTATAAGCAATTTTTAATTTTGTTAAACCTGCTTAAAAGAAAGACTGTGTATTAGAACTCAGCAATCAAAAAGTAGCAGCTGACTGTGGGTCTACCATTTTGTATTCCCCTACATATATGGTTTTACAACATTGTATGATTTCACATGTGAGTAATAGTAATACTATGACAGTAATTTAACACTACTACTACTGCTATTATTTAGCATTTCTGTAGCGCTACAAGGCATACGCAGCGCTGCACAAACATAGAAGAAAGACAGTCCCTGCTCAAAGAGCTTACAATCTAATAGACAAAAAATAAATAAAGTAATCAAATCAATTAATGTGATCGGGAAGGAAGAGAGGAGGGTAGGTGGAGGCGAGTGGTTACAAGTGGTTTACGAGTCAAAAGCAATGTTAAAGAGGTGGGCTTTCAGTCTAGATTTAAAGGTGGCCAAGGATGGGGCAAGACGTAGGGGCTCAGGAAGTTTATTCCAGGCGTAGGGTGCAGCAAGACAGAAGGTGCGAAGTCTGGAGTTGGCAGTAGTGGAGAAGGGAACAGATAAGAAAGATTTATCCATGGAGCGGAGTGCACGGGAAGGGGTGTAGGGAAGGACGAGTGTGGAGAGATACTGGGGAGCAGCAGAGTGAATACATTTATAGGCTAGTAGAAGAAATTTGAACAGGATGCGAAAACGGATAGGGAGCCAGTGAAGGGTCTTGAGGAGAGGGGTAGTATGAGTAAAGCGACCCTGGCGGAAGATGAGACGGGCAGCAGAGTTTTGAACCGACTGGAGAGGGGAGAGGTGACTAAGTGGGAGGCCACTAATAGTGAATTTGTTTGCCAAGCTAAATGCATCAAAGACACAATGAGAGACTTAGAGCTGTTTTTCTTTTAATTTCAGCTAATGTTAAGTGTAATTATGAAAGAGAAATATGATCCTTGAATCACTTGAGTTCTTCTCTGTGTCTGAATGTACATTTAACTGTGATATATACACTCCTTTGTTCGCTTCTGAATTTGGTGTATTATAGAACCTCTACCATGAGAGAGCTAGTATTGTATGAATAGTTTTTAAAGCAGTTATCAGAACTTCAGCAATTTATCTGTCATTTGCTTATTTTAGGTTTCTTCTACTTCAGCATTATTTATCTTATACAGTTACAGTAAGTAAATTCCAGTGTGTCGAGGGGTTTATCTGGAGTCATTTTTCAGTAGCTCTTAAGTGTCATCTTTTTGAGCTAAAGAAGATATTAATAATCGTAAATCATGACAGATTGAAGATAGCACAGGGTATCTTAAGAAAAATGTAGACACAAAATCCAGTTAAATACTAGAATTGGGCCAAGAAACAGCATTATAGAATGTAATAACCTTGGAAGATGTAGTCCGATGATAAACAAAGAAAAACATTTCAAAATCTAGTTATGTTTTCTTGTGATGGAACACATGAACTTTGATTCATCCAAATTCTAACTAAAGGAGTCTACATACCTCTGAGGGGAAGGCAAGACAGCATCACAAACAACTAGAATGGAACAATGTAGTGAACAAGGCTGCAGGAAGAGAAGACACTTCCTACTACAGCTACAAAATAAATAAAGAAAAAAAGAAAATGGACCATTAGGTTGGAGCTAAGGAGAATGGTCAGCACTGCATTTAGGTTGGCAACCCCGTCCAGAGGTATAGAAAAAGAAGCAAGCTAGTCGAGAAGGAAAAGAAGAGGAGGCTGTAAAAGGACAGCAGAAGGTAGCCATTGAAAAGTATTGGAAAAACTGGGAAAGGATGGACCTAATACAATCTGAAAAGAGAGGGACCCTTCCTTGGCTGATGGATGCTCTGCTCCAGGTGAGTTTGGGCTAGAGGATGCAACCCCATTCAAGAGTGAGAGGAAGACCCATGAAGTGGCAGCCTGACTCCTTCTGTTAGCACACTGTCTTTCCAGTAATAGAAGATCTGAGCACCTATGCACTGATTATTTGTGAGAAGAACCATACTTTTTTCTGGATTACTGTAGACTGCTTTCTTTGTTTTATTTTTACACCAGTCTTTAGTGAGCATTGTAAACACACGATAGCATTGTTATGCTTTTTTGACTAACATTTGGACTGGGTAAAGAAAACAGAATTATTATGCAGTAACTGATATGTGAACTGTAAAGGCAAAATCCCCAAAATGCTTGTCTGCATTGCTTCTTATATTCCATAGAAGCCATATTAAAAAAGGCATCTGGTCAAGTCCACCTGCTTAAATTGTAATCGATTAAAGATAACTGGATAAATTTATCTAGTTATATTAGGTCTTCTGACTTAACTGCATAAAGTTAACTGGATAGTGTGGAATACTGAGTCTATCCAGTTACCCCCCCAGCATGCCTCTCTGCTCTCCCACATAAAACAAGTAAAATTTTGTCTGAACATCAACTTGCTTGGCCATAATGTAACTGGTCTCTTAAGAGAGTTTTGTAAAGCAGGTGTATAAACGCCTTTCAGTATTAACTCCCTGTTGTTATGAGTTGAATTGGTGCGAGTTCTCGGATATTAATGGGGAGTGTAAGACTACAGCCTGACCAACCTTTTGTGTGCCTATGTAATGCCGATTCTGCTGCAAAGCACTCTGGACTTCTGACAATACAGGTCTGCAAACTACCTGAGCATGAGTTATGAAAGAGCTATAGTTCTTTGTTTTCCTGATGTGTACATGTAGTGAAGCAGGTGTCTAAGGCCCTTTCTGCCTTGAGACTAGCTATGATGACCTTGAAGAAGCAGCAGTGTTGCCGCAGTCTTCATCCAATCTTGGTACCCTTGCATTCCTCATATCCATTCTCTTTCGTCACTGAAGATGTGGTATATCTGACTTGCACGTGACAGCAAATGTCTGATGTGCCCTGCTAACATTGTCGAGCTTAAGACAGTTTCCAGTGTTTAGAGACTTGCATACAGCACTGATAACAAAAACAGAAACTACTAATTACTGGTAAAGACAGACTTAAATTTTGGCAACAGGCTTTCTGCCATCTTTTCTTTTTATAGGTTTTGCTTTAAATATTGTGGGGCATTCAGTGTCGTTGCTCAATCCAAGGCAGCACTTAAGACTCTCAGACTCTTTGGGACATTTGACTTGCTCATCTATCCCTCTGTATGCTTTTGTGGCCTTATCTTCAGAGTCCTACACGGCTGCTGTCCTGAGAACTGGGTTGATTGCAGCCAGTGTAAGAGAAATAATTCCTGCCTCACAGTAGAGCAGCTGCCTTCCTGGGACCAGACCCATAGTCGGTGTCATGGCTGCCACAAAAGGTTGTATGGCTGTTAATTTTCCTTTTGGCTAGAAGTCAAATGAATTTTCTTTTGACCTTGGAAGTGTGAGTTAGGCCTTTCTGATACTTTGGTTAGGTCCCATTAGGGAAATGTATTAGTTATAAGATTTTTGTAAAAACAGAAACAAAAAAACTACTGCTATTTTTGCTAGGTCACAATAAATCATTATGACCCTTATTTTAGAAGCGTCCTTGCATTTAAATTGCAGCATTTCAATGGCTGGAGAAGCCCCGATGTTTTTTGTTTGAGGACTTTTAGTTTTGCTAGAGCAAAGTGGTTTTCAGACAAATACAGGTAGAAAGGAATGGCAACATCAGTGTAGTATAGCAGACAGAGAATAGTGATACATGTCATTTCTGAACAGGGACAATTCAGAAGTGCAGGAGCTGAGTACATCTGGATAGCGAGGGGGAGTGAGGAAGGAGAGGAGCTGGAGTAATCTGTATAGGACAATAATATATATACCTATTGCCTATGTCACATAGGGAATCTGCATTGGAAAACCAAGATATTTGAATTTACATATGCTCCACGGCACAACTGAGTTCTGTAGGGGCGGCTGTAAATCCCAGTGTTCTGAGTCTTTGTTATATGAGTGCGACCCCTCTTCTGCCAGTGGAGACATGCTTTTACATCACCTAACCGTTCCCTCTGACAAAAGACACCATCCCCCTGAGCCACCCTGGCAAAAACCTGAAACATGGTAGCCTCCCTCAGACTTACTGTCCCGTCCCAAGGCTTGAAGAATGGCTCTTGGGCCACAGGTTTACCCATCCCCGAACTGGTCCCTGGTGTCTAGTGGGGTGGGAGTGATTCCCATTTGCTCCTGTCTCGGGTCTTCACAATGGCTACTGAGACCTTTAGAGGTTATATTGCAGAATTACCAGTAGGATTTTGGTTTCCATAAGAACATAAGAATAGCCATACTGGGCTAGACCAGTGGTCCATCTAGCCCAGTGTCCTGTTTCCAACAGTGGGCAATCTAGGTCACAAGTACCCGTGAAACCCAAATAGTAGCAACATTCCATGCTACCAATCCCAGGGCAAGCAGTTGCTGCCCACATGTCTATTTCAATAACAAACCATGAACACCTTTTTTTATACACAGACTAGTAAAAAAGGCCCGTTTCTGACACACATGAAACAGGCGCTAGCAAGATTTTCCTCAGAGTGTGTATGTTTGAGAGAGTGTATGTGACAGTGACTGTATGTAAGAACGACAGTGAATGTGCGAGTATGTGTGTGTGTGAGAGAGAGAGAGTGAGTCTGGGTGCGAGTGTGTGTGTGTGAGAATGAGAGTGTGTGCAAGTGCGTATGTGAGACAGTGAGAGAGAGACAGAGTGTGTTTCACACAGATACAGTGTGTGTGTGAGACATAGACTCTCTGTGAGACTGAGTGTATGCGACCAAGAGAATGTGTGAGTAACTGTGTGACACATAGAGAGTGAATGTGATTCAGTGTGAGACATAGTGTGTGTGAGAGTGAGAGAGAGAAAGACATTGACTGTGAGAGAGAGAGTGTGTGTGTGACAGAGATACCTCCCCCCCTCTCTGGTGTCAGCCCCCCCTCCCCCCCTCTCTCTGGTGTCAGCCCCCCCCCCCCCCCCCCCCTCTCTGGTGTCTGAGCGTTACTATGCAGGACACTGAGCTCTGGCTGTGCTTCAAGGAACTGACCAATCCTATTTAATAGAATCCACCTCCAACATTCTGAAGCCGAGAAACCTCGTGTGGTTGGTCACTTCTGCTTGTGACGAACCCGGAAGTACGTGATGACAATTCAGGAGATGGATACAGAGAGCAGGAATGCCTCAGCCATGCAGTCAGCTTCAGAATGTTGGAGGTGCGTTTTATTATATAGGATATGTTAACCACTGTTACCATATCCTCTGGGAACAAGTTCTAGAGCTTAACTATTTATTGAGTGAAAAAAAAAATTCCTGTTTTGTTTTAAAAGTAAAAAATTGATTCACTTTTAATCTGTTCTCTGCCACTTGCGATTTTGTAGACCTTGATCATATCTCCCCATATATGGGGAAAAAATGATCTTTGGTGCCAGGGGAAGGAGATTTGGGGAAGCTGGTCTTAGGGTGGGGGCATCTGATTCTGGGATTGGGGCCCTTTGCAGGGGAGCAGTTATTTTAGAAAACAGCTCCTACATCTGGGTAGGGGGGGAGGAGTATGTTTTTTTTTTTCTCCCTTCACACCCAGTTCTGAATGTGGAAGGGCTTGAACATGCAGAACCTGCTAGAGGAGCCTCTTGTAAATTAGTATGGGGTTTCCACACATCCTTTGTCTCTAATTGTGAGCCTTTTCCAACAAATTATGAGGAACTCTCCTTAGAAGATCAAATTCTTATATGGAATTTTAAAACGAATTGGTCACTAGATAAAGTTGTTCCACTATTAGGCTTATTTTCGAAAGAGAAGGGCGCCCATCTTTCGACAGAAATCGGGACATGGGTGTTCTTCTCCCAGGGTCGCCCAAATCGGCATAATCAAAAGCCGATTTTGGGCGTCCTCAACTGCTTTCCGTCATAGGGACGACCAAAGTTCACAGGGGCGTGTGTGAAGCGTAGCGAAGGCGGGACTGGGGCATGCCTAACACATGGGCGTCCTCAACTGATAATGGAAAAAAGAAGGGCGTCCCTGATGAGCACTTGGGCGACTTTACTTGGTCCATTTTTTGTTACGACCAAGCCTCAAAAAGGTGCCAGAACTGACCAGATGACCACCAGAGGGAATCGGGGATGACCTCCCCTTACTCCCCAAGTGGTCACTAACCCCCTCTCACCCTAAAAAAAAACTTTAAAAATATTTTTTGCCAGCCTCAAATGTCATACCCAGCTCCATGACAGCAGAATGCAGGTCCCTGGAGCAGGTTTAGTGGGTGCAGTGCACTTCAGGCAGGCGGACCTAGGCCCATCCCCCCCTTACCTGTTACACTTGTGGTGGTAAATGTGAGCCCTTCAAAACCCACTAGAAACCCACTGTACCCACATGTAGGTGCCCCCTTCACCCCTTAGGGCTATGGTAGTGGTGTACAGTTGTGGGTAGTGGGTTTTGGGGGGGAGTTTGATGGGGCTCAGGGCACAAGGTAAGGGAGCTATGCACCTGGGAGCAATTTTTGAAGTCCACTGCAGTGCCCCCTAGGGTGCCTGGTTGGTGTCTTGGCATGTCAGGGGAACCAGTGCACTACGAATGCTGGCTCCTTCCACGACCAAAGTGCTTGCATTTGATCGTTTCTGAGATGGGCGTCCTCGGTTTCCATTATCGCCGAAAATCGGGGACGACCATCTCTAAGGTCAACCTAAATTTCGCGATTTGGGCGTCCCCGACCGTATTATCGAAACGAAAGATGGACGCCCATCTTTTTTTGATAATACAGGTTTCCCTGCCCCTTCGTGGGGATGTCCTGCGAGGACATACTCAAGAAAACTTGGGCGCCTCTTTCGATTATGCCCCTTCACGTGTACTGTCCAGGTTCATCAATGACATTTACATTCATGGTTACACTAGGGTCTAAGGTTACAGAAACAACATCTTAGGCATTTAGAATAGCAAAAAACTGCTCTTTTTTATTTTTGGTACTCCTGTAGCCAGGACCTGCCCACCAGGGGATGTACTATCCTCTCGCACCGAGGATATGTCTCCAAGTGCTGCCTGGGAGGGAAAGGTTAGGACAGCCGTTGTAGTTGGTGATTCGATCATTAGGCATATAGATAGCTGGGTGGCTGGTGAACGTGAGGATCGCCTGGTGACTTGCCTGCCTGGTGTGAAGGTGGCGGACCTCACACGTCACTTAGATAGGATTTTAGATAGTGCTGGGGAGGAGTCGGCTGTCTTGGTACATGTGGGTACCAATGATGTAGGAAAATGTGGGAGAGAGGTTCTGGATGCCAAATTTAGGCTCTTAGGTAGAAAGCTCAAATCCAGATCCTCTAGGGTAACATTTTCTGAAATGCTACCTGTTCCATGCGCGGGGCCAAAGAGACAGGCAGAGCTCCGGAGTCTCAATGCGTGGATGAAATGATGGTGCAGGGAGGAGGGTTTTAGATTTGTTAGGAACTGGGCAACATTCTGGGGAAGGGGGGGGGGCCTATTCCAAAAGGATGGGCTCCACCTTAACCAGGGTGGGACCAGGCTGCTGGCGTCGGCATTTAAAAAGGAGATAGAGCAGCTTTTAAACTAGAAATGGGGGGAAGGCCGACAGTCGCTCAAAAGGGCATGGTTTGGGATAAGGTATCTTGCAAGGATACCTCACAAACAGGGAAGCTAGGGTTTCTGGATAGTGAGGTTGCACAACAGACCGTGGTAGGCCAGGTGCCCTTAAATACAACCAAAGATCAGACAAAAGATGGCAAATCATTAGTGTCAAGTACTAAGCATCATGCAAATAGGAACAACAAACATACTCTGAAATGTCTATATGCAAATGCTAGGAGTCTAAGAAATAAGATAGGAGAGTTGGAATATATTGCACTAAATGAAAAATTAGATATAATAGGCATTACTGAGACCTGGTGGAAGGAGGATAACCAGTGGGACACTGTCATACGGGGGTACAAAGTATATCATAGTGATAGGGTGGACCGGACTTGTGGAGGGGTAGCATTGTATATTAACGAGAGCCTTGACTCAGATAGATTACAAATTCAGCAGGACACAAATCGCACCTTTGAATCATTGTGGGTTGAAATTCCATGTGTAAAAGGGAAAAGGACGGTGATAGGAGTGTACCGTCCGCTTCGCCAGGATCAGCAGGTAGACGCAGAAATGATAAAAGAAATCAGAGACACAAACAAAATGGGCAATGCGATAATAATGGGTGACTTCAATTATCCAAATATAGATTGGATAAATGTAACATCGGGACACGCTAGAGAGGTACAATTCCTTGATGAAATCAAGGACAGCTTTATGGTGCAGCTGGTGCAGGAGCTGACGAGAGAAGGAAAAATTCTAGACTTGGCCCTTAGTGGAGCACATGATCTGATGAGGGACGTTATGGTACTGGGGCCGCTTGATAGTGATTATAATATGATCAGTTTTGATATCAACCTTAAAGTAACTATACACAGGAAGTCAAATACGTTAGCGTTTAACTTTAAAAAAGGAGACTATGATAAAATGAGAAGAACGGTTAAAAAAAAACCTTAGGGGGGCAACTGAGAGGGTAAAAACTGTACAACAGGCATGGACGCTGTTCAAAAATACCATCCTGGAGGCCCAGTCCAAACATATTCCGCGAATTAGAAAAGAAAGACGGAAGTCCAAAAGACAGTCGGCGTGGTTGAAAAATAAGGTGAAGGAAGCTATTAGGGCTAAAAGAAACGCCTTCAGAAAATGGAAGAAGGAACTGTCTGAAAATAACAAGAAGCAGCATAAGGAGTGTCAAAGCAAATGCAAGGCGCAAATAAAGAAGGCAAAGGGGGATTATGAAAAAAAGATAGCATTAGAGGCAAAAAAACATAGCAAAACTTTTTTCGGTATATTAAAAGCAGGAAGCCGGCAAAAGAATCGTTTGGGCCGCTGGATGACTGAGGGGTAAAAGGGGGCGATCAAGGAAGATAAAGACGTAGCGGAGAGATTGAATGAATTCTTGGCTTTGGTCTTCACTGAGGAAGATTTGGATGGGATACCGGTGTCCGAAATGGTATTTCAAGCGGACGAGTTGGACAGACTTACTGGCTTCACGGTAAACCTGGAGGACGTAATGGGGCAGTTCAGCAAACTGAAGAGCAGCAAATCTCCTGGACCGGATGGTATTCATCCTAGAGTACTGATAGAACTGAAAAATGAGCTTGCGGAGCTACTGCTAGTGATATGCAATTTATCCTTAAAATTGAGCGTGGTACCGGAAGATTGGAGGGTGGCCAATGTAATGCCGATTTTTAAAAAAGGTTCCAGGGGAGATCCGGGAAATTATAGACCGGTGAGTCTGACGTCGGTGCTGGGGAAAATGGTAGAGGCTATTATCAAAAACAAAATTACAGAGCACATCCGAGGACATGGATTACTGAGACTAAATCAGCACGGCTTTTGTGTGGGGAAATCTTGCCTGACCAATTTACTTCAATTCTTTGAAGGAGTAAACAAACATGTGGACAAAGGGGAGCCAGTTGATATCATGTATCTGGATTTTCAAAAGGCGTTTGACAAGGTACCTCATGAAAGGCTACAGAGGAAATTGGAGGGTCATGGAATAGGAAGAAATGTCCTATTGTGGATTAAAAACTGGTTGAAGGATAGGAAACAGAGTGGGGTTAAATGGGCAGTATTCACAATGGAGAAGGATAGTTAGTGGGGTTCCTCAGGGGTCTGTGCTAGGACTGCTGCTTTTTAATATATTTATAAATGATTTAGAGATGGGAGTAACTAGCGAGGTAATTAAATTTGTTGATGACACAAAGTTATTCAAAGTCGTTAACTCGCGACAGGATTGTGAAAAATTACAGAAGGACCTTACGAGACTGTGAAACTGGGCGGCTAAATGGCAGATGACGTTTAATGTGGGCAAGTGCAAGGTGATGCATGTGGGAAAAAAGAACCCGAATTATAGCTACGTCATGCAAGGTTCCACGTTAGGAGTTACGGACCAAGAAAGGGATCTGGGTGTCGTCGTCGATAATACACTGAAACCTTCTGCTCAGTGTGCTGCTGCGGCTAGGAAAGCGAATAGAATGTTGGGTATTATTAGGAAAGGTATGGAAAACAGGTGTGAGGATGTTATAATGCCGTTGTATCGCTCCATGGTGCGACCGCACCTTGAGTATTGTGTTCAATTCTGGTCGCCGCATCTCAAGAAAGATATAGTAGAATTGGAAAAGGTGCAGCGAAGGGCGACTAAAATGTTATTGGGGATGGGACGACTTCCCTATGAAGAAAGACTAAGGAGGCTAGGGCTTTTCAGCTTGCAGAAGAGACGGCTGAGGGGAGACATGATAGAGGTATGTAAAATAATGAGTGGAGTGCAACAGGTGGATGTGAAGCGTCTGTTCACGCTTTCCAAAAATACTAGGACTAGGGGGCAAGCGATGAAACTGCAGTGTAGTAAATTTAAAACAAATCGGAGAAAATGTTACTTCACCCAATGCGTAATTAAACTCTGGAATTTGTTGCCAGAGAATGTGGTGAAGGCGGTTAGCTTAGCAGAGTTTAAAAAGGGGTTAGACGGTTTCCTAAAGAACAAGTCCATAAACCACTACTAAATGGACTTGAGAAAAATCCACAGTTCTAGGAATAACATGTATAGAATGTTTGTACGTTTGGGAAGCTTGCCAGGTGCCCTTGTCCTGGATTGGCCGCCTGTCATGGACAGGATGCTGGGCTCGATGGACCCTTGGTCTTTTCCCAGTGTGGCATTACTTATGTTCTTATGTACTTTATTAGGCCAAGATCAGGAACACAATAAAAGCAGAGAATATATCCCATAATACAACAGAGCAATTGTCACGAAGAAAAATAAATGGATTTTTTTCTTCTCTTCTTCAGAAAGACCCAAATCCTTCTTGGTTATTTAAACTTCTCATTTAACTAATTCTCCACAATTAGAACATAAGAGTAGCCGGACTGAGTCAGACCAATGGTCCATCTAGCCCATTATCCTGTTCCCAACAGTGGTCAAGCCAGATTACAAGTACCTGGCAGAAACTCAAATCATGGCAACATTCCATGCTACATATCCCAGGGCAAGCAGTTGGTTCCCCTTGTTTGTCTCAATAGCAGACTATGGACGTTTCCTCCAGGAACATGTTCAAACCTGTTTTTAAACCCAGATGTGCTAACTGCTGTTAACACATCCTCTGGCAACAAGTTCCAGAGGTTAACTATTCATTGAGTGAAAAAAATATTTTCTCTGTTTTGTTTTAAAAGTATTTCCATGTAACTGGGAGGAAATATTTTTTAGTTATGCTCTGGAACTCTTTCTGGAGGATGTGGGAATGGCGGTTAGCGTATCTTGGTTGGGTCCTCCTACAATCAATCTTGAAGCAAATGATTTTGACAAGCTTTTCTGAAAAAGTTTTCAGACATTTGTTCCTCCTTATTATTGTCTTTACAAGTAACCCCAGTGCTTTCTGTAGATGAACTCACCAGTGGCTCATCTGTCCTCTTCAATTGCTGACCCAAGATGAGGTGACTAAAGTTATTATGTCTAGTTCTTCTAGAGCCCCTTCTGATCCACTCCCCACATATTTTTTTAAAACAGATCCATTTTTCCTTTATGCTCTACATACATATTGTGACTAGATGTAGATGTAGTGGAGGAGTGGCCTAGTGGTTAGGGTGGTGGACTTTGGTCCTGGGGAACTGAGGAACTGAGTTCGATTCCCGGCACAGGCAGCTCCTTGTGACTCTGGGCAAGTCACTTAACCCTCCATTGCCCGCCGCATTGAGCCTGCCATGAGTAGGAAAGTGCGGGGTACAAATGTAACAATAAATAAATAAATATTGTGACTACATTGGCATCTGAAAAACTAGCGACTGTCGTTTCTTATCCGAAGAATTCTACTGCATCCACTTCAGAGCCATAGAATTATAGGCCAGTTTTCCAATTACCTTTTCTTTCAAAAGTGGTCAAAAATTGTGACTCATTAGCTAACTTCTTACTTTGATAAAATAAATGCTACTTATTCAAATCAAATTGGTTTTTGTGAATGTTTTTGCACTGAGCACTCTTTGTTCTCAGAAACTTTATCCAACTTGCTCAAGATCAAAGAAAAAATGTACTTATCTTCCTAAGTTTAACCGCAGCTTTTGATTTAATCATTGCATTCTCTTAAGGCATCTGATGGATTTAGGAATTAGCAGAAATGTTTTAAATTGGTTTTCATCATATCTAAGCAACAGGACTTCTCAAGTATATTGGTCAGGTCTCTTTTCTAAGATCTGCAATATTTTCTATGGAATATTTTGAGCGTCAGCACATGGCCCAATTTTGTTTAGTATTTATCTTTCACCATTAGCTTTACTCCTTCAAACCTTAAGTATACATTTTTACATATATGCAGATGATATCCAGCCTGTTTTTACTCTGGCTTTAGTGATGCATACCACTATTTATGAAATCACTGATAAGCTTGAAACAATCTCCAAATGGTTGGTATCAAATGAATTAAAAAGTTGAATTCATCCAAATGCTACCTTGCATTTCTCTACTTATCATCGTCCTTGCAGTATCTCCCATCAGTACATAGCACCCCCCGTTTCTTTACAATCAATTAAAATTCTTGGTATGATACTTGATAACCAATTGACTTTTAGGGCTCATATTTAATCTGTAATTCAGAAGTCTTTTTATGTTCTATGGTAAGTCAGGTAGCCAGATCTTTTCTGCATTTGTTTGATTCATTCCTTGGTTATAAGTTGGCTTGATTGTTGTAATTTATTCCTACATGGTCTTCCCAAAATGAACTTAAAAGGCTTCAACTAATACAAAACACTGCAGTCAAACTGATTCACGGTGCAAAAAGGTATTGCTAGTGTTACTCCCATACTAATTAAAGGATTCAGTTCAATACTGATACTGGGCTATTCTTACTATATAGTTTACCATTATTTTATCGATCCCTTATTCCTTACCTAACCAGCTTTTGTGGTCTTCCCAACAGTCTTTTAATAGCTCCTAGCCATCCTAAGGCTTGATCTTATAAGGCAAGAGCTTCATGTTTCAGTGTTTTAGCACCTTCATTCTGGAACTCTGTCGCATCTGAGCTTTGTTTAAGACACATTCTCTCTTCAAACCTTCCAGTTGCTACAGCCTTACTTTTACAAGCTAGAGATGCAAAGGGTATCTCTCTCATGGCCAAATGCTCAAAACTCCAGCGCTGTTCTGAACAGCGCCGGAGAAATGCTGCCTGATCAGTGTGTCTGAACAGCTCTCTCATGCTCAATGGTAATGACATGCAAATTTAAGCATAGCCATAGCGTTGAACATGAGGGAGTTTTCAGAGCTTTAAGAGGAGGATTGCAACTTATATGGTAGTCAAGCCCTGCCTAGTGCATCCCAGGCTGCCCCAGGCAGGGCACCGCCATTTTGAGGCACCCAGTAGGAGAAAGGAGTCCTAGTCCCTCCTTCTCCAAAGTAACATAGTAACATAGTAGATGACGGCAGAAAAAGACCTGCACGGTCCATCCAGTCTGCCCAACAAGACAACTCATATGTGCTACTTTTTGTGTATACCCTACTTTGATTTGTACCTGTGCTCTTCAGGACACAGACCGTATAAGTCTGCCCAGCACTATCCCCGCCTCCCAAACACCAGCTCTGCCTCCCAACCACCGGCTCTGGCACAGACCATATAAGTCTGCCCAGCACTATCCCCGCCTCCCAACCACCAGCCCTGCCTCCCACCACCGGCTCTGGCACAGACCGTATAAGTCTGTCCAGCACTATCCCTGCCTCCCAACCACCAGTCTCGCCTCCCACCACCGGCTCTGGCACAGACAGTATAAGTCTGCCCAGCACTATCCCCGCCTCCCGATCTTGACTAAGCTCCTGAGGATCCATTCCTTCTGCACAGGATTCCTTTATGCTTATCCCACGCAAGTTTGAATTCCGTTACCGTTTTCATTTCCACCACCTCCCACGGGAGGGCATTCCAAGCATCCACTACTCTCTCCATGAAAAAATGCTTCCTGACATTTTTCTTGAGTCTGCCCCCCCTTCAATCTCATTTCATGTCCTCTCGTTCTACCGCCTTCGCATCTCCTGAAAAGGTTCGTTTGCAGATTAATACCTTTCAAATATTTGAACGTCTGTATCATATCACCCCTGTTTCTCCTTTCCTCCAGAGTATGAATATTTAGTTCAGCAAGTCTCTCCTCATACGTCTTGTAACGCAAATCCCATACCATTCTCATAGCTTTTCTTTGCACCGCTTCAATTCTTTTTACATCCTTAGCAAGATACGGCCTCCAAAACTGAACACAGTACTCCAGGTGGGGGCCTCACCAACGACTTATACAGTAGGAGGAGGTTGGGGGGGGGGGGCCACCATTAGACCACCATGGCTAGCCCTTGGTGGGGGGGATTTCAGGATCCTGGACAGAGATCCCACTGGACCACCAGGGTGGTTTTTTTTTTGGAGGGGGGGATTGGGATCTACTGGACCACCAAGCCCTCACGTCTTTGGGGGGCCTGGAGTCTACCAGACCACCAGGCCCTCATGTCCTTGGAGGTGGGTGGGGGGCCTGGGTGCACCAGACCACAAGGGCTTTCATATGATAGGTCATCTCTTCACCATGGCTCGGCAAACCTTAACACCAGGGTTTGCTATAGGAGGGGCGCCCATGTTTGGCGTGCTGCCTTCTGATCATTGGGGAGGAATAGGAGATGATTTCTTTTGCATGCATTTGCATGCTCATTATGCTCAGTCAGAGCCAGCAAGCTTGTTTCACGCACTCGTTGGCTCTGAGCATTCGGCACAAGTAAATGTGGGTGCTAATCCGGCACTAATGGCCTCTAGCGTCCACATTTGCTTTTGAGCATCGGGGTCTCAGAGAGATTGATTTATGGGTGAAGTGTCTGAGGTATAAATTTAGAAAGTTTTAAACGTGAAAAAGGCTTCACAAATGGAAGAAGCAAAATATTTAGCTTTCTTTGGTGCACTGAAATTATATAGACAGTGAAGGATATAGACAGTACATAAGTAATGCCACACTGGGAAAAGACCAAGGGTCCATCGAGCCCAGCATCCTGTCCAGTGGAGGAGTGGCTAGTGGTTAGGGTGGTGGACTTTGGTCCTGAGGAACTGAGTTCGATTCCCACTTCAGGCACAGGTAGCTCCTTGTGACTGGGCAAGTCACTTAACCCTCCATTGCCCCATGTAAGCCGCATTGAGCCTGCCATGAGTGGGAAAGCACGGGGTACAAATGTAACAACAACAAAAAAATATTAGGGCAGTCTTTCAAAGGAATTTGCTCAACTAAATAAATAGCTGGGTAAATTCCACAGAATTAAACTTCCTTTCACTTAGTATGCAGACAAGTACATTTTGTATCAGTGGACTTCTACACTCCAGCCCAGATTTTCAAAGAGAAACTATATGAAGCTGTTTTCTCTCTTTCTCTCTCTCTGGTAGGGACAGCCTTTTACTTCAGATGCAGATACACACATGCATGCATTCTTGCTTTTCAGGTAAGCACATGCAGACCCATCTCTGGTACAGTCCTTATACCTGCTGCTTATAGTCTTCTTGTCAGTGCGTGCCCCTTCTCCCAGCTTGCTATATCCACCATCTTGTAAAGTACTTGCATTTGTTGATAGCTCTTTTCCTCAGCCCACAGCAGTCTCCATCAGACTTTCCCTTTCCTATTTCTTGGAATATTTTCCCCCACAAGGACACTTATCCCTCCATTTCCCCAGGTACAAAATAAGTACTTGTATGTAATATGTAAACTGCTTTGATTGCAACCACAGAAAGGTCAAGTCCCAATCCCTTTCCCTTAATCAGTGGCTCCACTTAACACACTCCAGTATAAACCCAGTGTTTCACTTGCACAGCAGAGGAATTTCCCCTGTCTCACTGCCTCCCTTCCTGTGGCTAGAGCTGCTTTTCCATTGATTATATTTTACCCACAGCCTCTGCCCAAGTGACATTGGCAGCAAGCAGGAAAGACTCACCTAAGGGTACATTGCAGAGCTATAAATAGAGCTTTTAAACTGAAAAATATCCAGACATGTTAGCCATTCTTGTAGCTAAATTCCTGATAAAAGCCAATCAGTTGGCAATCCTAAATTCTTTAATCCTGAGCACATCTCACATGACCCCCCCCCCCCAAAAGCATTTGGGCCCTAGGCATGTGCCTAGTTTGCCTATGCCTTAATCTGCCCATGATCATTGGTCAAATAAGTCTTGTTGCAACCAAGATGTTACATTTCCATCAGTTGCTCTTTGTAACTTTTCCATCGGCATGCTTCCTCTTTCTTGCTGTTGATGAGCTTCCTTTGTGTATCCTATCTTTAGAAATGTAGGGTTTGTAGCATCATAATAGTAGTACATTATCTCCTTTCTATCTTCAGAAGTCCACTTAAACCTGGTTAATTCTCTGTTGTTGTTTTTTTTTTTTCATTAGTTTCTGTGGATTGTCTCCTGTTGCAGTGGTGGGCCTATTGCTGTAGCTGATGTAATACCTTTGCCTGAACTGTCTTCGTTATTGCTACCATCATCTTTAGCACTGGTGCTTAAACTTGGCATCTTTTATGCTGAGCAATTATTTGCAGTAGTTTCCTTGCTAAAGTTGGGTTACTATGCAGTGGGGGGCACCATGTGAAGGCTTTCATCAAGATTCTGACTGAGAACTTTACTCTCCCTACTTAGAGAAGGGTTTCTCAACCTTAAAAGCAGCAAGAAGCTCTGAACTTCTTAAAATGTGCAGAAGTACCCCCAGTAGGAAGATCACTTATGCTGCAGAATGCATGACATGCCAAGTTTTTTTTTAAACCATATTTTTAAAAGAGGAAGGGGTGAGTGTCACAGAGGAAGAAGTCAAAAGACGGAAGGTTAGGGAGGGTAAGAGAGAGACAGGGAAGGAAGGTCTGAAGGCAAGTTGAATCCTCTGATTTTTCTTCTTCTTCATCATCATCATCATCACACCTCTCTACTGCTAAAACCACAAGCTCAAAGCAGTTTACAAAATCATGAGACCAAGGTATAATCCTTAGGAATTACGATGCTGGGCCCCTAAGACATAACCATCAACCATTCCTATTGCCATCTCTCAAGAGAGTAAAGAGATTTAGTCTCTTTGAAAAACTGTTGGATTTTCAAGCCCCTAAAGTATAGAAAAATATATTGATAGCCATGGATATGATGACTGATATTTTAGGAAAAGTCTTAAGACAGTACTTTTTAGAAGGTTTGTTTAATTTTATTAAGGTTTGTTGATTTTGTTATGGTATCTTGTGAGTTTTTGTAATTTTTGAAAATTATACCTTGGTTTCTTGATTTTGTAAACTGTTTTGAGTTTGGAGAGAGAGCAAATCATGTTCATATAAGAACAGCAAAAGAAAAAAGGCAAAATTGACTTTATGCAATGATTAAACACAAATGATTTGACATTCCACTTAGAAAACATAAAGCTAGCATGAGCAAATATGAGAAAACATACCAGTTGGGGTGATTATGGGTAACAATGTTCACAATTCTATGTAAATCAAGTGTATAGTGTACCAGCCACTTAAAAGAAAGCCATGAATTGATGTTGATGTAATGGGATGTACTACTACTACTACTTAACATTTCTAAAGCGCTACTAGGGTTACGCAGCACTGTACAATTTAACATAGAGGGACAGTCCCTGCTCAAGGAGCTTACAATCTAAAAGACAAGTGAACAGACAGTCCGAAAGGGGCAGTCAAATTGGGGCAGTCTGGATTACTGAACAGTAAGAGTTAGGTGCCGAATTCAGCATTGAAGAGGTGGGCTTTAAGCAAAGACTTGAAGATGGGCAGGGAGGGGGCTTGGCGTAAGGGCTCAGGAAGGTTGTTCCAAGCATAGGGTGAGGCGAGGCAGAATGAGCGGTGGATGTACAGGTCAATATGTGATTACACGTGTATACATATATACATAATCTCGTACACTATCACCCCTTCCTCATACTATAGGATGTGAACAGAAAACTGAAAATATGCAGAGTAAATAAATGGCAAATAGAATTCTCAAAGAAATGAAATTGGATGTAATTCCAGTGAACGAATGACAATATAAAATTCTCAACAAAATAAAACAGAATATAATGCGATCGTGACATGTTTGTTTATTTATACTTGCTGAATCACCTTTTTAACAAATAAGTCAAACCTGTTAGTACTGAAAAGAACAAGTGATAAGTGTGTTAAATATAGCTTAAAAGAAAATGTGAATCGGGGTAGGCTTCTGGACATGAGATATGAAAAACATGGCATACCAGTGTTCTGGATAGAATCAATATTGGCAGAAAAGGATATAAACTGTAACTGAAAAAAACGATGAATGAAATCAGTATTGTAGAGTCAATTAAATATGTTTTTTAAAAAAGATAATATATTGTAGCCTCCATTTTTTCAGAATTCCTTGTCATCAAGCAGATGAAGCCATTACGTATGGGTTATGTCCATCAACCAGCAGGGGAGATAGAGAGCACTCAAACTTTCACAGTGCCCGGCCAGCTAGCTCCACTGCCTCTTCAGTATTCTCTGTCTCCCCTAGCAGGGTGGCTGCAGCTTGTTCGAGCTCCAGAAAAATCTGCCGGGAGGTGGTTCCTGGCTTGCCAGTTGTTAACCGGGGTGTTGGAGGCTATAGCAGCTTCACTTTAAAGGCACATAGGTTAGCCCATTCTCTGCCTTACCCATACCTCTGTGGATGTGGACATATTGCCTTGCTTTCCCTGTCCTTTCCCACCAACAGTGGATGCAGGCATATAGGTTCGCCCTTTCCCTGCCTTTCCCACTCATCTGAGCCTCCGGAGTCTTCAATACCTCTGCTTTCCTCACAGCTTAAAAAAAAAAAAAAAAAAAAAAAGAACAGAGGTTTTTGACCTGATTTTCAGCAGGATCGTAGTTGTACACTAGATCCTTTGAGGTAAGAGTGTTTTCCAACTCCTCCGGGGTGGGCCCGCGATCGGGGCGATTGTGGCGCGAAACCGCCATTTTGGATTTTACCGCCGTTTTTCGGCGATGGCTGCGGACAATGTAAAGCGCTGTTCCACTTGTGGCAAGCACAAATCAGCAGCAGGGCTCTGTAAATCGTGCTGTACTGGCGTAGGAGCCGGCCCGAGCATGGCGAGCGATGTTTCTTCCTGCTCTGAGCTGGCAGCGGGCGCCATTTTGCTTACACCGCATGGCGCGGCCTCCGTGGACACGGAGAGACCTGAGCCGGGTGGGGCACCTCGAGATGAGGTTATTTCAGGGGTGGCTGGCACCGGACAGGATTTGGGTGCCCAGGGTGAGATTTTCTCCCCGGATTTTGTGCTTTTGCTGCATAAAGCATACATGATGAAAAGAGCCCTTCCTCAGGGGTCGCCTGAGGCTCCTCTGATTGACCCCCCGATGGATTCTGGCCTGGGACTGCCCAGTGAGGCTTTTTTCCCGGATGCTTGGCCTAAAGATAAGCGCAGAAGGGTTAATTCCCCTTCAGATAGTGGTGCACCTTTTTTCCCCCCGTGGTCGGGGTGTGAGGATTCGGAGAACTCTGACAGACGTTCTTGGTCTGAGGAACCAGAGTCAGGTGCGGATTTACCACAGGATCTGGATGATCCCTCCGCGGTGAGGATTTTCCACCGTGATGAGCTGCCAGCGCTTATTTCAGATACCCTGCAGGCCCTCTCGATTGAAGATCCTGACAGTGGCATGGCCTCCTCGGGTAATCCCAGGATGGCTAGTACCAAGAAAGCTGCTCGGGCCTTCCCTTTGCATGACTCCATCCTAGAGCTTGTTTCGGCTCAGTGGGCTGACCCCGAGGGACCTTTGAGAGTTTCCAGGGCTATGGGGCAGTTATACCCTCTGCGTGAGGGGCATTTGGCTCGTTTTCAAATGCCTTCAGAGGATGCCCTAGTCACTGCGGTGACAAAGAGAACTACCCTCCCTGTTGAAGGAGGTGTTGCCCTGAAGGATGTTCAAGACCGTAGGCTGGAAACAGCATTGAAACGGTCCTTTGAAATTGCAGGTCTCACTGTTCGGGCGTCTGCATGCAGCTGTTATGCTGTTAGAGCCTGCCTAGCTTGGCTGCAACAGGCAGTGGCTCAGCCCGGAGATGGAGCGGAGCCCTTCTTGGATGTGGCTCCGCGGATGGAGGTGGCCTTGTCCTTTCTGGCTGATGCCCTTTATGACCTTGTCAGAGCTTCGGCTAAACAAATGGCAGTAGCAGTGGCGGCTCGCCGTCGTCTGTGGCTACGACACTGGGCAGCGGACATGGCCTCTAAGCAAAGGTTGGTGAAGTTGCCTTTTCAAGGACTTCTCCTATTTGGTGAGGAGTTGGAGAAAATTGTGAAAGGCCTGGGTGATCCTAAACCCCAGCGCTTGCCCGAAGATAGGCAGAGGCCTTCCTCTTAGGGCCAGGCGGTCCACTCCTCGTATAGACCTCGCTTCCGTGAAGCTAGAAGGTACCGCCCGGGGCGTTCTGCTGGGTTCACTTCACGTGCCCGTGGTCAGCAGAGGAACTCCTTTCGCTCGGACAAGCGTTCTGCAGCCGGTGGCTCAAGACCAGGAGTTCACGGGCGACCCTCTCAATGATGGTGCGCCGGCCCTCTCCTCGATGCCTGTCATCGGAGGACGGCTTTCCCTCTTTGCCGAGGAGTGGGCCAAGATTTCCTCAGATCAGTGGGTTCTGGACCTGATCAGAGATGGATACAGAATAGAATTCAACGCCCCAGTAAGAGACGTGTTTGTGGAGTCCCGATGCCGTTCTGCCGTCAAACGGGCGGCGGAGGAAGAGACTTTGCAAGGTCTGATTCTGTTAGGGGCTGTGACCCCGGTGCCTCCCGCCGAGCAAGGCTGCGGCCGATACTCCATCTACTTTGTGGTGCTGTGAAAAGGTGGGTCCTTTCGCCCTATTCTGGACTTAAAAGAAGTGAACAAGTCCTTGAGAGTGCGGCATTTCCACATGGAATCCCTGCGCTCCGTCATTGCGGCGGTACAGCCAGGAGAGTTTCTCACGTCTCTAGACCTGAAAGAAGCTTTCTTGCACATACCGATTTGGCCCCCGCACCAGAAGTTTCTGAGGTTTGCGGTGTTGGGAAAACATTTCCAGTTCAGGGCCTTGCCTTTTGGCCTCGCCACAGCTCCCTGAACCTTTTCGAAGGTAATGGTGGTAGTAGCTGCTTTTCTCAGGCGAGAAGGTATCAGGGTTCACCCGTACCTAGACGACTGGCTCATCAGAGCAGACTCTGCAACAGAGAGCTTACAAGCTACAGCCAGAGTGGTCTCAGTACTGCAATCTCTAGGCTGGGTCGTCAATATGGCCAAAAGTCACCTGACCCCTTCTCAATCTCTAGAATTTTTGGGGGCCAGGTTCGACACAGTCTCGGGCTATGTGTTCCTACCCGAGCTAAGGCGGTGCAAGCTTCAGAATCAGGTCCGTCTGCTCCTGAGGATGCCCCGCCCGCGAGCTTGGGACATTGTCCAGCTGCTGGGATCGATGACAGCCACGATGGAAGTGGTACCCTGGGCGAGAGCGCACCTGAGACCTCTACAGTATTCCCTACTCCGGAGATGGTCTCCTATTTCTCAGGATTACCAATGCAGACTTACTTGGCTCCCTGCGGCCCGACTCAGCATGGAGTGGTGGCTCTCGGACAGCATGCTGCGGCGAGGAATGCCGCTGACGCTCCCCGTTTGGTGCCTAGTGGTAACAGATGCCAGCCTGAAGGGCTGGGGCACACATTGCAAGGGGAAGCATGCCCAGGGTCTATGGACACCCGAGGAGTCGGAGTGGTCCATCAACCGCCTAGAGTTGAAAGCGGTGTTTCAGGCGCTTCTGGCCTTTCAAGTGACCCTGGAAGGATTGGCTGTCAGAGTGATGTCGGACAACACGACAACGGTGGCCTATATAAATCGAGAAGGCGGAACACGGTGCAGAGCACTAGCCGCGCAGGCCGAACTGATTTGCCACTGGGCCGAGCTGCATCTTCAGTGTCTGTCGGCAGCTCATATTGCAGGTCAGAGCAATGTGCAGGCCGATTATCTGAGCAGGCATCAGATCGATCCAGCAGAATGGAATCTGGCAGACGAAGTATTCCTGCAGATCTGTGCCAAATGGGGCAAGCCCGTGATGGATCTAATGGAAACAAGTGCCAATACCAAAGTCTCGTGCTTCTTCAGCAGACGGAGAGATCCTCGCTCGGCGGGGTTGGATGCCTTGGCTCAACCCTGGCCTCCGGGTCTTCTTTATGTGTTTCCCCCATGGCCCTTGATAGGGCGCCTGCTCTTGCGGATTCGGCTGCACCCAGGAGAAGTGGTCCTCATCGCCCCGGATTGGCCAAGGAGACCTTGGTATGCAGACCTCCGACAGATGCTCCTGGAGGCTCCTCTGGCGTTACCTCTGGTACCGAACCTGTTGACTCAGGGACCGGTAGCCATGGAGGACGCCGGCCGCTTTGGTCTTACGGCATGGCTATTGAGAGGGCGCAATTGAGGGATAAAGGTTATTCCAATAAAGTTATTTCCACTCTCCTGCAAGCCCGCAAGCGGTCCACTTCCGTGGCTTATGCCAGGATTTGGTGGCTGTTTGAGTCTTGGTGTGCTTCCAGAGCCATTGCTCCAATGCGGGCTCCTGTCTCGCCGATTCTGGACTTTTTGCAGGAAGGTGTACAAAAAGGCTTGGCCTATAATTCCCTGCGGGTGCAGGTGGCAGCGTTGGCCTCCCTTCGTGGTAAGGTGGAAGGCGTGTCTTTGGCTGCTCACCCAGATGTGGCACGGTTTCTTAGAGGGGTGCTTCGGCTCCGACCTCCAGTGCGAGCACCCTGTCCAGCTTGGAACCTGGGGCTAGTTTTGAAAACCCTGCAGGCATCTCCTTTTGAGCCGCTTCGGCGAGTATCGGAGAAAGATTTGGCACTGAAGGCCGTTTTTCTGGTGGCCATTACCTCGGCGAGACGGGTGTCAGAGCTCCAGGCGCTGTCCTGTAGAGACCCATTTCTGCAATTTTCAGAGTCCGGAGTCACAGTTCGGACCGTGCCTTCCTTTATGCCTAAGGTGGTTTCAGCCTTTCACCTAAACCAGCCCATTTTCTTGCCCTCTTTTTCAGAGGAAGAGTTTCCAGAATCTTTTGGGCAGCTGCACCTTTTGGATGTGCGCAGGACTCTGCTGCAGTATCTGCGAGTTACTAACTCTTTCAGGACTTCTGATCATCTGTTTGTTTTGCTATCCGGTTCTCGCAGAGGGTCTCCAGCGTCTAAAGCCACTATTGCCCGCTGGCTCAAAGAAACTATCTTTTCAGCTTATCTGCTGGCCGGCAGGGTTCCGCCTGTAGCCTTTAAGGCGCATTCTACTAGAGCGATTTCTTCCTCTTGGGCTGAAACTGGAGCACTCTCTCTTCAAGAGATATGCAGTGCAGCAACATGGGCTTCTAAGCTCTCCTTTGCCCGACATTACAGGCTGTATGTGGCTGCCAGGAGGGATGCGCGTTTTGGTGCACAAGTGCTAGCGCGTGGTGTGGCTTGTTCCCACCCTATCTAGGAATTGCTTTGTTACATCCCATACGTAATGGCTTCATCTGCTTGATGACAAGGAAGGGAAAATTAGGTTCTTACCTTGGTAATTTTCTTTCCTTTAGTCATAGCAGATGAAGCCATGAGCCCTCCCTGTATGATTGTATGCTGTGAATCTGTTTTTCAGGTTCTGTTCTAATTTCCTGAAGTTCCTTCCTTGGGAGAAAGTTGGAAAACAATCTTCAGGATTCATGTTCAGTTTAAATTTAGGAGGATGTGTTCATTCCCTTCAGCATGTTTTTTTTTGAGAATGTGTTGATTCTCTCCAGGAGGCGCGTGTGTTCCCCTCCAGTTCTATAAATAGGAGGATGAGTTCATTCCCTCCAGGAGGATGTGCATTCCCTCCTTTATGAGTTCATGCCCTTGTGATGGGCCATCGTTCGCTGTGAGGAAAGCTCTTGTGATTCCCATTGCGGTTTGCCATACTGCTTTGGAAGCTTCAAATACTGAAGAGGCAGTGGAGCTAGCTGGCCAAGAGGGCACTGTGAAAGTTTGAGTGCTCTCTATCTCCCCTGCTGGTTGATGGACATAACCCATACGTAATGGCTTCATCTGCTATGACTAAAGGAAAGAAAATTACCAAGGTAAGAACCTAATTTTCCCATTTTTATTTGCTATAACATATTGTATCTCTTCTGTTGTTTAACATTTCATTGGTTTCGTAATACTGATTTTATTCATCTCTTATTCAGTTACAGTTTATATCCTTTTTTGCTGATACTGATCCTATCCAGCTGGTTTGCCGTGTTTTTCATTCCTCATGTTCAGGAGCGTATCCCCTAATTAATTTTTTTCTTTAAAGCTGTGTTTATCACTTTTATCACACTTATCACTTGTTCTTTTCAGTATTGTCTCTCAGGTTTTATAATTATTTTTTTCACATTCTGTCTCACTGTTTTTACAGTATTTTTATTCAATACTCGTATCACGAATATATTCAGTTTTATTTTGTTGAAAATTGTATATTGTTATTCATTCACACTGCATTACATTCTGTTTCATTTCTTTGAGAATTCTATTCGCCATTTACTCACTTTGGATATATTACAAGGTTTCTGTTCACTTTGTGTAGGATGTATATGAGATTATGTATATGTGCATACACAAATAATCAAATATTAACCTCAATTCATGACTTTCTTTTTAGTGGCTTGTGCACTTTGCACTTGGTTTACATGGAATTGTGAACATTGTTACCTATAATCACCCAAACTGGTATGTCTTTTTGTACTTGTTGGTATTAGCTTTGTTTTCTAAGTGGAATGTCAAATCATTTGTTTATTCATTGCATTTATGCAGTTAATTCTACACACATATACATACAGTATATGTAGGGTTTATACTTTTTTTTTTCTGTCTTTATTTATGGTTGCAGATTTGTCGACTCCTGAGGCAGGCACTTCTATGCCACAAAGCAGATCTGCATCTAGTCTGTCCAATAAATTCATTTATTTTTAGAGTCTGTTTAATAAACTCATTTTTACCCTTGTGTTGGAATTGGATTGTTTTTCTCCCCTCTTTCTCTTTTCTTCTTTTTTGCTGATTTTTGTGTTGGGGGAATTACCACCACCTCTTCTGTGTTTTTGTTGTTGTGCTTATAAATACCCAACATGGAAGCAAACATTTGTTTAACAAGTGATTCCCCTAGGGTTTAAATAAAAGCACATAACCATTTGGCAACACAAACATATTGGCAAAATATATTAGTACATTTGCATTTGGAAAGTATCTAGAGTGTCACGTAATATCTCTGTAAATGTGCTTAACAACTGCAAAGGAAGTTCTTGGGTTAACGATAGCAACAACGGACTTGTCTTCTATTGTCATAAGTGGCCATTTACTGAAGAAAAGAACAGCCAATAGATGGATGATTTCCCAGAAAGGTATCTGCCTTCTCATTATCTGACACAGAAATAGCAATTTGAGGGGAACATTTTAATTATCTTTTTCTTTTGCTATTCTGTGCAGAGCCAGGAGAGGAGAGACATTTGGTCTTCCTGTATCGGCCATTGCCACTTATCAGAGTTGCTGGACAGAGTGCGATTCTCCCATGTGTTGCTTCAGGACTTCCATATCCAATCATTCGTTGGACCAGAAAAGAGGAGGAAATTATCTTGGAAAGGTGAGTGGATAAAATTAAGCTTTCATCTATTGTAGATGGTGATTATAGATAAAGAAGTAAAGCTTCACTTATTCATTTTAAAATGTTAAGTAGCAGTTTGCTTACCCTTAGTGGATTATTTTATTACTTGTATCTTGTTTTCGGAAATCGCTACTGGGGCTGGAATTTAATTTAGAATGCAGGTTTGCAGTGTGAACAGTTGTCCTAGTTGTACTTTCAGCATTCAGGTCTGTACCTCAGTTATGATTTGTTCCTACTGCGATTTCCTAAATGTCATGCAGTTAAAAGTGAATTGGCAGAACAAAAATTTAGAATAATGATTTAGTCTTGAGTTTAATTGCTTTGCCATCTGATATCTGAATCTGCATATATATTGGTCAGCAACAAAAATCCATTGTCTCCCCACAGGCTGTATCTAATGACATGCTTACAAATACTCTAGGGATGTGTTTTACTCAACATTTATAAGTATAAAGCTGTCACAAATGTGTCCTGTACTATGTATGTCCCTACTAATACTGAGGTGATAAAGGTCAGATAGGATGAGTGCATTGTACTGCAGGCACTCCCCAGTGGACGTGTCTTCAGAGAAATATATTTTCATAAAACTCATGAGCCCACTTAGTTGCTGTTCTTGACTCTTGGCTGCTTGCTTCCTCGGTCAGGGCCTATGGTCACAGATGGAAGCATCCTAGACCATTAACTCTCTGGAAATGGGAGCCATTCATTTGGAGCTGCAACACTTCTACCCCTCTTGAATAACAAAGCAGTCTGGCGATGTCTAACAATGCTACAGCAGTGGCTTACATCAACAGGCAAGGAGTAACCCGGAAAGGGGCAGTGGTGCTGGAGGCTGGCTGGTTGTGAAGTTGGACGGAGCAGCGTATTGTGGTGTTCTCAATGTACATTGTGGGCACAGAGAATGTACATGCAGACTTTCTCAGCCAGATCATTTTGGATCCAGGGAGTGGGAGCCAAGTATCTTGGCATTCCAAACTCTGGTGGATCACTGGGGGCCTTTGTGCTCTGATCTGATGGTGGCATGGCAGAATGCAAAATGTCTCTTCAGCTGCAGAAAGGAATTTCCTTAGCTGTCATCAGTGCCTTGGCTGCAACTGGGGTCTCTCTACTTACATAGTAGTAACATAGTAAGTGATGGCAGAAAATGACCTGTACAGTCCATCCAGTCTGCCCAACAAGATAAACTCATATGTGCTATGTTATATGTATACCTGACCTTGATTTGTATCTGCCATTTTCAGGGCACAGACCGTAGAAGTCTGCCCAGAGCTAACCCCGCCTCCCAACCACTAGCCCCATCTCTTAACCACCGTGCTGCCACCCAATCTCTGCTAAGCTTCTGAGGATCCATTTCTTCTGAACAGGATTCCTTTATGTTTATCCCACACTTTTTTGAATTCTGTTATCGTTTTCATCTCCACTACCTCCCTCGGGAGGGCATTGCAAGTATCCACCACTCGCTCCTTGAAAAAATACTTCCTGACATTTTTCTTGAGTCTGCCTCCCTTCAACCTCATTTCATGTCCTCTAGTTCTACCACCTTCCCGTCTCCGGAAAAGGTTCATTTGCGGATTACTACCTTTCAAATATTTGATCGTCTGTATCATATCACCCCTGTTTCTCCTTTCCTCCAGTGTATACATATTCAGGTCAGCAAGTCTCTGCTCATATGTCTTGTAATGCAAATCCCATACCATTTTTGTAGCTTTTCTTTGCACCGCTTCAATTCTTTTTACATCTTTAGCAAGATACAGCCTCCAAAACTGAACACAATACTCCAGATGGGGCCTCACCAACGACTTGTACAGAGGCATCAACACCTCCTTTCTTCTGCTGGTCACACCTTTCTCTATACAGCCTTGTAACTTTCTGGCTACAGCCTCTGCCTTGTCACACTGTTTCATTGCCTTCAGATCCTCAGATACTATCACCCCAAGATCCCTCTCCCTGCCTGTACATATCAGACTGTCATCGCCTAACACATACGTCTCCCGTGGATTTCTACTCCCTAGTGGTTAGAGCACTGGTCTTGCAATCCAGAGGTGGCTGGTTCAAAACCCACTGCTGCTCCTTGTGATCTTGGGCAAACCACTTAACCCTCCATTGCCTCAGCTACAAACTTAGATTGTGAGCCCTCCTGGGATAGAGAAATATCCAGAGTACCTGAATGTAACTCATCTTGAGCTACTACTGAAAAAGGTGTGAGCAAAATTTAAATAAAATAAAAATAAGTGCATCACTTTGCATTTCTTTGCATTGAATTTTAATTGCCAAACATTAGACCATTCTTCTAGCTTCTGCAGATCCTTTTTAATGTTTTCCACTCCTCCGGGATGTCCACTCTGTTACAAATCTTGGTATCATCCGCAAAAAGGCAAACTTTACCTTCTAACCCTTCGGAAATGTCACTCACAAATATATTGAACAGAATCGGCCCCAGCATCGATCCCTGAGGCACTCCATTACTCACCTTTCTCTCATCCGAGTTAAAACATGGAAAAGAAAATAAGATGATATCTTTTTTATTGGACATAACTTAATACATTTCTTGATTAGCTTTCGAAGGTTGCCCTTCTTCATCAGATCAGAAATAAGCAAATGTGTTAGCTGACAGTGTATATATCAGTCCCTCATAGATCATATATACACTGTCAGCTAACACATTTGCTTATTTCTGATCTGATGAAGAAGGGCAACCTTCGAAAGCTAATCAAGAAATGTATTAAGTTATGTCCAATAAAAAAAGGTATCATCTTATTTTCTTTTCCATGTTTTAATTTTGTTTGATTTCTATTGATTACCTTTAAGAGTGGACTAACACGGCTAACACACCTCTTTACCTCCTCTGAGTGAATTCCATTAACCACCACCCTCTGGTGTCTGTCCGTCAACCAGTTCTTAATCCAGTTCACCACGTCAGGTCCTATCAGCCTTTCAAGTTTTTTCAAGAGCCTCCTGTGGGGAACCGAGTTGAAAGCTTTGCTGAAGTCTAAGTAGATTACATCCATAGCACGTCTTTGATTCAATTTTCCCGGTCACCCAGTCAAAGAATTCAATGAGATTCGTTTGGCACGATTTACCTTTGGTAAAACCATGTTGTCTCGGATCTTGCAACTTATTGGCTTCCAGGAAATTCACTATCCTTTCCTTCAGCATCGCTTCCATTACTTTTCCAATATCCGAAGTGAGGCTTACCGGCCTGTAGTTTCCAGCTTCTTCCCTATCATAACTTTTGTGAAGAGGGACCACATCTGCTGTTCTCCAATCTCATGGAACCTCTCCCGTCTCCAAGGATTTATTAAACAAATCTTTAAGAGGACCCACCAGAACCTCTCTGAGCTCCCTCAGTATTCTGGGGTGGATCCTATCCTGTCCCACGGCTTTGTCCACCTTTAGATTTTCAAGTTGTTCATATACACTCTCTTCTGTGAACGGTGCTATATCCACTCCATTCTCATATGTACTTTTGCCAGTCAATCGTGGTCCTTCTCCAGGATTTTCTTCAGTGAAAACAGATCAAAAGTATTAGTTTAGCAAATTTGCTTTTTCTTCATCATTATCCACATAGCGGTTTGCAGCATCTTTCAGTCTCACGATTCCATTTTTAGTCTTCCTCCTTTCACTAATATACCTGAAGACATTTTTGTCACCCCTCTTTACATTTCTAGCCATTTGTTCTTCTGCTTTCGCCAGATGTATCTCTCTCTTGGTTTCTTTCAGTTTCATCTGGTATTCCTCTCAGTGTTCCTCTTCTTGAGTTTTTCTGTATTTCTGGAACGCCAACTCTTTAGCCTTTATTTTCTCAGCCACTTGCTTGGAGAACCATATTGGTTTCCTTTTTTCTCTTGCTTTTATTTACTCTCCTTACATAAAGGTTTGTGGCCCTATTTATAGCTTCTTTCAGCCTGGACCACTGCCCTTCCACTTCTCGTATGTCCTCCCAGCCCATCAGCTCCTTCCTCAGGTATTCCCCCATTTTATTAAAGTCAGCATGCTTGAAATCCAGGACTTTGAGTTTTGAGTGGCCGCCCTCCACATCAGCTGTTATATCAAACCAAAGTGTTTGATGGTCACACACTTTCCCCATTTGTGTGCACCAGATCCAGTGTCGCTTCCTCCCTTGCAGGTTCCCTCATCATTTGTGTGAGCAGAGCACTTTGAAGAGCATCCAGGATCTCTCTACTTCTTTCCGATTCCGCAGATGGAACCTTCCAATCTACATCCGGCAGATTGAAATCACCCAGCAACAGCACCTCTCTTTTCTTTGCCAACTTTTCGATATCTCTGATCAGATCTTTATCTAGTTCCTCCGATTGTGTCGGAGGTCTGTAGACAACACCCATGTGGACAGAGGTTCTATCATCACTTTTTAAGGTGATCCTTTCCCCAGGCCCCTGTCATTTCAGTCACTGCAATATCACTTCTCACATACAGAGCTAATCCTCCACCTTTACAACCATCTCTATCCTTCCTAAATAGATTATAGCCTGGTACGTTTGCATCCCATTCATGGGAATCATTGAGCCATGTGTCCGTGATTGCAACAACGTCTAAGTCTGCCTCCAACATCAGGTCTTGCAGGTCATGAACTTTATTGCTTAAGACTGTGAACATTTGTGGTCATCGCTTTCCATCTACATTTCAGTGGAATTTTTATCTTCAGTTTAGTATTTTGTTTAGACTCACTTCCTGCTTTGTCGGTAAGAAGTGATTTGCTAAGATTGTTATTTTCATTGCTTTCTTTTCTACTGTCATATCTTGTCTTTAGCTTTAGCTGGGGGTGAGCACTTGAAGTGACCTGCCTCCATATGCCACCTCCGCCTTCTAGTTTAAATGTCTAGAAATATATTGTCTAAATTTCTCCCCCAAAATTTTTTTTCCTGCCACAGCCCATCGTTACAATATAGTCTTTTGTTTTTCCATATATTGCCCCATCCTCCTATTTACCTAAATCCTTCTTGGTGACACCAGGCTTTTGAAATTTTCAGTACTTCGTAATCTTTTCTCTCCCTTTCCAAAGGTAGGTAGTACTTCAGAAAAAACTATTGTTTGTACCAAAGGTTTTAACCCCTCCCCCAGCTCCTGAAAAGTGGGGTATTACTGGACAAGTCATTTGTTCCCAGGTGGATAACAGCATCAGTGTTTGAGTCCTTATTTTCTTCACTGATTATAGAGATTGTTTGCTTGGTATTCCTGGTAGCTGAGGAGCCTAGAAGGTATTTCACTTTGCATGGCCCCTTGAACTGTGTTTCAAAGTTAATGCCTCTGATAATGGAATACCCTAGTAGCAACAGTTTTGTGGTATGAGTTTCAATATTAGTGCTTTGGGAGTGTCTTTTCTCTTGGGGCACCTTCATATCTTTTTGTTCCACCTCAGTTCTATTTTCAGGGACATCACAGTGCTGTAATGGAGCAAAAGAATTCTGTAGAGGCAACACTTGAAGGGCGGATGCTTCTGTGCCACGTAATGTAGTCTGCCTGAGCCTACCGTGAACCATCTACTCTTAGGTGGTTTTATCCTTTGAGGCAGTGGTGAGAAGTTGGTATGATTCTGTGCAGTCATTGAAGCTGCTTTAAGTGCATCCAATTCCTGCTTTAGTTTTACTGAGCTCCTGTTTTAAACTAGCAAGCTGGAGACAGATAGGACAAGCCTTAAGTCTCCAGATGATTTGCCTTAAAACTAAAGCACCACAGTTATTTCAGAGAATAAAAGTCGTCCTGATTGGTTGAAATGGGTATGAACAGGCGTACTATGATAGGATTAACAGTCTACAAAGATGTTCTGTGTATGACTGAGGAGTAAAGTTAATGAGTTGTGACTTGTCTGTAAACGAGTAGAAGACCCTGGTGTAGGTGTGCTGTGGGGAGGGTGGGTGGAACTATAAGTCACAGCAAGTCAACCAAGTGCTGTATCAAAAAAAAAAGTTCTCTAGGTGTGACCCGAAATGATACAGTCTGATTAAACAATTTCTGTTGATTCAACGCTCAATTTCTACTAGAATATAGCTTTCCTTTAGTAAATCTAAATATTCTTAATAATTATAGCAGTTTCATCAATGTAAAATGCAATTCCTTGTCATCAAGCAGATGAAGCCATTACGTATGGGTTGTGTCCATCAACCAGCAGGGGGAGATAGAGAGCACTCAATTTTTCACAGTGCCTCATGACCAGCTAGCTCCACTGCCTCTTCAGTATTCTCTATCTCCCCAAGCACGGTGGCTGCAGCTTCTTCGAGCTCCATCAAAAATTTGCCTGGGGTGGCTCCTGGCTTGCCAGTTGTTAGCCGAGGTGTTAGAGGCTATAGCAGCTTCACTTTGAAGGCACATAGGTCAGCCCTTTCCCTGCCTTACCCATGCCCCCATGGATGTGGACATACTAGCTTGCTTTTCCCTGTCCTTTCCCACTCAGTGGATGCAGGCACATTGGTTCGCCTTTCCCTGCCTTTCCCACTTATCTGAGCCTCCGGAGTGTTTTTATTTACCTCTTTTGCCTCTGCTTTCCTCACAGCATTAAAAATAGATAAATAAATAAATAAATAAAGTCGCGCTTTAGCGCAGCGATCTTGGAAAAGAGGTTTTTTTCTTGAGATTCTTCTGCAGGACCGGAGCTGTGATACTTGGTCTAGTGAGGTAAGAGTGTTTTCTGACTCCTCCGGGGTGGGCCCGCGATCGGGACGTTTTTGGTGCGACCCGCCATTTTTGAATTTTACCGCCGTTTTCGGGGATGGCTGCGGAAACTGTAAAGCGCTGTTCTAAATGTGGCAAGCGCAAATCAGCAGCGGGGCTCTGTAATTCGTGCTGTACAGACGGTAGAGCCGTCCCGGGCATGGCGAGCGGCGATCTTTTGCGCTCTGAGCTGGCAGCGGACGCCATTTTGGATTTTCCACATGGCGCGGCCTCCGTTGCGACGGAGAGCCCTGAATCCGGGGGGAGGGGGGGGTCCTCTGAGTGAGGCTAATAATAGAGCTGATAGCCCTGGGCAGGATCTGGGCGGTCAGGGAGCGGTTTTCTCCCCTGATTTTGTTTTAATGTTGCATAGGGCGTACATGCTTAAAAGAGCTCTTCCACAGGGTTCTTCGGACCCCCGGTGGATCCTGGCCTTTTGGAGTTGGCTTTGCATGTTTCTTATCCTCCTGATAAACGCAGAAGGGCTAATTCCCCTTCTGAGTGTGGCGCACCCCCCTTTCCCCCCCCCCCCCCCCCCCCCCCCCCCCCCGTGGTCGGGCTATGAGGATTCTGAGTGGTCTGGCAGAACTTCTTGGGCTGAGGAGCCAGAGTTGGGTGCAGAATTGCCACAGGAGCTTGATGATTCGTCTGCGGTGAGGATTTTCCACCGCGTGGAGCTGCCAGCGCTTATTTCAGATGCCTTACAAGCCCTCGCAATTGAAGATCCTGGGAGTGGCACAGCCTCCTCTGTTAATCCAAGGATGGCTAGTACCAGAAAGCCTGCTCGAGCCTTTCCTTTGCATGACTCCATCCTAGAGCTTATTTCGGCTCAATGGGCTGACCCCGAGGGACCTTTGAAGGTTGCCAGGGCTATGGGGCAATTATACCCTCTGAGTGAGGAATATTTGGCTCGCTTTGCAATGCCTAAAGTGGATGCCCTGGTCACAGCTGTGACAAAGAGAACTACCCTCCCTGTTGAAGGAGGTGTTGCCCTGAAGGATATTCAAGACCGCAGGCTTGATTCAGCTCTGAAGCGGTCCTTTGATTTGGCAGGTCTCACTGTTCGGGCGTCTGCATGCAGTTGTTATGCTGCTAGAGCCTGCCTGGCTTGGTTACAGCAGGCAGTGGAACAGCCCGGTGATGGAGCGGAGACCTTATCTGAAGTGGCTCCGCGGATGGAGTCGGCCTTGTCCTTTTTGGCTGACGCCCTTTATGATATGATTAGAGCTTCGGCTAAACAAATGGCTGTAGCAGTGGCGGCTCGCCGCACTCTTTGGCTACGACATTGGGCGGCGGACATGGCCTCTAAGCAAAGGTTGGTGAAGTTGCCCTTTCAAGGCCTTCTCCTGTTTGGTGAGGACCTGGAAAACATTGTTAAAGGCCTGGGGGATTCCAAACCTCAGCGCTTGCCCGAAGATAGGCCGAAGCCTTCCTCTAAGGGTCAGGCGGTCCACTCCTCTTACAGACCTCGCTTCCGTGAAGCTAGAAGGTACCGCTCGGGGCGTGCTGCTGGGTTCACTTCGCATGCCCGCTTTCAGCAGAGAAACTCCTTTCGCTCGGACAAACGTTCTGCAGCTGCCGGTTCAAGGCCTGGAGTTCAGGGGCGACCCTCTCAGTGATGGTGTGCCGGCCCCCTCCTCATTTCCTGTCATCGGAGGAAGACTTTCCCTCTTTTTCGAAGAGTGGGCCAAAATCTCCGCAGTTCAGTGGGTCTTGGACCTGATCAGAGACGGATACCGAATAGAATATGATGCCCCGGTGAGAGACGTGTTTGTGGTGTCCCGATGCGGTTCTGCCGCCAAACGGGCGGTGGTAGCGGAGACTTTGCACGGTCTGTGCTGGATAGGGGCTGTGACCCCGGTGCCTCCCGCCGAACAAGGTCTAGGCCGCTACTCCATTTACTTTGTGGTGCCACGAAAAGGCGGGTCTTTCCCCCCGATCCTGGTCTTAAAAGAGCTAAACAAGTCCTTAAGAGAGCGGCATTTTCACATGGAAACCCTGCGCTCCGTCATTGTGGCGGTACAGCCAGGAGATTTCTCACGTCTCTGGACCTGAAAGAAGCTTACTTGCACATACCAATTTGGCCCCCGCCCCAGAAGTTTCTGCGGTTTGCGGTGTTGGGAAAACATTTTCAGTTTCGGGCCTTACCTTTTGGCCTCACCACAGCTCCCCGAACCTTCTCCAAGGGTAATGGTGGTAGTAGCTGCCTTTCTCAGGCGAGAGGGTATCCGGGTTCACCCGTACCTAGACGACTGGCTCATCAGAGCAGACTCAGAAAAAGAGTCATCTAGCTACAGCCAGAGTGGTTTCAGTCCTTCAATCTCTGGGTTGGGTCATCAATATGGCCAAAAGTTACCTGACCCCCTTGCAATCTCTAGAATATTTGGGGGCCAGGTTCGACACAGCCTCGGGCTATGTGTTTCTTCCCGAGCAAAGGTGGTACAAGCTTCAGAATCAGGTCCGTCTGCTCCTGAGGATGCCCCGCCCGCAAGCTTGGGACATTGTCCAGCTGTTGGGATCGATGTCGGCCACCTTGGAAGTTGTGCCCTGGGCGAAGAGCGCAGCTGAGACCTCTACAGTATTCTCTACTTCAACGATGGTCTCCAGTATCTCAGGATTATCAGTGCAGACTTTCTTGGCTCCCTGCGGCCCGCCTCAGTATGGAGTGGTGGCTCTCGGACAGCATGTTGCAGCGGAGAATGCTTCTGGCGCTCCCCGATTGGTGCCTAGTGGTGACAGATGCCAGCCTGAAGGGCTGGGGTGCACATTGCCAGGGGAAGCATGCCCCCAGGGTCTGTGGACGCCCGACGAGTCAGAGTGGTCTATCAATCGCCTGGAGTTGAAAGCGGTGTTTCTGCCTCTTCTGGCCTTTCAAATGACCCTGGAAGGATTGGCTGTCAGAGTGATGTCGGACAACACGACAGCAGTGGCCTACATAAATTGACAAGGCGGCACTCAGTGCAGAGCTCTAGCCGCGCAGGCCGAGTAAATTTGCCACTGGGCCGAGCTGCATCTACAGTTCCTGTCAGCAGCTCACATTGCAGGTCAGAGCAACGTGCAAGCCGACTATCTAAGCAGGCATCAGATCGATCCAGCGGAGTGGGAACTAGCAGACAATGTATTCCTGCAGATATGTGCCAAATGGGGCAAGCCAGTGATGGATCTTATGGCGACCAGTTCCAATGCCAAAGTCCCGTGCTTCTTCAGCAGACGGAGGGATCCTCGCTCTGCCGGGTTTGATGCCTTGGCTCAACCCTGGCCCCTGGGCTTGCTGTATGTCTTCCCTCCGTGGCCCTTGATAGGGTGAGTGCTCCTGCGGATTCGGCTGCATCCAGGAGAAGTGGTGCTCATCACCCCGGATTGGCCCAGGAGGCCTTGGTATGCGGACCTCCATCAGATGCTGTTGGAGGCTTCCTTTTCGTTACCTCTGGTTCTGCACCTGTTGTCACAGGGTCCGGTGGCCATGGAGGACGCCTGCCGCTTTGGTCTTATGACATGGCGATTGAGAGGGCGCAATTGAGAGATAAAGGCTACTCAAGGTAATTTCCACTCTCCTGCAGGCCCGTAAGCGCTCCACTTCCACGGCTTATGCCAGGATTTGGCGCCAGTTTGAAGTCTGGTGTGTTTCAAGAGCGCTTTCTCCGTTGCGGGCTTCTGTCTCGCTGATTCTGGACTTTTTGCAAGATGGTGTACACAAAAGCTTGGCCTATAATTCCCTGCGGGTGCAAGTGGCAGCATTGGCCTCCCTGCGTGATAATTTTGAAGGCGTGTCCTTAGCTGCTCATCCAGATGTGGCACGGTTTCTTAGAGGGGTGCTTCGGCTCCGTCGTCCCGTGCGGGCACCTTGTCCAGCTTGGAACCTGGGGTTAATATTGAAGGCCCTTCAGGGGGCTCCCTTTGAACCGCTTCGGCGTGCTTCAGAGAAGATTTGACATTGAAGGTCGTCTTTTTAGTGGCTATTACCTTGGCGAGACGGGTGTCAGAGCTCTAGGCGCTGTCCTGTAGAGACCCTTTTCTGCAATTCTCAGAGTCCGGGGTCACGGTTCGGACCGTGCCTTCCTTCATGCCTAAGGTGGTTTCAGTGTTTCACCTAAACCAGCCTGTTTTTCTTCCCTCCTTTGTTGAGGAGGAGTTTCCAGAATCATTTGGGCAGTTGCACCTTTTGGATGTGCGCAGGACTCTGTTGCAGTATCTGCGAATTACAAGTTCTTTCAGGACCTCTGATCATCTTTTTGTGCAGTTTGCAGGTCCTCGCAGAGGGTCTTCAGCGTCTAAAGCCACTATTGCTCGTTGGATGAAAGAAGCTATCTTTTCAGCATATCTGCTGACTGGCCGGGCTCCGCCTGAAGTCTTTAAGGCACATTCCACAAGAGCGATTTCCTCTTCCTGGGCGGAAACTGGAGCACTATCTCTTCATGAGATTTGCAGTGCTGCAACATGAGCTTCTAAGCTCTCTTTCACCCGACATTACAGGCTGGATGTGGCTGCCAGGAGGGAAGCGCGTTTTGGAGCACAGGTGCTAGCGCGTGGTGTGGCTTGTTCCCACCCTATTTAGGGATTGCTTTGTTACATCCCATACGTAATGGCTTCATCTGCTTGATGACAAGGAAGGGAAAATTAGGTTCTTACCATGATAATTTTCTTTCCTTTAGTCATAGCAGATGAAGCCATGAGCCCTCCCTGTATGATTGTCTGTATTGCAGTGATTCTGATTTTAGGTGCTGTTCTTGTTTCCTGAAGTTATATTTCTTCCTTGGGGAGTCGGAAAACAGTCTTCAGGATTCTTGTTACAGTTCTAGGAGGATGAGTTCATTCCCTCCAGTTCATGTTTTGGGAGGACGAGTTTATTCCCTCCAGGAGGATGGAAGTATTCCGTCCGTTTACACAAAGTGGAGGACGAGTTTATTCCCTCCAGGAGGATGAGTTCATTCCCTCCTTTTTTGGAGTTTATGCCCTTGTTAAGGTAGCATCGTTCGCTATGAGGAAAGTTCATGTTATTCCCATTGCGGTTTGCCATACTGCTTTGGAAGCCTCAAATACTGAAGAGGCAGTGGAGCTAGCTGGCCATGAGGCACTGTGAAAAATTGAGTGCTCTCTATCTCCCCCTGCTGGTTGATGGACACAACCCATACGTAATGGCTTCATCTGCTATGACTAAAGGAAAGAAAATTATCATGGCAAGAACCTAATTTTCCCATTTATAACCTGTTGGAAGACTTTTTGTTTTGTTTTTTGCCTAGGACTGGCAGAACCTGTCCACAAAGTTAGAATGCTACAGGACAAGAAGCGGTTAGAAAAGCCTATCCTCTCTACTATCAGAGCTTGGCAGGAAAGGAAAGAGGTTTTTTTTTTTGTTTTGTTGTTTTTGTCTTTTTGGGAGGGGGGCAGGGTTAGAAGACAGAGAAGCGCACCACAATACAGATTCGCAGGACAAATTAATTAAGCAATAAGCAATGCATTCAAGAGAATAGATATATCACGTAGCTAAACCTATAGCCAAAATGTTGAGAAATTAGAATAAAATAATCAGAAATCACTTAGCAGTATTTTGGTTCAGGTCCAGCACATGGAAAAACACTTGTTTCCAAACTGACCTCTTATTATTAGAATGCTCTGGAAAGTGTCTGTTTCTCTTGATCCTAGTAGCTCTCAACTGGCCGCCTTGTCCCTGGTGCATAGACCTGGTTCACTTTCTGGTGGGCTCCACTGTGGAAGCGTAAGTAGCCTAATGGTTAATGCAGTGGCCTGAGAACTAGGGTTCAATTCCCACTGCAGTTCCTTGTGCAAGTTACTTAACCCTCCATTGCCCCAGATACAAAATACATACCTGTATATGATATGTAAACCGCTTTTATTGTAACTATAGAAAGGCGGTATATCAAATCCCATCCCCTTTTCCTCTTCTGTAGTCAGTTGTCAAGGAGAACACTGATCCCTTCAGACTTAAGTCTTGGCACATGAAAGGTGGCACCTGAGAAATAAGGGTTACATAGCCTCAGTTTTTGTCACGATGCTGAAGGCTCAGAAGCAGTCCACATCTCTGGCATATTGTCCAGATATGGGAAGTCTTTGAGATTGGTGTATCGAGCATGTGCACACTAATATCATTTGATTTTGTTTTTCCACTTTAAATTTTTATTGTAATAATTCTGTAACAGTCAATTTCACAAAGAGCACATCCTGCTCACATTTGCCCATGCTGGGGCCATCATTTCCTGGACTATAACATCTTGAACTAGCTTATCAACTATATACACTTCTCCACAACATGTTATCAAAATAGTCCCATAAACAGTATCCACTCCCCAAACAGACTGTGTGCCCATAATATACACCATCACCTCTCTCGTCCCACCAACCACATCCAGCCCCTGCTCAACTTGAGAATGCCCCCTAATTCTTTGGGACATGCTGTCTCTCCCCCTCTCATCCCCGAAAAAATGTATATATCATTGATATAGGTCTGGGCACCCTCCGCAATAAAAGCCACAGGTTTTCCAGACTTTCCATCTCTTGAGGGTTCTCCCCCCTCCAACTTAATGTGCCCACAAAATGTTGTATCTGCAAATAAGAAAACATATCCCCCCCCCAGGCAGGCCATACCTGGAGCACAGCGTCTCAAAACTCTCCACTCTACCCCCCTGCAGCACAGCTCGGAAACTCAACCTTCCCCCCCCCTGTTCCCACCACACAAATATGGCGTTTTCTTTCCCTGCCCCAAATTTTGGTTCCCATCGCAAGGGCGCAAGTGTAGATACCCTATCCGTCTGTCCCCATTTCCTTCGCACTTCTCCCCATAATTCCACCAAATGTCTCATGAACGGATTTTGTATCCCAGCTAAAAGCACTCCCGTGCCTTCAGTAGTCCACAAATAGGAGCTCAGTGGCCTATGAGGGCTATATGACGGCTGTACCTGGCTAGTTGGCTTTATTTTCCCCCTCTCCCAATCCATAATCATCCGCAGTGCAGCATAATAATACCACTCAATATTGGGCACCGCCCTGCCTCTTCTCTCAGGAGTCCTCCACAACACACGTCCCGCCAAACGGGGATGTCTGCCCTCCCAAATAAACTGTGACAAAAAACCCTGCAGTTGTTTACATGTCCGTCTTGGAACCGCCACTGGCAGTGCCTGAAACAAAAATAACAACCTAGGCAGCACATTCATCTTCATTACTGCCATGCGCCCCCACCAAGAAAGCCACAATCCTTTCCATCAGGATAGCTCCACCTGAATTTGGTCTATGATCTTCCCATAATTGAGACTATACACCCTTCCCAGGTCCTTGGGAATCTGAATCCCCAAATACCAAATATGATGCTTTGCCCATTTGAAAGCATACAGTGCTCTCAGTCTAGTCTCCTCCATGTGGGTTAAAGAAATCCCCAACAGCTCACTTTTATCCATATTAACCTTCTTTCAAACTCCCTAAGGATCTCCAACACCGTAGGTAGCATCTGCTCAGGATCCACCACATAAAGTACCACATCATCAGCAAACAAAGCAATACGATGTTCCATCCCCCTAGCCCTAATACCCCGACTATCTGGGTGCTGACATATCGTTTCCGCCAAAGGCTCTATGTACAAGGCGAATAAGAGGGGCGACAAAGGACATTCCTGTCTAGTCCCTCTACCAATTGGGAAAAAAGAGTATATCCCCCATTAATATTAATGCATGCCTTTGGAGCAGCTTAGAGGGCCTCCAGCCAAGCACCAAAATTCTCTTCAAGGCCCATCCGATTCAGGACTTCTCGTAAAACCCCCCAACTGACCCTATCAAAGGCCTTTTCTGCGTCTATAACCAACATAGCTATGCTAGACTGGGATCTCTGCGCCTCCCATGCTAAATGGAGAGTGCGCCTTATGTTATCACCGACTTGTCACTTGGGGATAAACCCAGATTGATCTATATGAATCAGTTTCGACAGTACCCTTGCCAACCTGTTAGCCAGGATCTTGGCCACTATCTTTGCATCCACATTCATGAGTGAAATAGGCCTATAGGAACCACAAACAGTGGGGTCTTTCCCCAGCTTCGGCAGGACTGTTACCCCCGCTTCAGACATGGATGCCGGGAGCCATTACCCTCCAAAACTCCATTACCCACTCGCACCAATAACTCTCCAAGCTCTTCCACAAAGCACTTATAAAATTTCGCTGTGTACCCATCTAACCCCGGTGCCTTTCCATTAGGGAGCCGTTTTATCACTCCTTGTACCTCCCCTATTCTAATAGGATCCCCAATTTGAGCTCTTTCAGACTCATCCAATTGGTGTAATGGAACCTGGTTCAAATAGCAAGCTATATCTGCAGCCGATGTACCCGCAGAAGCACTATATAAATCTTGGTAATGTTTCACAAAACATTTTCTAATATCTAAATCACTATAGTGCCAACCTCCCCTATCATCTTTCATCTTTTAGATAAAGGAGCATCCTCTCCTTGCCCGTAAATAACGGGCCAACATTGCACTAGATTTATTGGTGAACTCAAAACACTGCTGTTTTAATTTAGTTCTCATAAAATCCACGTCCGCCATCTGCAATTGTGCTATTTCCCCTCTCACTTGCTTAAGGTCTTCCCATATCTGCAGCGTAGGGTGTCTTTTATGCAACTTTTCTAAGCGCACTAACCTCATATGCAAAGTCAGTGAGTATTGCCCTCTTTCCTTTTTCTTGCGCCCCCCCCCCCCCATTTAATCAAGGCACCCCTCACCACCACCTTCAACGCATCCCACAGCACCCCATCAGTTACTTCCCCATTATCATTAAAGTGACGGACTTCTTGAATATTAAGCTTAATATCTTCCCGCACTTTCTCATCTCCCAGCAGTGACTCAGTAAGTCTCCAGACTCCCTGCCGCCTGCATTGGACCAGCCCCATTAATTTAATCCACATTGGTGCATGATCCGCAACACAAATGGTCTGTATATCAGCCACCTCCACCATATGCCATCCATTGCGGTGCACCCATAACCCATCTATGCGGGAATAGTGTAGAAATATACTGTCACTTGCTCTCAGTGAAATACAGGCCAATGGCTCAGGCTAAGAGCTAGGCCTCTTAAAATCAAAAATCATCTTTGATACAAATTACATTTCACTGTAGCAAGTGCTGAAATGAGGTAATTGAGAGGTGACAGGGGTGGGGGAATCTGCTCTGTAAACAAATAAGCAAGACTGGCACCTACAAGACGTCATGAGCAAAGATGTTTTGGCTTCATGAAGATAGTACTGGGTCAGTTGCACCCCGGATGAGATCATCCAGGGGGGGAGCTGAGGAGAGCAGAATGACCTGTGAAGTCATTTCTTCACAGATGTTGTCCTGAACATATTTTGTTTATACTTAGAGCTTGGGAACATGTGAAGTCATTCTTATCAACTGATAAGGGCCAAAGAGCTCTAGTGAGAAAGTTAGGGTCCATTGGGATGAATAGGGTCAGAATGGTATAAAAAGGGCAGCCTAAAGGGTATTAGATCAGAAGGCTACTGAGGCCATCAGAAGGCTGCAGAAGGCTACAGGAGACTCCAGAAGGCAGAGGGGTGTGGAAGGCTGGGGAGAGAGATCAGACTGCACCTGCTGTGTGAAGTGGTGTTCCATCATGTACCAGAGATGAATGCCTAATTTGCCTGTATTGCCTTTGGTAAGATTGTAATAAACTATCTTCTTATATCCCAGTGAGTCCTTCTGATTATGGAGTTTAATTCCTGGACTGTGTAGGAGCAGTCTGGGGGAATATGAGGTCGAGATAATTGGTGGGAACATGCAAATTATTTTACAATAGGTCTGCGCTGCATGTGAGTAGAATGTATAATTCTGTTGCACCCCATGTAACAACCTCCAACAATCCACCACTTCCAGCCCCTTCATAAATTGCAGCATTGCCTTCCACCTAGGACTACTCTGCTGCCCTCCTCCTGCTGAATGGTCCAATCTTGTATCAGGGGCAATATTAAAATCCGCCCCCCTACCACCACTTGCCCTCCAACAAATTCCAAAAGCTCTTCCTTTAATGTGTGATAGAAGTTCTTCTGCCCCACTGATCAGTGTCAGCTCCTTACCCTGCCAACCACCTTCTAAGGGCCACACACCTCCCACTAGTATCCTGAAACACCTTTTGAATTGCAAACCCACAAGTTTGTCGTATCAAAATGGCCACTCCCCCTATCCTCTTTGGCCCTTTTCCCTGATGAACCGCTACTTCCTGAAAAGGCCTACGACGCAACATATGAGTATCTCTCGGTCTTAAATGTGTTTCCTGCAAGAACATCATATCCCACTTTAACTTACTCAACTCCTTAAATATTCTGTGCGTCCCCGGATTATTGAGCCCGTTTACATTCCATGTACCCCACCAATAAGTACTCTCCCCTACCATCCCCGCCCCCCTCCTCCCCATGCTGCCTTTCCCTCCCCACAGCCATCCCCTCCCCCTTCCCCTGCTCCAAACCCAATCCCCTCTGCTTCAACATATCCCCACCCCTCCCCATCCTCCCCTTTGCCAATCTCTCTCTCCCAGAAGATCAGCCATCCCACGAGGAACAAACGCACGCATCCGGGGCTTAGACCTCTCAAAAGCTAACCCCTTGCCTGCCCCCCACACTGCACTCCCCCACATCTGTTACTCTCATTCAGCCTTTGCACTCCTACCAAACCTCCCTCTACCCCACTAACCCCAGATCCACATAATTGCATTCCCAACACCCCTCTCAGTCGTCCAGCAAACTCACATAATCCCCACTCTCACCAGGGTGCCATTTCCTTCCTCCCCTCTCCCCTCCAACCCCCTACATATAGCACCCCAGAAATTGGTTGCTTATCTTCAAAAAGTCCTCAATGAATCAAGCAGTCATGCACTGTTCTGCTTTCCTTCAGGAAGCCTGCTTGTCAGATTTCTTTCCTTGATCCACCACCGTCTGCCACGCTGAATCTGATCTGGGTTCCTTGACTGTCTCCAGTAACTCCTGCTGACCTGGAACACCTCTACACCCCAATGACCACAATGTAGACCACGCTTCATCCGGGGTCTTCACTCTGCGAGACTTCTCATCCACCGTTAGCCACATTGCAAATGGAAAAAGCCACCTATAGTGAATCCCCTTTGACCGCATGAATATCATGACTTCTCGGAAGGAGCGACGCTTCTGTAAAGTAGTCCATGCCAGATCTTGAAATACTCCAACCTTATAGTTTTTCCAAAGAATCTCTTTTTGCTGCCTCGCTTTAGTCAGGAACTTCTCCTGCATGGGAAAATCCGCAAAGCACACTACAATGTCGCTCTTTGGATGCTGAGGTCTGGTAGTTGCCCACTGTCCTCTTGATTCAGTATGTACCCACATAACTCCTGAATCACTGCTTCACAGTTGGTAAATATGTCCAAGTCTGGGATCCTCAGGGGAGGTATCTTCTGACAAAATTGTGGTTGCAAGGCCGAGAGCTCTGTTTACTGTCTGTGTATGCTCCTACCCCTTACGACCCGAGGTTTTTCCCGGAGCTGCTGAAGAAACTCATTCCCTATCGGGGCAAGCTGCTGATTGTTGCGGGGAATATGAATACTTTAATGGACCCTGCGGTTGATTGCACGGGGACTTGGGGTTGTGGAACTTCAGGCAGGGCGGATAAGGGCATGTTACAATCCTTCTCCACCTCCCTTTCAGTGGTAGACGTGTGGAGATTATTGCACCCTGGGGAGAGGGATTTTTCTCATAGATCACAAGCCCATGGGACGTGGGTGAGACTGGACTACATATTAGTGTCTACTCCCCTCTTCCTGTGGGTCACTGAGGCTCGAATGGAGCAGGAGGTGATTTCTGATCACACTGCTGTCTGGTTTGAGCTGGAAGCTCCAGTGCAATCTGCCCCGAGTTGGAGATTCCCGAGCTACTTGGCCAAGAACAGGGACTTTCAGGGTTGCTTACAGTCACGTTGGGAGAGCTATCTCACTCATAATAAACAACATAGATCAAACCCTCAGTTATTTTGGTGTGCGGTGAAGGCAGTACTGTGCGGGGAGATTATCTCCTATGTAGCAGCGAGACGCAGGAAGGTTGCCACTAGCATTCTTAATTTAGACAGCTGCGCAAGGCCAAACGTGTACCTAAATTTCCCATCACAAGTTAATAGAGACAACTAAATGGCCCTGCAGGTGACACTCAATTCCTTATTACACGAGCAGACACAACGTCTTACATTATATAAAAAATATCGCTTCCACAGGTTTGGCAACAGATAAGGGGGCCTTCTTGCGAGGGTGGTTAAGTCGTGGGGGAGAAAACCGTACTATCTCAGCCTTGAGAGATGATACGGGAACAACGGTGAATCATCCCGACTTGGTGATGCAGCTTTTGCAAGAGCATTTTCAGCAGCTTTATAGGAGAGAAGGCATCGCCAGAGAGGGATAAAGTGAGTGAATTTTTGGCTAGGGCAGGGATGCCCAAGCTGGCAGCAGAGGCGGTGGAGCTTTTGGAGACCCCTTACAGCCTAAAGAACTCCAGTGCACAATCAAGGGGGCTAAAAGCCTTTTCCAGGGCCGGGATGGCTGGGTTCTCTGGGGAATTCTATAAGATTCTACAACTCTCTCTGGTAGGACCTTTATTTGATTATCATCAGTCTGTTATCCAAGGGAGGGGGCATTTCCCAAATATGAAAATACGGCGTTAATCTCTCTCCTTCTTAAGCCGGGTAAACCTCCCGAAGCCCATGAATCGTACCGCCCAATTTCTTTGTTACATGTAGATATTAAACTATTAGCAAAGGTCCTGGCATGTAGGTTGGTGACTCACCTCCCAGACTTGATCAGCCCTGCCCAAGTAGGGTTTATACCTAAGCGCCACTCGGTATTGCATGTTCGAAGATTTCTTTTATCCATGGCACATTGCAGGCATAATAACACCCCCGCTATGCTGGTTAGTCTGGACGCTGCTAAAGCATTTGATCATGTAGGTTGGGGATATTTGTTCCAGATGCTTGGATGGGTAGGCCTACCTGAATGGTTTTTACAAGCACTGAGATTACTCTATGAAGGCCTAGAGGCGCAGATAGTGGCTAATGGAGGTAGGTCGGCAAGTTTTGAGGTACAGCGTTGAACAAGGCAGGGTTGTCCCTTGTCTCCCCTTTTATTTGACATCTCACTAGAGTCTTTAATTCATTTATTGAATAATACCACTGAGATCCGAAGTGTGCGCTTAGGACTGCAGGAAGTTAAGACATTAGCATATGCGGATGATGTATTACTCCTCCTGTCTGACCCCAGGATCTCCCTTCCATGTGCACTGGAACTCCTGCGGCAGTATGGTGCCCTGTCAGGGCTCTCTCTTAACTTACATAAATCTTGTGCGTTGGCGCTAGATGAAAGGTTGAGACGATCCTGGGAGGAGAAGTTTCCGCTTAGATGGGAGGACATGCCTTTGAAATACCTGGGGATAATAATTCCAGTTAATATTAATCCACTTCTTGAGATGACTAGGCGTAAATTGGCTCTTTGGCAGTCCCTGCCTCTGTCAATATGGGGACTGATCGCCCTATTCAATATGATATTAGCCCCCAAGTGGCTATATTTGTTTCAGCAGCTACCCGTATTCTTAAAAAGGAGGGAGGAGAGGATGTTGGGAAGACTCCTGCAGGGTTACTTGTGGCAAGGGAAGAAGCCTAGACTCCCGATGGCGATGATTTCTACCCCCAGGGAATATGGGGGGGGGGGGGGGATGGGCCTCTTGAGTATCAGATACCTAACAATTGCGTGCGTGATGCGACACATAAATGATTGATTCCGGGGCACTAAGGAATTTTCATTAATGCTGGTGGAGGCTACCTTATTTCCAGATATTCATTTCAGCCAACTGTTGCACACTGGGGGTAGATTGCCAGCACACGCCTTTCAGCGGCACCCACTATTGCACTCTCTCAGAGTTATCTGGCGCTGGCTGTGTAGGAGACATCACATTTCTGCCGAGATCACCCCACTGCTCTCAATATGTAATAATCCTGCATTTCCCCCCAGGGCAAGGGAGCAGTATATTCAGACAATGGGCAAAGAAGGGGATTATCTTTTTAGCTCAGGTTGTAGATGAGGAGGGTCATATTAGACCTTATTCTTATCTGCAGCTTAAACATGGTATTTCATCAGGACACCAATTCGCATATTTCCAATTGCAGCACTACATCTTATCCCTGAAATGGACAGACCTGTCTGAGGATGTACTGGATATACTCTCGGAAATATATTCCCTAGGGGCTCAACAGTCGGTGTCTTTAAAATTTCACCACCAACAGTTGAAAGACACAACCACAGAATTAGATTATGCATGCTTGGTCTCCTGCTGGTCACAGGATCTTAGTGGTGAGGTGACACCTGATTTGTGCAAAAATTATATAAAACACTTGTACTCACAACGTTAATCGATCCTACAGAGAGAAAAGTTATATAAATTTATATTAAGAATGTATGTATCCCCTCAGTGGGTATTTAGAGCGAGGATATCTAAGAGTGGCTCCTGTAAAAAGTGCGGAGGAGGGCTGACTACTCTAGGGCACATGTTTTGGTCTTGCCCTAAGGTTCAAAGTTTTTGGAAAGGATTGCTAGGGGCGGTGGATGAATTATGGAGTTGTACATTAGTGTGTGATCCCTTGCTTCTCTTTAGTAGCTACACATACACTTCTGTTCCCCCTTTGGGTTTCAAGGGCTGTATATGGATGGCTATATTTTTTGGGATCAGTGTCATCCTGGGTTCTTGGCTGTCTGACATGGGACCTTCCCTAACGGTGTGGAGATCGCAGTTAATACACCAGATGAGACTGGATAGATGTGGTGTGGAAAATTTAGACGGTGTACTGGGTTCCCGATTTCGGGAAATGTGGGAGCCGCTATAGCTCACCTTACCTTCCAGAGGGAGAAGCTATATCCTGAACTTCTAATTATATCAGAGCATGTCAGGGTGGGATGGGAGGGGGGAGGTAAGTCAGGGTGTTAAGAAAAAGTTCTTCATGATATTTAGTTTTGCTTAGACTCTAACTGTTATGACTTGATGGTCCTACCTGTATAACTGTATAATTGTGAAATCACTGGAGTCCAATTCTGCTATTCAATAAACATTATTTAAACATAATATTTATTTATTTATTTATTTATTTATTGCATTTGTATTCCACATTATCCCACCTATTTGCAGGCTCAATGTGGCTACATAGTTTTGTTAACATTGTCATTACAGGGTGACAGATGCATTTAATATTGTGCAGAGGTTAAATAAGGGTAGAAAGAGGAAGGAAAGGAATGATTAAGGTAGTTATAGTAGTTGGATCTCCAGAATGAGTCATATCGCCAGTGTTTAAAGTGGTTACAAAAGAGTGAGAAATAAAGTATAAACTATAGATGACACAGTTAGTACCACTACTCTAACTGCTCTATTAATCCATCATTGATATCACCCTAATGATATAACAGAATAAAAATGTGGAAATGGGGGAGACTGACCAAGATGGCGTCGGAAGCGGTCGCGTCCTTCGAGCTCTGAGAGGGAAAACCTTTTTCTAAGTTCTTACTAAGCAGTAATTACCTTCTCTATGCCTAAAAGGAAGGGGAAAACCAGGGGAGGTTTTTCCTCAACCACTGGTTCTCCTCCTTTGAGACAGGCACAGATCACAACTTTCGCGACCCCGATTAACACCAGGGACGTTCCATTAGCCAGAGCTGAGAGGCGCCCCGGCCTGGAGAGTGAAATCTCACTCAGTCCGCGAAGTCCAACTAGGAGGGAGGAGGCGGCAGGAAGTCAATTGGGAGAGCAGCGCGATAAACCGTCGGAAGCAATGGCGGATAATCGCGTAGAGGAGAATCTTTCCAGATCTTTGACGCTGCCCCAACCGGAGGTATCAGCCCAGATTACCGACCCTCTTAGTACCACCGGGGAAGTAGGAGAGAGAGAGAGCTTACCTCAGAGAAGAAATCTGTCGTGATGCAGCAGGAGGAAACGCGACTTATACCTGAGACAGCCCTACTTCCCTTGGAAAAACCACCAACGGTAGCTTTAGACTCTCTGTGGTCTGCTGTGGAGTCGTTGCACAAGGTATGCCTTGCTTTTGTTACCAAAATGAATTTAAATACTGCAAGGATAGACTCTCTTCAATCTCAAGTTAGCCTTCAGGAATCTAATATACAAAAATCTGAGATGTCCTTAACTCAAGTAAAGGAGACTAAATTGCTTTCAAATGCTGAGATTACACATCAGAAACTGGAGAATTTAGAAAATGGGGCAAGAGTTTTAAACTTGAGAATATTGAATTTTCCATCTGTTAAATATTCCCCAATTAAAGAAATATTTCAAAGATTTTTAAAAGAAACTCTCCATTATTCTGAAGATACATTTCCTCCATTACAAAAGATTTATTATCTGCCCAATCGAGAAAGCAGAGCTTCTGTTAGATTACCTTTAAATGTTTCCTCTGAAAGTTTGGATGTTTATGCTATTCTTGAAAGTTCACAAGAAATAGTAGACTTTCGGTCTACTTTACTGGTTTCATTCGTTTTTCTTCAGGACAAGGAGGCAGTTCTAAGACTTTTCTTAAAACAAAAAATCCCAGTAACGTTTATGGGAGAAAGGATCCAGATATTTCCCGACATGTCAAGGGTGATACAGGAAAGAAGGAAGAAATTTCTGTCTATGAGACAAGAGACTGTATCCTTAGGAATTAAGTTTCAATTAAGATTCCCATGTAAATGTGTTATATGACTAGACAATACGATGTATCATTTTTTTGAACCATCTCAGTTATGTACATTTTTAGGCTCCCCAAATGATAGCAGAGATGTTAGTCTAAAAAGTTGGAATAATAATGTGTAATCTAACTTTCAATGTCATTTTTTTAATTACAGTTTATTTCTTCTTAATTGAACCTTATCCTCTACTAAGGTATTATATATCAGTCTTCTCCCTCTTTTGTGGATTACTGCAAGGTTAATTTTATTTGGTCGGGGTATTATTCCCCTAAATACAATGTTTCCTGAGTACTAGTAGCATGTTACTTGACAAAGTACGCTTTGGAAATGTATTTGAAAATTGAATAAATAAAGAATTTAAAAAAAAATGTGGAAATGAAATGTGTCCATAAAATATCTGTGTGCACCACAGTGTTTTCCAAAATGTATGTTGGTGATTATTACACTGTGAAAATGTTTATATTGAACTTTTATCACTGTGACATACATTTTGGAAGACACTGTGGTACACGCAAATATTTTGTGGATATATTGATTTGCACATTTTTATTCTGTTATCATTTGGGTAGTGTCACTGATGGATTGATAGAGCAATGTAGAGTGGTGGTACCAATGGTGGCATCTATACTTTATATTGTATTTCTTGCTCTTTTGTAACTGCTTTAAACATTGGCAGTTCGACTAATTCTGAAGATGTACCTAATATTATAAGGTACCACATAGATTTCACATGGTGAGTTTTTTTCTATTGCTTTGTCCATAAAAACTCCCCCTCATTGTTTAGACTATTTTTGTTTGCCATATAAAAAGGCAGCATTGAAAATATTACACGAGTCCCTAAAACACGAGTGCATCTCTTATTGGGAAAACAGAACAAACAGGATTTTCTGCACAGAAACCACATATCATCAAAATACTTCATCTTGGTCAGGTACGGTGGTGTTCTGGTAAATGTTTAACAACAGGCTCTCTCCCTGGTCCACCTCTGCGCCCCCCCCCCCAAAAAAAAAAAATTGCAGAGCTGGCTATAGCCGGGGAGAGAGCCTGGGTGGGGGGCAATCTAATTCATGTTTAATGTGGGATAAAATGCCATAAATAAGTAAATAAAAATAAACTTTTAATGTTGAGCACCTGATTCTCAAAGTAGACATATTCCAAACACTATAATGAAAATAAAATGATTTTTTTCTACCTTTGTTGTCTGGTGACTTTGTTTTTCTGATCATGCCGGCCCAGTATCCGATTCTGCTGCTATCTGTCCTCTTAACTCCATTTCCAGGGCTTCCTTTCCATTTATTTCTTTACTTTCCGCCTTTCTTCTTCATTTCTTGCCCTACATCTGTAAGTAAAAGCTGGGTCCTCCGCAGACTTGACTGTCCAGTGGATCCATCTTCTGCCTATTTTCTCCATCAGTGTGCAGTTATTCTCCTCTCTTCCTTTTCCTTCTTCTCATCTCCTTCCTCACTCTTTCCTCCCCTCCATCCATGTCCAGCATTTCTTCTCTCTCCCTTCCCTCTCCTCCATCCATGTCCAGCAACCCTCCTCTCCCCCCTGCCCTCCATCCACCAATGTCCAGCAGCAACCCTCCTCTCCATGCACCCATGTCCAGCAACCCTTCTCTCCCCTCCATCCACCAATGTCCAGCGACCCTGCCCTCCATCCACCCATGTCCAGCAACCCTCCTCTCCCCCTGCCATCCACCAATGTCCAGCGACCATCCTCTCCCGCCCTGCCCTCCATCCACCCATGTCCAGCAACCCTCCTCTCCCCCTGCCATCCACCAATGTCCAGCGACCATCCTCTCCCGCCCTGCCCTCCATCCACCCATGTCCAGCAACCCTCCTCTCCCCCTGCCATCCACCAATGTCCAGCGACCATCCTCTCCCGCCCTGCCCTCCATCCACCCATGTCCAGCAACCCTCCTCTCCCCCTGCCATCCACCAATGTCCAGCGACCATCCTCTCCCGCCCTGCCCTCCATCCACCCATGTCCAGCAACCCTCCTCTCCCCCTGCCATCCACCCATGTCCAGCAACCCTCCCTTCTCCTGCCCTCCATCCACCCACCCATGTCCAGCAACCCTCCTCTCCCCTGCCCTCCATCCACCCACCCATGTCCAGCAACCTTCCTCTCCCCCTGCCATCCCCTCCATCCACCCATGTCCAGGAATCCTCGTCTCCCCCCTGCCCTGCTCCTCCCCTCCATCTGCCTTCTTCCATCCCTCCCCGCTCCCCCGGTCGTCCATCATCCGTCTGCCCTCTGCAGCTCTGCTCCCCGATAGCCCTGGTTTCCTTCCTGCGCCGCCGCTCTGCCTATAAAAATTTTATTTTCCCTCGAGGCGCGATGGCAGCAGGCTCAGCTCGGTTCCAGCCTTCGTTCCGTTCCTTCGCATCATGGCTCCGCCCTCGCGCAAACAGGAAATACGTCAGGCGAGGGTGGAGCCATGATGCGAAGGAACGGAATGAAGGCTGGAACCGAGCTGAGCCTGCTGCCTTTGCTTCAACACCAGCGCGCCTCGAGGGAAAATAAAATTTTTAAAGGCAGGGCTGCGGCGCAAGAAGGAAACCAGGGCTATCGGGGACTCGAAGAGCTGCAGACGGAAGATGGACAAGCAGGGGAGCAGAGGTGAGCCGGCTCGCACGGGCCAACAACCGACTCGCAAGATGCCAATAAATTTAACAACCGGCTCTTGCGAGCCGGTGCAAGCCGGCGGCAGCACACTACTGTCAGGTATATACAGAACATGGATATTACATGACCTAAAGACAACAATATATACTTGAAGTGCTAGTTTTACCCATATTGCATTCAGTGGGAGTAAAAGCAGGACTGGTTCAGATTCTCCCTGATGACCTAGAGTTGTCTGGTAGCTCAAAGCTTTTTAGATTCATAGTGTAGGATCAGCTATAGCTGAAAGCAAGCAAATTGTTAAGGGCAACAAGTCACCCAGTCCAAACACGACTTACAAAAATTCCAGAGGTACATCTGCAGTCTATCAAGCAGAGACTGCTAAATGGCATCTTAAAGAACATTTTCTATACCTTTAAAGGAAGGGTAGTAATATCTGTATGCAGCCAGTATGAACTAAAGTAAAGAAAGCCGAGAGGCTATCAGTAAACTGTGAAGTCTAAGTAGGTGGTCCTGGCATTTCTTCTTCAAGGCAGGTCATTGCCTTATAGGATCATTGCAGTATTTCACTAAAAGAATAAAAGTGACATGGATAAGTGAACCCTTTCTCCCCTCCAGGGGACACTGAATCCAGAATAGAATGAGCCTCCCCCACCCCCCCCCCCCCCACCCCCCTGGGCATAAAGTAGGGTTGTGTAGAGATAATCCATGATCATCTTCTCTTAGTCCTACTACTACTACTACTACTACTATTTAGCATTTCTATAGCGCTACAAGGCATACGCAGCGCTGCACAAACATAGAAGAAAGACAGTCCCTGCTCAAAGAGCTTACAATCTAGTCCTAGGTAAGGCTGCCTAGGGCTAAGAGAAGATGATTTAATTTGCACATTGTGAAATATAATTCTGTTCTGCCCAAACTACTGGTTAAGACTTCAGGATGTTTTTTTTTTTAACTGGCTGAAGGATAGTAGCACAACTTTTGTATCCTTTCAAAACGGTAATATGTATTATGTATAGGGTCCTACTGTTTACAGGGTTAGTCGTGTATGAAGAGGTAGAATAGCTTTACTGGGAAAGTGGATGTCACAGGTTCAAGGCTGGAAAAAGACATGCTAAGTGACTTTGATTGAGCTCTGTAATTGAATGGTAGGACACTTTTGGAAGGCTGAAAAAAAGGTGCTGGTTCTTTGCACTGGTGCATACAGGCTGAAAAAAGCCCTGCCCATTATTTATCTGATGGTGGTGGCCTTCAGTTGTTTCAGAGACAGCTGGGCAGTAGTTGCAGATTATCTTGCCCAGCTCTGAGAAAAGTCACTTCTGTGAGTCTTGCTGCCTTGTGTACTAGCAAAGAAGGCATTGGGACTGAAAGATCAAATGATGACAGAGCCTTTCAGATTACTAGAAATTTCAGAAGTGAAATAATTTTTAGTACCTGAAACGATGCCTAGACTGGCAATCTGGCAACTCTGACAATACCAGAAGGGTTGATCCAGGTACAAGCAATTTAAAGCCTGGATTTCAGCAATGTGTTGTAAACGTCAGGGCCGATTTTATTTTTTTTAGTTAATTTATTTTCTTTTTAAAACATCTTAGTCTGTCAGTGCCTGAAATTGAAAAGAAAGCATCAGGAAAAACATTGACTAACAAAAACAGCTATAGTCACTCTCCAATCAAATATAAGGTACAAATCTTACCTTCCTTTGAACACCTTCCGTAACTTGGTTCAGTCCACTGTACTGACACATGTTGATTACTGTAACAGCATTTTCATTGGTTCCAAGGCCCAAATCCTGAAAAAACTTCAGACCGCCCAATATACGGCTGCCAGACTTATTTTTGGTAAGTCAAGATTTGAGAGCGCAACTCCTCTACATGAAAGGCTCCATTGGCTTCCTATTACTGAACGAATACACTTCAAAGTCCACACGTTGATTCACAAGATTATCTACGGAGATGCCCCAGGTTACATGTATAATCTGATAGACATACCAGCCGGAAACGGTTTAAAATCTTCTTGAACATATCTCAATTTGCATCTTCCTAATTGCAAAGGACTTAAGTACAAGACATATATGCAACCAACTTCTCTGTAATAGGCAGTCAAGGTGAAGGATGCTGGAGCCCAGTCTGTAGCCTGCAACATTGGACGGAAGGTACGGGACACTCTCGTTTTTACCTGTGGGGTTTATTTTTGTTGGTCATTCTTTTTTCTTTTTTTTTCCTCAAAGGTTGCCTAATTTGAAGGCATTTTTGAAGAAGCCCAGATGTGTGTGTTTTCCCTGCTGGCAAGTAGTTGTAGCAACAAAGTAGGCTACGTGGGTGGTGGCAGGTGGGTTGGCCAAAGTGCATGTTGCTGGCACTGCTCCACAGGAGAGATTTGGGGAGGTTGCCCCCTTGAGCTGTGTGTCTGTTTCCTTTTAAATGTTCTGGATGTTTGTGGGCCCTTGCCTTAATTGGCAGCATATAGACTTTTATGTTTCCAAAGCAGCACACACAGATGTCTATGTCGGCAAATAAATATCTAGGTTATGAAATACTAACATACCACATGTATGTGCCCACAAGTAGATGTGTAGCTGTGGTTCTTCCATTGGTGTATAATCTGTGTTCATCATTGTAAAATGAATGTTCTTGCTGCCTGCCACTGGTGCATTCATGCTTATTTCTGCATGTATTTTAGAAAAGACTCTACATTCTCAGATACTGTCATAAAATTAATTCTGGAATTGTACATGTCCTGATGTGAATGTCTCAATTCTTATTTCAATGTTCTTTCTAAAATGGGGTTTTATATGACATAATAGCATTTTAACATTTCCAAACACCACATGATTTATTTACTGCCTTTTTGATGAAGTCCACCAAAATATTTTGCTAAGCCATTCTGCAACCACCATGAGTGAAAGCAACACTTTATAACTGTGACGGCGGTCTGCAATTCCATGGCAGTGGGAAGGGATTCAATCTTTCCATTCCCATGGAATTTTCTGAAGTCTGCACGGTTACCATGAGAGACCAGTGGCCAAACTTGGTTGTTGAGGTAGTGAACTGTCCCATGGTGTGTGGTAACTCAATCTCTTCCCCTCCCCAAACTGATTCCCTTCCATTCATATTGATCTGGTGACAAGAAGATGACAAATTGGGAGCACATCCAGTCGTATCCTCTGTCTCCCAGAACAAATTACTGCTTCTGTGAAAAGTATGGTTTAAGACTGTACTGGGTTCTAGGTAGCAGAGGATAATGATGCAGACGTGTATATTGCTGCTTCTTTCTCCCTCTGCTTTTGACCAGGGAGGAGGATGTGAAGGAGAAAATTGGGAGGGGCTGAAGCAGAGTTGTTTAAATGGAAGGATGGAGGGAAATGGATCAGCTTGGGTGATATAGAGGGACTAGGAGTGGATGGGGTTGTTTGAAAGGAGAGGAAGGGGGGTCTGTGTGGGCAACTGGAATGCATAAAATTCACTAAGAATATAAATTGGACACTCAAGCTTGGAAAATCAATGTGTTTTTATAGTGTAAAATGAGTTTGCATTGTTTTTAATATACAGTGGCATTTGAATTTATGCAAATATAGTGCATAATTTCCATGTGGCTTCAGAAACATTTTTGCAAAATTTCTTTTACCACAGGATCTACTGCTGACCTGCTGCAGGAAGTTGGGGTTTGTGATTGTATTCCTGGGCAAAGTATTCTTACAGCTAACATTTTGGTTTCACAGCATCTGGAACTTGTGTCACACTTGCACGCTGTCTCACTAAATAATTTAAAACAATTTTGTGTTTGTCTTCATAGTTCTGAAAAGTTCAATTTGCTGACTGGAGGAAGTCTACAGATTAATGAAATCAAAGATGATGATTCTGGGACATATAGATGTATCGCAGAGAATGGGAATGAGACCATTGAGGTTCAAACTGATCTTACAGTACAAGGTATGTTTTAGAATTATTAGATTCTAATATCACTAGAAAAAAATGAGAATATTAATTGTATAGGGTGTTTGTTATACAACCGTCAATCGTCAGTGATGGTGGAGGCAGAATAAAGAAACCAGTAGATGGCAGACGGGATTTGGTGAACTATTCCTTAAGGCGTACCATGATGTGGTAGAGATGTAGCAGAAGAGGGCACCAGATATTTATTTATTTTATTTGTTACATTTGTACCCCACATTTTCTCACCTATTTGCAGGCTCAATGTGGCTTACATAGTACCGTGAAGTGTTAGCCAACACCGGTGATGAAACAAATATATAGATATAGATTGAAAGCTTATAAATTGTTTGTCATGAGAACTATGTCTTTAAAATTTTACTTGATGCTATGGAAGCAAACTACATTTATTTAAATTAGAAGGCCAAAAACATATATGGGTGTTTTTCTTGGCAAGCCATACTCAGAATTTAGATTGCATACAGGGCATGCATATACGTATTTGAGAGTGCCTAAGACAATAATGGAATGTTGGAAATAGGTAAATGCATGGTATCTTAATCATCTCTTGAAATGCAGTACGTGGAAGTCAGTATTTTTTTTTTTTTTTTAGTGGTAATGCAGTTATTTGGTTTAATATGGGGTCCTCCTAGTAACAAAGGAGGATTGGAATCACCTGTTCCATGTGAAAAGCCTTGTACTTGAAGACGTTCAATGCACATTTGAATTAACATTAAAGTACGCCAACTTTGTTCCATTGGGTCAGTGGAGAACAACCAGTCTGACAAGATTGTCTTAAGGGCCAACCCCCCCCCCCCCCCCAAAAAAAAAACACCCTACAATGTTAGAGGGAATTGCGTCAAACAAAATAAACATTCAACACGAAACAGATAGCAATGTGGAATCCTTATGGATAGGCATTCCATATGTGAAGGGAAGGAGTATACTGGTAGGGTATAATATTGTCCGCCAGGACAGGATGAACAGACAGATGAAGAAATGATTATAGAAATTAGGAAAGTTAATTGGACAATAGTATATTAATGGGTAATTTCAATTACCAATAGCCAACAAAAAACGGGAGATAGAAATCAATACAAGAAAAATTTCTTATTATACACTAGTAAAAAAGGCCCGTTTCCAAAACCAATGAAACGGGCGCTAGCATGTGGTTTTTTTTGTGTGTGTGTGTATGTGTCACAGAGTTATTTTGTGTGTGTGTGTGTGTGAGGGTGCGGTGTGTGTGCAGGTTGTTGATGTGTTTCTTTTTTTGTTTTGTTTTGTTTTTTGCTTGGGGGTTGGGGGATGTGCTCTGCTGTGCTGGCAAAGTGGGTTGGATTGGTGTGTGGCTTTGAGGGTGTGTTTCTGTTGTATTGTGTGTGTGTGGTTTTTGTCTGTCAAGGAGGTTTGTGGAGGGGGGTCTTTCTGTTGGTGAAATGTAAATGTAAAGTTTTGCACATACCCACAGCAGGAATATTCTTCTCTCGTTCCAGCGGTGGTTCTGTGCTCTCCGTGCTGCACAGATAATGAGCCATTCTGCTGGGGAATGCTCCTCCCTTATTGTCACGTAGTTTCCTCTGATTGGTCCGTCTTACATTGCCTAGTGTTGCCTGGGAACGGTGTTGTGATGGTCCTTTGTGTTTCAGAATGTTGAGGGTGTTTTTTCTGATTGGTCCGTCATGTGAGGGCGGGGCAGTGAGACATGGTCAGTGTTGAGGCTTCACCACCATGAATCCATGAACGCTTCAGTGACTGACTGAGTGACTTCAGAATGTTGTCTTCAGAACGTTGAGGGTGAGTTTTATTATAGTAGATAAGTCTGACTATAATTGAAGAAACATCAACACAAAAATGAATGAAAAAAAAAAGACCTCAGCATGCCGGACACCCATCTACAACGACAAGGTCACCAGCTAACCATCACAGGTCTCAAAAAATTTCCACTTCAAAAAACAATGTTCAATCTTCCATCCAGGTGTACAAGACTTATGAACAGTGCAAAAACATTTGTCTAGCTAAGAACGCCCAACTGCCCATGACCATCCAAGGCAGTAGTGACAGATGGCACAATTCTTTGCAGTCCCTCTCACACTCTCACAACCTTTCTTGAATCTGCTTAGCAACATATTTGAAATTCTCAACAGGGAACCCTGTTTCACCTTATGCTGGGACCGATTCAGTTCAATATATTTGTGAGTGACATTGCCGAAGGGTTAGAAGGTAAAGTTTGCCTATTTGCGGATGATACTAAGATCTGCAACAGAGTGGACACCCGGGAGGGAGTGGAAAACATGAAAAAGGATCTGAGGAAGCTAGAAGAATGGTCTAAGGTTTGGCAATTAAAATTCAATGCGAAGAAATGCAAAGTGATGCACTTAGGGAATAGAAACCCTCGGGAGATGTATGTGTTAGGTGGGGAGAATCTGATAGGTACGGACGGGGAGAGGGATCTTGGGGTGATAGTATCTGAGGATCTGAAGGCGACGAAACAGTGTGACAAGGCGGTGGCCGTAGCTACAAGGTTGTTAGGCTGTATAGAGAGAGGTGTGACCAGCAGAAGAAAGGAGGTGTTGATGCCCCTGTATAAGTCGTTGGTGAGGCCCCACCTAGAGTATTGTGTTCAGTTTTGGAGGCTGTACCTTGCGAAGGATGTAAAAAGAATTGAAGCGGTGCAAAGAAAAGCTACGAGAATGGTAAGGGATTTGTGTTACAAGACGTATGAGGAAAGACTTGATTACCTGAACATGTATACTCTGGAAGAAAGGAGAAACAGGGGTGATATGATACAGACGTTCAAATATTTGAAAAGTATTAATCCGCAAACAAACCTTTTCCGGAGGTGCGAAGGCAGTAGAACGAGAGGACATGAAATGAGATTGAAGGGGGGCAGACTCAAGAAAAATGTCAGGAAGTATTTTTTCACGGAGAGAGTAGTGGATGCTTGGAATGCCCTCCCGCGGGAGGTGGTGGAAATGAAAACGGTAGCAGAATTCAAACACGCGTGGGATAAACATAAAGGAATCCTATTCAGAAGGAATGAATCCTAAGGAGCTTAGCCGAGATTGGGTGGCAGAGCCAGCCGGTGGTGGGAGGCGAGGATAGTGCTGGGCAGACTTATACGCTCTGTGCTAGAGCCAGCGGTGGTGGGAGGCGGGGATAGTGCTGGACAGACTTATACGGTCTGTGCCCTGAAGAGGACCAGGTACAAATCAAAATAGGGTATACACAAAAAGCAGCATATATGAGTTTGTCTTGTTGGGCAGACTGGATGGACCATGCAGGTCTTTTTCTGCCGTCATTTACTATGTTACTATGTTACCAGGAGAAATCTGCTGCTCCACTTGCACAGCTGCTTTCAAGATAGCTCTCTTGTGGTAGTGTTTCTTCCATTGTACTCAGACTTATGTGTGATTGTAAGAAATCTTTTTTTTTTTTTAATTTTCTGATTTCAATTATCCTTGTATTGACTGGATAAATGTTACATCAGGGAGCACTAGGGAAGTAAAATTCCTAGATGTAATAAATGTTTGCTTCTTAGAGCAACTGGGCCAAGAACTGACATTAGGGGGGAGCTGTTTTAGATCTAGTCCTTAGTTGAATGCAGGGTATAGTATGAGAGGTAACGGTGTTGGGTCTGCTGGGAAACATAACATGATCAAATTTAAACTGATATCTGGAGTGAAGTCACTAAGGAAATCTACTGTAGCAGCATTTAATTTTTGAAAGGGTGACTATGATAAAATGAGGAAAATGGTTAAAAAGAAGCTAAAAGGATCGGCCACAAAGGTTAGGATTTTAAATCGGGCATGGGCATTGTTTAAGAATACCATAATGGAAGCCCAGACCAGATGTATTCCACATATAAAGAAAGGTGGAAAGAAGAGCAAATGACAACCAGCATGGTTAAAAGGTGAGATGAAAGAGGCTATTAAAGCCAAAACAAAATCCATCAAAGAATGGAAGAAGGATCTGAATGAAGAAAATAATATGCAACATAAACACTTTCAAGCTAGAAGCAAAGCATTGGTAAAGAAGGCTAAAAGAGGATATGAAGAAAAACTTGCCGCAGAGACAAAAACTCATAGTAACACCTTTTTCAGGTACATCGGAAGTAGAAAGCCTGTGAGGGAATCCGTGGGACTGTTAGATCATGAAGGAGCAAAAGGGGCACTCAGGGAGTACAAGGCCATAGCAGAGAGATTGAATCTACCTGCACCAGAAATGGTTTTCAAGGGTGACCCTTGCATGCTAAAATGGTATGAACTATAATGCCTTTGAGACACAGAGTCTGTTTTATGTGGTATATTTGACCTGGTTGCTTAAGTGGCAAACTGCTGCAGTGTATCACAGCAGGGACTTCTCCCAAACACACTCCCTAGATTGTTCTCCACATTAACATTACATAGTCTTTAAAGAAATTATTTTGAAAGAATGATTGCCCCCATCCCCCCTCCCCCCCCCCCCCAAAAAAAAAAACTGAGCATGATCTTTGTAGAATTATAGAGCTTCCTAAGGAGAGTACGGAATTAGATGAGTCACTTCAAGGCAGCATGGAGAGAAACATGGAAACTGCCAAAGACAACTGGTAGACTAATAGCAGCTGTAGTACAATGTTAAATTAATGAATGCAATCAAAGCAATGATTAAAACATATAATTCCTATACAAGCTACAAAGGACAACATTATCTATTGTGTTTCTAGGGATGCTTGTAAGTGATTTGACTGATAAAAGCATAATTTCCAATCCATTGGTACTCTTATTGAAAACACTAGTATGGTATATCACACTTAGGAAGACCTTTTGTTGGTAGACTTCCTTTCTGTAGGATGGAATAAATTAGCAGTTTATAATGTTTTGAAGCAGGGATGGACAAACCTGATCATTGGGGTTTGCAACCATGTCACATTTTCAGGATTTCCACAATGAATATTTGTGAAATCTATTTGCCTACAGTGGTTGCAGTGAATGTAGATGCAATTAATGCGTATGTGTTGTGGAAATCTTGCTCTCAAGGGCCAAGTTTGCTCATCCATATTTTTACAGCATGTGAGAGAGAGAAAAGGAGAATTGTGTTTCCAACTGTTTGTTTTAGACGTGATTTTATTCCAATTATATTCTGTTGTCGACTGGATCTGTCCTTGCGTGACTGTTTTCTCTGGATATCGTAGTTCCTTTTGTTTTTTTTTTAACATTAGATTATACACCGTCCAGTTCTGTGTGTCATTATGGGCAGTATAGAAAGTCAGAATAAACTGTAAACTTGACTTGCATGTGTTAGTGTTCTGTGGTCTTTAGGGTGCACTCCACTGAAAATGCAGAGCTACTGTTAGATGATTTGTATCCTGTGAACCAGATGAGGGCAGAAACTAATAGAAAACTAATTGGCAAGCATAACAATATTCTTGCTCCTGTGTTAGACTATACAAAATATGTACGATCAGAAACGTATAAATCTTGTACACTTGTAAATAGTGATTTTAAAAAGCCCCTATTTACATGTGGAGGTCCTACCATGCAGAGATTTCAAGGGAGCGTTGTGGTGGGGTAAAAATCTACACGTTTATTCCCTTTGTGAAATGGGGAACACATCTGTACAGAAAAATATTCCTATCAGATTTTATACCATCTTAGAACCACATACAGATGTTAAAAACATGTTAGTTTCGGCCAGGACTTTATACAAGGGATTAAGGGAGTCATTCTCCTTAATCTCCCATTTATTTCCATTTCCAAAATGAAACCAGATTAAAATTGCAGCCTCACTATTTAATGGATGGCACTTAAAAATGTGGGTGTGTAAAATAGAGCAGCTATTTATGGAAGCTATTCCACATATACGATAGTAGTGAAATTGCCATTTTCACCTGATAGCTGCCTGGTTAGTGCTGTTCATTTTATCCATGTGTATTTTTCTGAAATGATGGTCCTGCTGTGTGCTGGCAAATACATTTGCTTTCCTGCAGGTGTTTTAGAAAAGGTTCTGCACTGAAAATGTCCTGACCTGAACTTCTCAATTGTGATCTCTGTGTTCTTTGTAAAATGAGCCTTTTTGCCATCCAGAAGTATGTCTGGTTATCTCTCTTCCAGCATTTTAGAGAGACAACTTTATGCTGTTGTCTGTTTGTGAATGTTATAAGCCACAGGACGGGGTAAGCTACCAATATTTTGTCCAGCACAGCAGTAGCAATTAGAGAGCTTGAGAGTAGGGGCAGAGATTGATTATGATTGCCTCCTCCCTCCACTTACTACTACTACTACTACTACTACTTATCACTTCTATAGCGCTGCCTCCCCTCCTGCCCCCCCCCCCCCCAAAAACAACAAAAAAACAAAAAGCTGTACCACTGTGCCTGGTGAATGTATTTTATCTTGTTATGCCTGTGATGTATCTGGAGTACAGAAACTTCTCAGATGCAAATTTATCACTTAAGCTTAACATCTTTCCTTTTCTTTTACACATAATTGGGTTCCTTTAAAATTTGTGGCTTTTAAATTTTATCATTTGATTCTATAAGTGGAAATATGATTCCTTAAATTTGACCCTGCTTGATTATTAATATGTATGGGCGTTTCCAGTGAGCGGTGCTGTGAAAAGAAATAATTGCTAAGTCAGGTATTTATAAAACAAATAAAAATTATTCAGGCAGGGGCGTAAAATGTGTGCGCTTGTAAAATAATTTTATAACTTGTGTACTTGCTGATTTTGTTGGGGGAGGGGAGAGATATAGAGAGTAATGAATGCTTCCCCTCGCCCCCAAGAAAAATCTAATAGACTATTTACTTTACCAGTTATGGTTGCGTTCTTCACTTGTCCTTCTGCTTGCCTTTGGCTTCTAAGGGTCATTATGAAAAGTAGTTCATTTTCAATATGATTGTTTCTTAGAGAAGACCTGTTCATTAAGAATAGCTGTAATTTGATCAATTTTATTTTCTTCTAGGGAATGCTCAGTGTTTCACATTCTCATACAATTTGACCCACTTAGTCATATACCGTTAGTTCTCTTGCAGAGTTATTCTAATTAGAGATGCATACAGCAAGTCTTTTATACACAGAAAAGTCCAAGACACAGAGTCCATCCTTAATTTGCCTGGTGCACTGTCCAGTTTTCACAGTACATGTAATACCATTGAGCATAAGTGGCAAACTCGTGTATACGGGTTTGTGTAGTACAGATAATGCATTCATTTCAAAAAGTAAAGCATGATGATGGAGGAGATTTTTAATTCAAGGTCCTTCAAACAAACCAAATGACCGTGGGACCAGAATGAGCCAAAAATCATAATAAATAATGTCGTCATTTTCAACACTGTTATACTCTGGTGCCAGGTAAAGAGCTTGTTGTCTTAGCCACCACAGTAGAACCACCTTGTGGAGGGAGAGCAAAGAAACAGGAGTCATTTGGCCCATCATATTAAAACTTTTTGTTGAGCAGCCAGACAAGCCTTATCCCAGCTTTACTACCTCTAGATCCCATGGCTGCTGATGATGGTTCTTTCTGTTTTCAGTTTCCTGTTGCCATTTCTGTTCATTTCTTTACTGGTTTTCAGAGGGATAGGATGGCTTGTTAGCTGCAAGCTAAGAGAGTAAAGAAAGAGGTGAAAGGGGTGGAGCAATAGCCTAATGGTCAGTGCAATGGTCTGAGAACCAGTGGGCTTATGCTCAAAATGTAACGCCACCGCTAGAGGCGATTAGTGCCATACTAGTGCCAGTGTTAGTGAGTGCAGAATGTGCACGCCAAAGATTAGTTCAAACTACATGCAGATATAGTCAAGTGGATGTTGAGGTAATTTTCTACTCTCTCCCAATACTCAGACAAGAGCGCACAAAACAAAACCGCCATTACCATTGAAAACCTAACACCAGCTTGGAGCAGGTGGTGGTATGTTTGAAGAGAGTATTGTGGAAGAAAACCCTGTAAACGCTGGTACTAAGAAATATGCCATTTGGCGGTGGGAGGCATATCAAATGTAATAAAAATAAATAAATGTGCGCAAGTCCAAACAAATCCGAACGTGAAAGCACATATTGGTACCTACTTTCTGCACTTAAATATAAGCCTCCAAGTAAAAAAAAAAAATTGAAAAGCTTATATTTAAAGGCACAGAAAAGAGGTGCTAATGTGTGCTTCACTTTTGGGTTTTATCCTGGCGCATGCACACAAGAGTTGAACTTACCGTGAAACTCTTTCACGCATTCGCCAAGCATGTTTCCCCTTTTGCTTTTATACCGTGCTTATAATTTGAATACCATTTCCTTTGAGCATTGGTGAGCTAGTTTTCTGTGCTGTTCCGATGGTATGGTTCTGTGCTGTTGGCTTTACCGCGGGAGTTCTGAGCATCAGCCTGCAAGGGAACTGAGTTCAATTCCCACTGCAGCTCCTTATGACCCTGGGCAAGTCACTTAACCCTTATTTCCCCAGGTACAAAAATTTGATGTGAGCCCTCTAAAGTACCTGTATATAAAGTACCTTTGATTGTACTACAGAAAGGCTGTATATCAAGTGTATGGCCTTTACCCATACCCATCGGTTGTAGACAGAAATAAAGCAAAGTAGCATACACAGAGTACAGGTAGAGAGGGGCTGGGCCATTTCAGTTTGATTTTGAAAGAGCAAAGGACTGGCAGAAAGTGGGCAACACACTGATCGTGGGAGAGTCACTGTGCTAAAGTCTGGCATGTTGTATGGTGCACAGAAATCAGTGTTGAGGACCTTCCTAGACAGAGCAAAGGGGCACACGTTGATTTTTGTTTGTGGGTCTGAGAGTCATTCCACTAGTGAAGACTAGTATGCCATGTGTCAGCTCCATATTAAAAGAAAAAAAAAAGGAGGAAAGAAAAAACACCTCTGCTGATCTTTTCTTGTCCCTCCGGACTGGCCCAGCTGAACTGATGGGTTGTGCACAGAGGAGATTGAGAACAGTGTTTCTTGACAGCCAATAAGAGCCCAGCTCAGCTCCCTGAAGTCTCGGTATTCTCAGTCTCTAGCAGGTGAAAGATGTGGTGAGCTCTTCAGTTTCATTTCTTTATCTTTGTCTGAATTATAAAATCTTTCTTTCTGTCTTGTGTTCTCTCTGTGCACTGCTGTAGTTGATTGCTGACTGAGGCTGAGACCAGAGGTGGTTTCTTTTGCTTCAAGAGTGCAAACTCAGGTGGCCAGGTCCCTCCTCCCTTCTCTCATCCTGAGCCTTTTTTTGTACGCTCTGGCACAGTTAATGTTTTAAAGGCTGGCCTACACTCCTTCCAGGGAAGAGTGCCATGAGGGACAGCCATGCTGTAGTTACATTTCAAAGAAATCAAGAGCATTCCTTAAAGGGATAGTTTAAAATTACAGAGTACTACAGCAGTTTAAAAACAAACGTCATAATAACCTGACCAGCGCACAGCCGTTTGTCTTCTCTCCCTAATCTCTGTCTGGGTGGCTGTTTCCCCGGGAAGTTGGAGCACCAGCCGCGTGGCAGCCATGTCTCAAATGTTGTGTCGATATGCTGTTTGTCAGAGCCGGGGGGGGGGGGGGGGGGGGGGGGGTCTCGGCAGATGGAGTGTGTAAAATTTGCGCAGCTGCAGAGCTTCCGGTGGCATCCTCAGCAGTGAGTGTGAGCAGCTCTTCTTTTCTCTCAGGTTTGGCGGTTTCATCCATGGTGGGGCCATCCATTTTTGGCGGGAACGTCCACCATTTTGGATTCTCAGTTGGTCGTGAAGCAACCTGCTGCGTGTGGTGTGAAGCGGGCTTAACTGACAGCTGAGCAGGCGGTCGCATAGGGAGAACCTCCAGAGGGAGGTTTCCCTCCTGATTTTGTTTTAGCAATGTATAACACATACTTAGGCAGGCCGCTCCTTAGCCCGTTTTACCTGCTGAACATAGCCAGGGGCCTTTCCCTGGTTCTGAAAGACCTCGGGTCTCATGGGAAAACCAGGAGGTAGCGGTAGGTGTAGATTTGGAATCCTTCGGTGAGGGGGATGATGGCATATTAGACTCTGAGGTCTATGATGGGGAGGGGGACTCGAAGCCGCAGACTTACTGTCAGGGGAAGATCTGTCAGTGGCTCAAGTTTTCCACAAAGAGGATCTGCAGAAGTTAATTGCTCTGGTGGCCACTACTTGAAATTTTGAGAAAGAGCAGGAACTTTCTGTTTGCCATAAAGTAGATCCTTCGGTGAAAGGGGTCCATATGTCCTGGAGGTCTTTCCTTATGCATCAGGACATAAGGGATATCATTCAAGCACAGTGGGATATCCCGGACACTTCCTTTAGGCTGGCGCATTCAATGGTTCGCCTTTATCTGGTGCCAGAACAGGACAAGGATTGGCTTAAACCGCCTGCTGTGGATGCTGTAATGTTGGCAGTGACCAAGAAGAACACGGGTCCGGTGGATGGAGGCAGAGCTCTTAAGGATCCACAGGACCATTGTCTAGAGACGCTCTTGAAGCATGCTTTTGATGTTTCAGCCTTGGCAGTTCAGGTGGCTATCTCTGGAGCACTGGTCGCACAGGTGTGCCTCAGGTGGTCAGAGCGGGTGCTGAATAGAGAGGCAGATGATTTTGCTCTTATTGATCAGGACGTAGCTAAGATTGAGATGGGCTCAGCCGTTTTGACCGATGCCCAATATGTTTAGCTTTGGCTATCTGCTAAATCTAGGACCTTAGGAGTATCAGCTCATGGAACACTTTCGCTTAAAGGTTGGTCAGCGGATGCAGCCTCTAAGTCATAGCTCAGTAAGTTTCCGGAATTCTCTACTATTTGGAGAGGATTTGGATAAGTTGATTAAGAGTTTAGGAGATACCAAGGTGCCTTGGTTTCCAGAGGATCGACCACGGTCGGTTGGTAGAGGTTGTTTTTCGGCCATGGGCTGAGGGCATGAGGCTAGGTGTTACCACTTGGGCAGGGGTCTCCCTGGACATCTCCTTATTTTTAGTATACCCAACCATTTTGTGGGGGTTGAAGGGGAGGTAAGGATGGTGCCTTTTCCTCCCAGTCTTCCGGTCGTTCTGCCCAATGAAGATGTTTGGGTGCAGTCTCCAGTAGCGGTCAGTGGTCGTTTGAGACAGTTTTACCGGAAATGGACCCAGATTACTTCCGATCAATGGGTTCTCAAAATTATTCGGGATGGTTATGCTCTGGAATTCGCACACACGCTGCTAGATGTTTTTCTGGAATCCCCTTGTTGGTACTGAGTCAAGGCTCAGGCAGTACAGGACTCTGGCAAGATTGGTCGCTTTGCAAGTAGTATGTCCAGTGCCAGTTTGGGAACAGGCAGATATTCCATCTATTTCATGCTACCGAAGAAGGGAAGGTTCCTTTCATCCTATTCTGGATCTCAAACATGTCAACCATTCTCTACGGATGCTTCCGTTATGTATGGAAACACTAAAGTCCGTTATTGTGGCTTTTCGCTCAGGAGACTATTTAATGGGACTAGATCTCACAGAAGCCTATCTCCATGTTCTTATTTGCCGTGTGCATCGATTTCTCTGTTTCGCAGTATTAGGCTGGCATTTTCAGTTCTTTGCTATGTCGTTCGGTCTTACGACCACTTCTCGGACATCTACCAAGATTGTGGTGGTAGTAGCGGCAGCTCTTCTCCAGGAAGGTGTTCTGGTGCATCCATACCTCGATGATTGGCTAATTTGGGCAAAGAGTTGGGTCACGGCACAAGTGGTCCAGTTCTTGGAATCTCTCGAATGGGTCATCAATCCGCTCAAGAGTCGTTTGGTGCCGTCTCAGACCTTAGACTATTTGGGAGTCATTTTCGATACGTTTCAGGGATGAGTGTTTCTTCCACAGATGCGCATTCTCAAGATTCAGCAGCAGATAAGGGAGCTTTGAGGGCTGCCATTTTCGTCAGCTCGACTTTATCTCCAAGTGCTGGGATCTTATGGCGGTGACCATAAAGGCAGTACAGTGAGCCAGAGCCCATATGAGAAGTCTTCAGAATTTGCTGCTTTCCAGGTGGTTGCCTCAGAGAGATTCTTTGGAGGTCAGGTTATGCTTACCATTGACTGTGCTTTTAGATCTCCTTTGGTGACTTCTCTCCTCAGTGGATGGAAGTGATCATGGATGCAAGCCTCAAAGTTTGGGGAACCCTATGCTTGGGTCACTTGGTACAGGGCCAGTGGTCTGCGGAGGAGCCATCTTGTTTGATCAGTCGGTTAGAGACCAGAGCAATTTGTCTAGCTCTAATCCACTTTCAAAGCCTCCTCAGGAATGGGGCAGTGAGAGTATTGTCAGACAATGCGACGGCAATAGCATACATCAACCAGCAGGGAGGTACAAGGAGTCACGAATTGGCAAAGGAGAACCAGGCATTCATACAGTGGACGGAGAAGCATCTACTGGATCTGTCGGCCTCGCATGTGGCGGGAGTCCTCAATGTGCAGGCAGATTTCCTCGGTCTTCATCCCCTAGATCCAGGAGAGTGGGCCCTCAGCGCAGAGGCATTCGCAGTGATAGTCCAGATCCCAGTGATGGAGTTGATGGCAACTCCACAGAATGCCAAATTCCAGTGTTTCTCCTCCTCTAGTCCTATCTGCTTCTGCTGCCTGTCTCGCTGTTTGCCTAGCCTGCTCTTATGTTTTGTTGCAAGTGCCACTTTAGTTGCTTCTGCTTGGCCTCATACACACTTGCTTACATTGGGGTGTTTTGTCCACAAGAAGAATAAAGCTAAACAAAAGAGAATAAAATGAAAAAAGGTTTCCTTTTGTGATATAGTGGGATAGTCTGTCCTTGTTGGGTGCTAGAGGGAGATCAGAGAACATAGTAGAGTTCAGGAAGAATAAAAGTGAGCTCATGAAATTTCTGAGAGTTGCAGTCCTTAGTCCCTTCAATAGCCTTCAGGTTTGTAGGTTTCTTAATATTTTTAGGTACAGTAGGTATTTTTCGGACTCTGGAGGGCTCCCAAAAAAATAAAAAATGAAAGAGCTGGAGTGGGATTTGAACCTGGATCCCCATATAACCATTAGGCCAGTGGTTCCCAACCCTGCTCCTGGAGGCATCCCAGCCAGTCAGGTTTTCAGGATATCCACAATGACTATTCATAAGAGATTTGCATGTACTACCTCCACTGCATACGGAGCTCTCGAATATTCGTTGTGGATATCCTGAAAACCTGACTGGCTGGGATGCTTCCAGGACTAGTTTTGGGAATCACTGCATTAAGCTACTCCTCAGCACTGCATGGAGATCTATTAAGAAGTTAATTTTAAAAAGACTTTTACCATAAATGTCTATAGTTTTTGAAGGTGTCATAGCACCCAGTATCCCTTGCTAGTTTCACATTCAGGGAAGGAGGGGAGCAGCAACCACTGGGGGATTAAGAAAGTGTCTTGCCTTCATCCCTCCAGTGGATAGCAGCTTAATTAGCACCTTTCTGTAGTCTAACAACCTTCTCTTTTTGGACATAGATGTCGCTTCTCCTTCTGAAATCGGAGTACAATGTCTATATTTTGGCCCCTCCCAGTCCCTCCTGAAACATGCCAGGCCATGCCTCCTTGCCATATGGACCTACTGCAGTTCTAGACGTCCATATACTGGCTTAATAAAATCGGGATTTGGATGTCCGTGCAATATGGTTGTCTAAATGCCAGTTTTCAGATATCCAAAACACAAATAGAGCTTCTAAAATAAGGATCTTAATCTATTACTGCCACTATGGCTGCTGTTGTCGGGCCTGAGTAGCTGCCCTACCACCCACTCATCACTGGGCTGCTGTGTCCCCTAAAGAAAAAAAAAGTTAAAAAAAACACGCACAGAATGAAAGTGTTTCATTTAATTGTTTTACAATTTCAGTATGGGAGGGGGTGCTTTAAGGTGGTAATTATTGCTTCATTATAATTCTTAGTTGGAACAGTAGGGGCCTGTAAATTAAAGGGAGAGAGGAAGTGACGTCACGCGGCTGAATGGCTGCTTAATCCCTGAGCTCCGTGCCTCCTTACCCTCTCAAAGGTGCCATCCGAATTAGAAAACCTCTCCAAACACGCAGACGGGGCTACAAGTGAGTGACGAACGTCCTAGGCAAACCACCATGAGCAAGAAAAGTGGAGCGCAGCAGCGCGACCATGACCATCCAGCCACGAGGCAAGCGGAACGGGGCCTTGCGCGACCTCCATCCCCCAAAGCGCGCTGCCCGTCGGAGTCAGGATCAGCTTCCTCTCGGGAGGATGGCTCCGGATGCATGGACTCGGCCCCTATGCAAGCTCTCCCCGCGGACCTGACGCGCTGCCTGGAGACCATTTGAGCTGAAATTAGAACATCTAAAGAAGAGATCCTAGAGCACGTGGACGCTTTGAGTGTGGATCTGCGGGAGCTAGGAGGCCGAGTAGAAGCCTTGGAAGAGCGGGCAGACGAGCAGGGGGTAAAAAAACGAGGAGGTCGATAAACACATTGCCAAGTTAACTGAACAGTCGGAGGAACTCCAATACAAATTAGATGACTTAGAGAACTGAGGGCGCAGACACAACCTTAGATTCAGAGGAGTCCCAGAAAATGGCGACCGAGAAGCAGTCCCGGAGGTGGTGCGCGCTATATGTGCCCAGTTGATGGGAGAAGACTTTGATTCAGCAGCAATGGGCATCGACAGGGCTCATAGAGCGCTGGGGAAAGCGCGAGACAGCAACCCCGGGACATAGTGGTGCATTTCTCCTCGTACAACTGCAAAGACCAGATATGGCAGAAAGCTAGAAAGACTCCCGACGTGGAATTCAACGGGGAGCGAATTGCAATATACCAGGATCTCTCGTTATTCACTTTGAACTCGCACAGGGCTATGAGGCCGGTAATAGAGATTTTGATGAGAGAGAAGATCCTCTACAGGTGGGCATTCCCGTTTGCACTTTGTTTCGAGATTAAGGGTGAACAGCACAGATGTCGAGGAGTGGGAGCGGTGTGGAAAGTTTTGTATGATGCTGGATTTGCTCCTACAGCTACCCTACCAGTGGAAATGGCATCCTCTACAAAAGCACGACTTCAGAAGTGGAAGAGGGTAGAGAAAGCACCCAGGAAGCCCAAGACTTGAGCAACAGAGGTGAGATCAAGGAGCTTGCATGCGGAATCTGAAGCCGATGGCCCTCGAGAGGAGGTGATGAAGAGAGACAATTGGGGGAGAGGTGAAAAACAAAAAAAAGAGACATTTGCAGTTGGATGGTACAAGTTAAATACTGATATGTTTGTGAACATATGAGGGAGGGGGAGGGGGGATCGAAGGGAGTGTTTATTTGTAGGTGTTAAACTCCTGTTTAATAGTGAGTTCGTTTGGTCAGGGGTGTCACTTCCTTGCAACTCCCAAGTGGTGCCACATGGTACCAGTTGGTGGATATTGGATTGTGGGTCAGGGAGGGTATGGGAGTGGGGTGGGGGGGATTTGGGGGGGTGGGGGGAGAGGCTTGGGACTGAGAAGAACCAGAGGGTCTAGGAAGCTAGTGGGTTGGAAGAGGAGGGGTTTAAGGCAGAATAGGCATCCTCCATCTGAAGTGGGGTGCACTTACAGAGTATTCAATGGTGGGTTTTAAATTGGTTACTTATAACATTAAGGGGCTGAACTCCCCTTACAAGAGGCATGCGCTGTTTCGTGAATTGCAGTTGATGAAACCTCAAATGGTCTTTTTGCAAGAAACCCACTTAATGCAAAAACATGAAGGTCTGTTGTCCTCCAAGCAGTACCCGCTGGTGGTGTGTGCCTCAGATGTAAAGGGGGCTAAAAAACGGGGGGTGGCTATACTATTTCATAAAGATGTGCAGGTGCAGATTGTACGTTCTAGAAAGGACAGGGAAGGAAGATTTCTTTTACTGCAAGTCATGCTGGAACAGGAGGAGTATACCTTGGCAAGTGTATATGCACCAAATGAGAGGCAGGGGGAATTTTTCCTCCGTCTCCGAAAAGAGATGCAGGGCTTTGCCAAGGGTAAAGTAATAATGGCAGGAGACTTTAACGCCACCATGCAGCCAGGATTAGATCGCTCTACTCCTCCTGCCCCGTTGGACTGTAAAATTTCACAGGCCTTAAAAGATTGTGTGGATGAGTTGGGCCTGTATGATGCTTGGAGACTGGCACACCCTAGGGGGAGAGATTACACATTTTATTCTCCGGTCCATCTGTCCTACTCTAGGCTTGACTATATCTTTTTGGACAAGGCACTGTCTGGTGGGGGAGGAGAGTCCTCTATAGGTCACATTAGCATATCTGATCATGCCCCGACCTGGTCTACTCTGCTGTCCCTAAGAGAGGAACCGAGAGAAAAAAATGGACGCTTAATAACACATTGCTATAGGACCCGGACTTGGTAGCTGGGTTCCGTCCATTTTTGAAAGAATATTTTGATATGAACTTGGACTCGGGACCCTCTCTGGGAACGGTGTGGGACGCCTTTAAGGCAGTCTCGAGAGGCTACTTTATACAGGGAGTAGGTCGGAGGGCGAGGGCACACAAAGCTCGATTAATCCAATGTATGGACAAACTTGGGGCATTAGAGGCTAAATATAAGGCCACGGGTTCTCTGTCAGACCTGCGTAGACTGCAGGCGGTTAGACTGGAGATCAGCTCGCTGCATGACGACAGCTTGAAATTTGCACATGCAAGGATGAATCAGGTTTACTATGAACACACTAACAAACCCGGTAGGCTGCTTGCAGTCAAACTAAGGCAATTGAGATCCTCTCGTCACATTTTGAGAGCCCGAGATGGCAAGGGGCAGGTGGTGCACAGTTCAGCGCAGATCAGACAGTGCTTTGCCCAATACTATGAGAACCTATACAGGGAGGATGCCACTGTGCAGACTGAGAAAATTGACGCCTATTTGGAGGCCAGGGGGCTGGCGGTTTTGACCGAATCACAGAGGGTGGAGCTTGAATGTCCGGTGCGGGTGGATGAGGTCATTGGGGCTATTAAAACTTTACCCACAGGGAAGGTGCCTGGCTTAGATGGATTCACCAACAAATTTTTCAAGGTATACGCAGTAGACCTAGCCCCCTATCTGACAATGATTGTTAACTCAGTGAGGGAGGGTGTGCCCCTTCCTAAGACTATGATGGAGGCGTGGGTGGCTGTAATCCCTAAGCCAAGTAAAGATGTTACGTTGTGTGCCTCATATCGACCCATCTCCATACTAAATGCGGATGTGAAAATTTTGGCCAAGGTCTTGGTGAATCGATTGGGCAGTGTGCTTCCTAGTCTGGTCCACCCGGATCAAGTAGGGTTTGTGGCCAAAAGACAGGCAGCGGATAATATAAGGAGAACAGTGGACCTTATCTATGCAGCCCAGAGGAAGGCTAGACCAGTAGTACTGCTCGGATTAGACGCAGAAAAGGCATTTGATAGGGTCCACTGGGGGTATTTGGCAAGGTTCTACACAGAGTAGGGATAGGACAGTTTTATAGAACTTGGATTCGGGCCTTGTATTCGGCACCACAAGCCTGTGTGCGCATCAATGGAGGGAATTCCGAATCATTCCGGCTGGGTCGAGGAACCAGGCAGGGTTGCCCACTATCCCCCCTCTTGTTTGCTCTGGCAATGGAACCATTGGCGGATGCCATTCGAGATAACGAAAACATTGCTGGGGTAAAGGTGGGAGGGCGGGAGTATAAAATCGCCTTCTTCGCAGATGATGTCCTCTTGACCTTAACCAATCCATTAATTTCTTTGCCTAATTTAATGCAGGTGATAGAGGAATATGCGACAATATCTGGGTATAAGCTAAACGCTAACAAGTCCACAGGACTGGCGGTGGGAGTTCCTCCTAGAGTGATGGACACCTTGAAGGCGTCTTTTGTCTTTAAGTGGGAGGCTAGAGCGTTAGGATACTTAGGAGTTCAGTTGCCTGGCAACCTGTCTGAGCTGTTTACCAGTAATTATCCGCCACTTAAGCGAGCTGTACAGACGGACCTGGACAGATGGATGTCTATGGCACTGTCCTGGTTCGGGAGGATTGCTGCAGTAAAAATGAACATTTTGCCCAGGCTTCTATATCTGTTCCAGGTCCTTCCCATGCAATTGTCCAGATAATTTTTATCAGGTCTGCAGGAGGCGATTATTCGCTTCATCTGGAATCAGAAGAGGCCACGCTTGCCCAGGGCCCTGCTTTATAAGTGTAAGCGGTTGGGAGGGCTGGGGGTACCCAACTTGTTCTGGTACTATGGGGCAGCTCAGGCCAGGGCGGCGGTAGCCTGGTTTAAAAGTGAGGATCACCACTTATGGGTTGATATCGAGCAAGCGTTGATGGGTTCTCGGAGACTGGGACAGTTAATGTGGGTTGCAGGTAGGTATAGAGGGCAAGTTGATAGATTCCCGCCCACAGTGCAGGCTACTTTCCACTATTGGGACCTTATGTTTTCAGACAAGCAGCCATTTGTTTCGGGCTTGGCTCCGATAGTGGATAACCCCTTGTTTGAACCTGGGATAGGGAGTGTCACTTTTCGCAGATGGGCGGAGTCCGGACTAGACACATTGGGGCAGTTGCATGTGGGAGAGACTATTGTGCCCTTTGAGACACTGATGGATGACTATGGGCTTAGGCAGGGGGATCGATATGCTTACTTGCAGCTGGTGCACTTTTTGAAGAGCTCTGCTTATGTAGAATGCTTGAGGCGAGAAGTTCATCAGGTGGAGGAGATGTGTGTTGAGTCCAAGGACACGCAGGGTATGATATCTAGATTGTATGCGTACCAAGGGACCAGAGCTAAACCGTCCCTCTTACATAGGCAGAGATGGGAACAGGAGTTGCAGTTTACATTGCCTGATTCCGGTTGGGTGGCCCTGGAAAAGCAGATTTTGAGGTCATCACTGGCAGTAGCCACGCAGGAAAACGCCATAAAGGTCTTCGGTGGTATCTGACACCGGTCCGATTAAATCACATGTTTGCTCAGGTATCAAAATTTTGTTGGAGGAAATGTGGGGGGTTGGGGACCGCCGGTCATGTCTGGTGGCTATGTCCCAAGGCACAGGCCTACTGGAGGGAAGTACACTCACGACTTCAGAGGTGGCTGGGTCGGTCTGTGCAGTGGCATCCCTTAGTTTTCCTGCTTGGATCCAGGCCGGCAGGTCTAACGTCTGACCAGTGGCTACTGACAAGGTGTGCTCTACATGCGGCCCAAATAAACAGCGCAAAGTTGGAAATCCCCGCTGGTGCCCCCAATGGGAAGATGGATTACCAAAGTAAGATATATGTGCGAGATAGAAAGACTGACTGACATGAAATGGAAAACCATGCCTAAATGGAAAAGAGTTTGGGAACCCTTCTTACAAAGGTGCTCTGGTTGAGAGATGTGTTGGGTGATGGACGGGTGGTTGTAGGGAATAGATGGGGGGGGGGAAGGGGGGAGGGAGTGAAGGGGGGAAGGAGTGAAAGGGGGAAGGGGGGGGTTCAAAATCACAAAAATTGGATAAAAATTGAAGTATAATAAGTTTCTGTCCTAGCATTGATATTATGTTGGTACCTTTTGGGTGCTAGAGTTATGTACATTGTTTGTACCAGACTATAGGGTTCTGCATTGTGTTACATATGTATTGTATTATTTATCGATGCCTAATAAAGACTTCTTTAAATTAAAAAAAAAAAAAAAAAAGGGAATACAAAGCTGAAGGTTTACCTAGGGAAGCTAAAACGCTTTCTTAGGTCATACTTAAATGGTTAATGAAAACAATTCTGTTATTGTAAGAAAATAGTGTGCTCATATAAGTATCATGGACTGACGAGTTTTAGATGTGCAGTGGCACACAGCTTTAGAGCACCTGCATCCGATACCCACAAATGCAAACAGAATGCTTAGTTTACTTATGCAAGCTATTAAATATGTTTTGATAGTACTGGGTTTTTTTTTTTTGTTTTCAATTGGGTTTAAGCTAAAATTCTTTTGTTGGCATGTTCTGTCATTTCTCAAGATTATAGTGGTCGAGTCCTGTCAAACTATATTTGAATCCTGAAAAGTTAAACACTTTCAATTTTATTTTTTTGTTTTGTAATCCTTCTGGATCTTTATTTAGTTGATATTGGCTTTTTCCATATCATCATGCTGATCAATCCATAGACTGGTGGGTTGTGTCCATCTACCAGCAGGTGGAGATAGAGAGCAATCCTTTTGCCTCCCTATATGTGGTCATGTGCTGCCGGAAACTCCTCAGTATGTTCTCTATCTCAGCAGGTGGTGGTCACACACAGCAGCAGCTCTGGCTAGGCCTCCAAGCCTAATTTTTAGGTTTTGTTGAGTGCCTGGGGTTGAGGGCTCTTCTTGAGCAAGTGCAAACCTGGTGGCGCCAGGTCCCTCCTTTTCTCCCCCCTCCCGCTGGCTCCGTTAAAAAAAAAAAAAAAAAAATTTGGACGTCCTTAAGGGCGTTTATTTCGACGTTTATTTGAACGTTTATTGCAGCTACTCACTGGGACACCAGGTCGTTACAGCTCGGAGCGAGAAGCAGGTAATTTTTACCTTTTTATAGCGGGCAGGGGGTTCCCCGATTGATCTCCACGTGGCCTATGGCGTCGGAGGGCGAGGGCGCGAAGAATCGCTCCCCGGACCGTGTGTGCGCTTCTAGCGGGGATGCGGGGGTTTTAAAGTCTGATTCGCCCTTGTTGGGTGTCAGTTTGGAGGCCGGTCAGTGTCCCGGGTCTTCCTCCGGCGCGGCAGTTTTTCCCGCCATAAACGCCCATCCCCCGCTGCTCGCCTCCGCCATCTTGGCCGGCCACTCTGCTCAGACGGCTTCTTCTTGGGCCGCCCTTGAGCTGAGAGACGTTCATGCCATGGCCGCCCTTGATTTGGGCGACGGCAAAAAAGCGGCTAAAGTTAAGCGCCGTTCTTCCCGCGCGGCTCCTTCGCGGAGTGTCGTGCCGGACGCCATCTTGGATGCGCAGCATGTTGCTCCCCCGCTCTTGCGAGCGCCGGTTGAGGGTGCGTCTAGGGCTGTGGCCCAGGCTGCTAAAATTCACAGTCTGGGGGGTTTCTCCCCCGAGTTTATTTTGCTGCTGCATCAGGCCTTCCTTATGCAAAACGCTGCCCCTTCTCCCTTGTCCAATAACGGGGTTGAGGCCCCCGGAAGTAAACGCCCTCGGGTGGATTCCCAGGCCTTAGAGGACGCTGTTTCCTCTGATGTAGATGAGGGCAGCGTATCTGAGTTCTCCCAACGGTCCTTTGGGGATTCCTTGGAGGAGACGGATTCCCGCTCGGATGGAGCGGATGACCCCTCTGCAGCGTGGATCTTTCGCTCAGAGGATTTGCCCAACCTGTTACTGCAGACCATGAGCATTTTGAAGATTTCCTCGCCAGAGGACGTCTCTCCCTCAGCCCCTGTTGGCTCTGCCATTATGCTGGGGACGAAGCGCCCGCCTAGAACCTTCCACGTGCATGATGCCATGCACACCTTAATTTCGGCTCAATGGGATGTCCCGGAAGCGAGCCTCAAAGTGGCTAGGGCTATGTCCCGCCTCTATCCTTTGCCTGAAAGTGAGCGTGAGGCCTTTATTTGGCCTACCGTGGATTCTTTAATCACTGCGGTGACTAAGAAAACGGCGTTGCCGGTGGAAGGTGGCACGGCACTAAAGGACGCCCAAGACAGAAGATTGGAAGCGGCTTTAAGGTCGTCCTTCGAGGCGGCTGTCTTAAGTTTGCAGGCCTCAGTTTGTGGCTCCTATGTGGCCAGGGTGTGCCTGACGATGGTGCAGCGGGCTTCCCCCTCGGATCCTTCCTTGAGGGCTGACTGGCCGGCCCTGGAATCGGGCTTGGCTTATTTGGCAGACTTACTGTATGATGTCTTGAGAGCCTCGGCTAAAGGCATGGCTCAGACAGTCTCTGCGCGGCGCTGGCTTTGGCTGAAACATTGGTCTGCTGACCATGCCTCTAAGTCCCGCCTGGCTAAGTTGCCTTTTAAAGGCAAGCTGCTCTTTGGGGTTGAGCTGGACAAAATCGTGACCGATCTCGGCACGTCTAAAGGCAAGAGGTTACCAGAGGTCAGGGCTCGGGCCAGTACTCGCCCCGGTATCTCCAGAGGACGGTTTCAGGAAGCCCGTCGGTACCGCCCGGGCAAGTCGGGCTCCTCTGCCCCCTCTTCCTTCAAAAGGAACTTCTCCCCCAAGCAGCATTCCTTTCGCAGAGACCGCCGTCCCGGTGGTACGCCCTCCGGTCCTCCCCCAGGGTCTCGTACCCAATGACGGGGTCCTGGTCCATGGCCCAGTGCAGATTGGAGGACGCCTGTCCTCGTTTCTGGGCGAGTGGGTGCTGGAAGTCATCAGAGACGGCTACAAGTTAGAGTTCTGCCGACGGGTTTGTGTACTCTCCCTGCAAGTCTCCGGTCAAAGCTGTGGCAGTGCAGCAGACCTTGGACAACCTGATACGCCTGGGTGCGGTCGTCCCGGTGCCAGAAAATCAGATTGGCAAGGGACGTTACTCCATTTACTTTGTGGTACCAAAGAAAGGAGGTTCTGTCCGGCCTATCCTCGACCTCAAAGGGGTCAATCGGGCCTTGAAAGTGCGGCACTTTTGCATGGAGACTCTCCGTTCTGTTATAGCGGCAGTGAAGGCAGGAGAGTTCTTGGCTTCCTTGGACATCAAGGGAAGCGTACCTGCATATTCCCATCTGGCCTCCTCATCAACGCTTTCTGCGTTTTGCAGTCCTGGGCCGACACTTCCAGTTCAGAGCCCTCCCTTTCGGGTTGGCTACTGCTCTGCGGACCTTCTCCAAAGTAATGGTGGTCATCGCGGCCTTCCTGCGAAAGGAAGGAGTACAAGTCCATCCTTATCTGGACGACTGGTTGATCCGAGCCCCCTCTTATGCAGAGTGCGGCAAAGCTGTGGACCGGGTGGTTGCTCTTTTGAGCTCCCTGGGGTGGATCATCAACTGGGAGAAGATCCAGCTGCGCCCGACTCAGTCCCTGGAGTATCTGGGAGTTCGATTCGACACCCAAGTGGGCAGAGTGTTCCTGCCAGACAATCGGATTGTCAAACTTCAGGCTCAGGTGGACCAGTTCCTAGTAGCCTCTCCTCTTCGGGCTTGGGACTATGTGCAGCTGTTGGGCTCTATGACGGCCACGATGGAAGTAGTGCCCTGGGCCAGGGCTCATATGAGACCACTACAACTCTCTCTGCTGCAGCGCTGGACTCCGATGTCGGAGGATTATGCTGTGCGCCTTCCCTTGGTCCCGGCAGTGCGCAAGGCGCTGAGCTGGTGGATGCAGACAGACAAGTTGTCTGCAGGAATGCCTCTGGTGACCCCGGAGTAGATTGTCGTCACGACGGACGCTTCTTTGTCGGGCTGGGGAGCCCACTGCTTGGGAAGGACAGTGCAGGGGCTCTGGTCTCCTGCAGAGGCAAAGTGGTCTATCAACCTCCTGGAACTCAGAGCCATTCGGTTGGCGCTTTTGGAGTTCATCCCGGTACTGGCGTTGAAGCCAGTACGGGTCCTGTCGGACAATGCCACGGCTGTGGCCTATGTCAACCGCCAGGGAGGTACCAAGAGCGCCCCTCTAGCCAAGGAGGCCATGAATCTATGCCAGTGGGCGGAAGCGAACCTGGAACAGCTGTCAGCGGCCCACATTGCCGGAGTCATGAATGTCAAGGCGGACTTTCTCAGTCGCCATACCTTGGAGCCCGGAGAGTGGCAGCTATCTGCTCAGGCATTCTTGGACATCACGAAGCGCTGGGGCCAGCCGAGCCTAGATCTGATGGCGTCATCGGCCAATTGCCAAGTGCCGCGCTTTTTCAGCAGAGGACGGGACCCTCGATCCCTGGGAGTAGATGCTCTCCTCCAACAGTGGCCGACACAGGAGCTTCTCTATGTGTTCCCGCCCTGGCCCATGTTGGGCAGGGTGCTAGACCGGGTGGCAAAGCATCCGGGCCGGATAATCCTGGTGGGTCCGGACTGGCCCAGACGTCCCTGGTATGCGGACTTGATCAGGCTCTCAGTGGACGATCCTCTGCGGCTGCCAGTGGAGCAGGGCCTGTTGCATCAGGGTCCCATGGTGATGGAGGATCCCTCCCCCTTTGGTCTTACGGCCTGGCTATTGAGCGGCAGCGTCTGAGAAAGAAGGGCTTCTCAGACAAGGTCATCGCCACTATGCTGAGAGCGAGGAAGCGCTCTACTTCTACTGCTTACGCCAGGGTTTGGCGTACCTTTGCAGCGTGGTGTGAAGCAGGCTCACTTTCTCCCTTCACTGCTCCAATTTCTTCAGTGTTGGCGTTCCTGCAAGAAGGTCTGGAGAAAGGCCTGTCGCTCAGTTCCCTTAAAGTCCAGGTAGCGGCTCTGGCTTGCTTCAGGGGCCGCCTGAAGGGTGCTTCCCTGGCTTCGCAGCCAGATGTGGTGCGCTTTCTCAAGGGAGTTAATCACCTGCGCCCTCCTCTGCACTCAGTGGTGCCTGCGTGGAATCTCAACCTGGTGCTAAGAGCCTTGCAGAAGCCGCCTTTTGAACCCTTGTCAAGGGCATCTCTGAAAGACCTGACGTTGAAAGCAGTCTTTTTGGTGGCTATCACTTCAGCCAGAAGAGTTTCCGAGCTCCAGGCACTCTCATGTCGAGAGCCCTTTCTGCAGTTCACGGAGGCAGGAGTGTCTATTCGCACAGTGCCTTCCTTCCTGCCCAAGATTGTTTCTCGCTTCAATGTGAATCAGCAGCTCTGTCTCCCTTCCTTTCATAGGGAGGACTACCCAGAGGAATACTCTGCTCTCAAATATCTGAATGTGAGACGAGTCATCATCAGATACTTGGAAGTGACCAATGATTTCCGGAAGTCGGATCATCTGTTTGTCCTGTTTGCAGGTCCTCGTAAGGGTCTGCAGGCTGCTAAGCCTACAGTGGCAAGATGGGTCAAGGAAGCCATTGCAGCGGCTTATGTGGCCGCGGGGAAGGTGCCGCCTATCCAGCTGAAGGCTCACTCCACTAGAGCTCAGGCGGCCTCGATGGCAGAGGCCGGGTTTGTCTCCTTGGAAGAGATTTGCAAGGCGGCAACTTGGGCATCGGCCCATACCTTCTCCAGGCATTACCGCTTGACTGTGGCTGCTCGGGCGGAGGCCCGGTTTGGAGCTTCAGTGTTGCGGTCAGGGATTTCAATGTCCCACCCTAGGTGAGTACTGCTTCGATACATCCCACCAGTCTATGGATTGATCAGCATGATGATATGGAAGGTAAAATTATGTATCATACCTGATAATTTTCTTTCCATTAATCATAGCTGATGAATCCATAGTCCCTCCCAGATATCTGTATTGTTTATATTCTGGTTGCATTTCAGGTTCAAGTTTAATCTTCAGTTCCTGTTCAGGAGGACTTCGTGTTCAAGTTTTTTCAATGGATTCTTCAAGAGTTGAGACGAATTTGTGTTACAGTGAGCTGCTGCATTCCTCTCCCCTCCGTTTTGCGGGGCTGAATTGAGACATAAATTCTGCCGGCGCTCCCTCCCGCTTCGTGCGGCTGTAGGGCAGCTTTGTACCTCTCCCGGTTCGGCGGTGTTAGGGTCAGTCAGCTCCTCCCGCGGTTGCGGTTGCAGGATAAGCCAGATCCCCCCGCATCGGCGGGGTGGTGTCCCTCCCCCGCTCCGAGGGGATGAGCTGGACGGATTCCCCTCTCCCACTTGTGTGGGGATGAGCTGGGTTAATTCCCCTCCCCCGTTTCGGCGGTGGTGAGCTGGGCAGAGTGTCCCTTTGTGGGTGTAATTCTCTAAGTGCTGAGTCCTGCGGATGGAGCTTGGATATCGACATACTGAGGAGTTTCCGGCAGCACATGACCACATATAGGGAGGCAAAAGGATTGCTCTCTATCTCCACCTGCTGATAGATGGACACAACCCACCAGTCTATGGATTGATCAGCTATGATTAATGGAAAGAAAATTATCAGGTATGATACATAATTTTACCTTATTACTAGTGACTTACGGAATAATAATCAAGCAGGTCATAGGAATTTTGATATTGTAAACCATGGAAATGAATAATTGGTCTTGCTTTGATTATTATTGCTGAAAAAGATGATAGTAAAGAGAGAAATAATTTTGATTTTCAGTGAGGATACACTTCGCCCTACTTATGTAAAAATCGTAACTTTTTTCTGTTGTAAAGAACTAAATTTTATAATCAGAGACAAAGCAGGCACCCCCTACCCCCACCCTCCTCCGCAATCTTGGTCCTAATTAAATTGCAGTTGTTGTAACTGGCAAATAAGCAGTATTGGTATCTAGAAAATGAAAGAGAATCAATTTATTCTAAATCCAAGAACTGTTCCTCCAAGTTTTAGACAATGTTATTGGCATTACTGTGAATGCGTTGCCAAAATAATACATATGCTACACTGGTTAAGAACTTAAGAACAGCCATACTGGGTCAGACCAGTGGTCCATGTAACCCAGTATCCTGCTTCTAACAGTGGCCAATCCAGATCACAAGTACCTGATAGACTCCCAAAGAGTAGCAAGATTCCATTCTACTGACCTCAGTGATAAGTATTGGCTTCCCCCATGTCTGTCTTAATAGCATACTATGGACTCTAGGAACTTGTCAAAATCTGTTTTTAAACCCAGATATGCTAACTGCTGTTACCACATCCTTTGGCAATGAGTTCCAGAGCTTAACTATTTGTTGAGTGAAAAAGTATTTCTTGTATTTTTTTTTAAGGTATTACCATTTAACTTCATGGAATGTCTCCTCATCTTATTACATTTTGTTTAAAGATCAAAATTTACAATCTGACAAATGGAACCTAAGTAACCTAAACATAGAATAAATAAATAATTACTTTAAGCAAGCATCAAAGTTATCCAACATCCATATCACTCGTGTGCAAATTAAATGCCCCTTAAACAATATAATTGCACCAACTTAAGCAGCAATAATTGCAACTAAATGCTTTCTGTAATTTGATATCTTTCACATTTTACTTTTAAGGAATCTTAGCCTGCTCCTTTTTGCAGGACTGCTTTAATTCAGACATATTTGTAGGTTTTTGTGTATGAACTGCTTGGTTTAGTCCTATCATAGCATCTGTATTGGGTTAAAGTCAGGACTTTGACTAGGCAAATCCTAAATCTGAATGACTGAAGAGAAACAGACTTACTTTTGTATTCTGGATCATTGTCTTGCTGCATAACCCAGTGATGCTTCAGCACGTGAACAGATGACTGAGCCTTTTCCTTAAGAATTTTCTGTGACAGTCCAGATTTCAAGGTTAGCATAAGAACATAAGAATAGCCATACTTTGTAAGACCAATGGTCCATCTAGCCCATTATCCTGCTTCCAACAGTGGCCAGTCCAGGTTGCAAGTACCTGGCAGAATCCCAAATAATAGCAAGATTCCATACTACTGATCCCTAGACAAGCAATGGGTTCCCCCATGTCTATCTCAATAGCAGAATATGAACTTTTCCTCCAGGAACATTTTTCAACCTAAATATTTTTTGAACCCAAATCCTTTAATAGTGGCACGTTTTCCAGGTTCTGAAGCAGGAAAGCATCCTGACAGTATCATATTACCTCCACCATATTTTACTAATGGTGTGATGATACTGTGGAATGCTGTGTTTGTTTTATGCCAGACATAATGGGACCTATGTTGTCCAAAGAGTTCCACTTTTGATTCATCTGTCCATAGAACATTATTCCAAAGTGCTTTGGGATCATCTAGATGTGTTTTTGCAAATGTGAGACAAACATTGATGTTACTTTTGGATAGATTTCTGCCTTGCTGCTCTTCCATGAATCTCATTTTGCCCAAGCTCTTATTGTGGAGTCATGAACACCGATCTTAGCTGAGGCTAGAGAAATATACAGTTCTTTGGATGTTTTTTCTGGGATGTTTTGTGACGTTCTAGATGAGTTGTTGTTGCACTTTTGGAGTAATTTTGGCAGGCAGATGGCCTCCCAGAATCACCACTATTCCAGGTTTCCTGCATTTGGAGATAGTGGGCCTCACTATAGTTCAGTGGAATCCCAGAGCTTTAGAAATGGCGTTGTAACCCTTTCCAGACTGAGATATATCAACAACTTGTTTTTCTCATCTCTCTTAGAATTGTCTTGGATCATTGCATAGTGTTCTTGTAGAAACTGTGTGATGACTAGGTCATTCTCACGGCAGGTTGAATATATAATGAAATTTAGATTCAACAGGGCTGTCTGCAAACTTTGATTTTGTCTACCAAATATTTCTGACACAGCCATGTTTTCAGCAGTTGTCAAAATGTCATGCAACTATTAGCCATTTTAGTTTATCTGGTAATCTATTCCATAGGTGTAGTACCCTATAACTAACAATCTTCTCTAAAGTCCTCACATGCTGCAGCTCTTTAGGTGAAGGAAAATATAATCCATTTCTTCCCAATAGTGCATTTTTTGGGTTAGATATTTTCATAATGATTAGTTTCTTTTCTGGGGTAAATGGCTACATACTGGAGAGACAGTAGATAAATGGTTACATTTCAGCCCTGTTTTCCATGGCTGTTGGAAGAGTAAGTAGAATGCTAGGAATTATTTGAAAAGCAATGGCAAACAAAACTGAAAATAATATCATGCCACTATATAGGTCCTTGGTACATATTAGAGGCAGTTTTTTTAAATGGGCACTGTCACGAATCGCATAGCCATCCACCTGGGGTTACCCCGTGGCCACTAAGAGGGTCTAACCCCAGCACAGCTGAGGTCTGCCTGCACCTGCCGCTTGGGTGCTACACTAGTACCCTCCTCCTACCAACTGGGTCACAACCACCTCTGGGCGAGTCTCCCACTCTCAAATGATCACCAGTGATTTCTAGGTTACTAGAGCCACACTCCCAGTGGTCCCACAGTTCCCGGAAAGCACTCACAGACACAACATTCAAACCACCAGGATTCTTTATCAGTCCAGACAAACAGGGCGAACAAACAATTATGTTTGTTCTCTTAAAAAATATTGAACAGTGGAACAAAATAGTGCAATTGGCAAACAATAACAGGTAACTGAAATAAGGATCAATCATAACACTAACTAAACATTTGCATATTTCCTAGAAAGTACCTGGGGAGATCAGGGCATATATCTGTTCACAGAGCTTCAGCAAAAGAGATCTCTCTCTCTCTCTCCTTCTCCCAGGCTGAAACTGAAGTAACAGCCAACATCTGCTGGGTAATTTCAAAACTTCAGGCCAATCAGAAACCAGAACAATCAAGTTTCAAATAAAAACTGGTTACATCACTACAGGAACGTCCTATTGTCTGTGTGCCAACTAAAAGAAAGCGGTCAGTCCTCTGTAACAGCTTTAAGCATAAACATGCACCATCTGCTAGCCAAACAGGAGAAATACACTTCAGACATATTTAAGACAGGAAAATATCCAATACATTTTACAGGCTTAAAACACACTGGGGGGTCTTTTACTAAAGCTTAGCTCGAGTTATCTGCAGCAGGGCCCATGTTATTCCTATGGGTCCTGCTGCAGGTAACTTGAGCTAAGCTTTAGTAAAAGACCCCCACAGTGTCTTCACAGGCACCTCCATTTAGATACTCCAATTCTGTGTGGTGAGAGTCTATTCTATGATTATGTTTGGGCACCTGGATTCCATTATAGAATACAATTGTTACTGGGCATCATCGTGCCTAATATTTACCTTCTCATAATTCCACCAGCCATACATCTGGTGTAACTGCGGTTGCATAAATAAGGCAAGGATACATGTAACTTGTACTGTTCTTAAGAAGAATGTGTAGGTGGGAGCCCTGCCCATGTATAGACCACCTTTATACTTAACTCTGAGGAAAGTGGCATTCCTTGGTCAAGGGAGCGAGTACTTTGCACATATGTCATCTTATATTTTGTTAGCCCTTAAACTGGTATATGTATATATTTCGAAATCATCTGTATTAAATAAGGCTCAGAAGCTGTGTCTGGTGTTAGGGGAATATATTGCACCCAGTGTCTGTCAGGCATAGTTTGTCTAGAAGACAATCTGTGCTTCATTGTCTTTCTATTGCTCTTTGTAGAGGGAGAAATGGTGCATACATTAAATTATTGATAGATGAAGAAACCATTACCATCTCATCTCAATACATATTCGGGTAACAAAGCATTGTAAATTCTAATATTTCCATTAGTCTTTATATTAATACCATTTATCTGGTACAACATTTTTCTCCCATCATTCATGATTTTTACCATCTTCTAAATATTATTTGCCCTTTAAATATTTATAGCCATATCACTCCTTCAACTTTTAATGCAGACTGATTTTCATTTGTCAGCTGCTCTATTCCTGTCCTGCTGAGAAGTCAGTTTCTGAAACCTCTTCTCTTCATGAAATTCCTTCATGCAGGAGTGCCAAAGCTGCTTGTTTTTGAACCTTTCATATTTTTGCTAGCTATAGGCTACCCTAAAAAAAAGGTGGCAAAAAAGTTTATGCCAACCAGTATTTTATTTTATATTTTTCATTTTTCAGTTCTGTACATTTTTATTAAGCAGATTAAAATTAAGACCCACTTCCTTAGCATTCCTCTGGAACGACCCAGGCTGTGACTGATGGGTTGTGCACGCCTTGCAGCAGGTGGAGACTGAGAATTCTGATTGAACAGAGTGAGCCAATAAGAGCCCTCTGTAGGACTAGATAGATCCAGTAATCTCAGTCTCCAGCAGGTGGAAGGTTGTGAGCCATTCAGTCTCCCTGAATTTTCTTTTTTTTTCTTTCTGTGGTGAGCCATTTTATTTTTTTCTTACTTCTGTGCGCCTGGGATGTATAGGATAACCTATACACAGGCTGGAGTGTCAATAGCCTGTTCATCTGACGCGTTTGCAACAGCTGCATCTATTTCGTCCCTCTCCACATCCCTAACAAAGCTTGCCCGCTTGTAGCAGTTCACAATGGTTGCCTGTGTAACACGATTCCAGGCTTCTATACCCTACCGACCCAACATAAATGCCTAAACTCTGCAACACAGCAAAACCAAAGCTCATAATGGATACTACATAACCTTTTCTCTCTTCGATCCCCATTGTGCCTGAATCACATGAATCTTATTCGACCACAACATCACTTTATATTTGTTTCTTTACTGGACTGGGCGAACGCCTTTATGGTACTATGTAAGCCACATTGAGCCTGCAAATAGGTGGGAAAATGTGGGATACAAATGTAATAAATAAATAAATAAATAAATAAATAAATAACCTGTTCTCTGGAGGCTGAGGTCTGCGGGGGGCTTATTCCAGCCTCGGGGATGTTACACATGGGTGGCTGGATCCCTCCACACCAGTCCTCCCTTTCACAGTCTTCAGTGCTGTGCTGGTTGAGCCTTAACCTCTTCAGGGAAAGATTGTCTAGGCGGGGAGAGGCAGCCATTTTCTCTTGGTTTACAAGAGGACTTAAGTGTCAACAAAGATTATAAAAAAAAATAATAATAATAAAATAACTTGTAGCTTTGGGGCATTGTCCTTTAAGTATTCACGGGCATACTGGCTCGCCTGGGCTTGTTTTTCGGCTTCTCTCTCCTCGTCAGAGTTGCTAGTTAAAAAAAAAAAAAAAAAAAGCGCACCGCTGCTTCATTATGGCTGAGAAGCTCCGGTGATGTTTAGTTTGTCAGCGCCATGGTTTGGTTTATAGTGGCATTTGTACATACTGCACTGCTGTCGAGGGAACCCCGGAGTTGGGTCCTGCGCAAATGCTCTTGGCAACTGTCAATGAGGCAGTGAAAGAAAAGTTGGCGGTCCTGTTTTAGGCGGGTACTGCTGCCATGACTCCTGCCGGTCAGGCACAACAGCCTGTTTCTGTGCAGGTTCTGGCTCCCCAAGTTATTTCGGAGGTTAATTCTCGCGTTTCTGCAGGGTTAGAGGCTTGTTTTCACCCAGAATTTGTTCTGCAAATGTACAAAGCCTTTATGCTACAGCAGGCTTCCCCTTCTCCTGGGATTTCAGAAAAGAGACCCTCAGAGGGTCAGTTGGTAGCCGCTAAACAGGCCAGAGGCACAGGGGCTCTGAAGGACGACCTAGGGTCCGACCCAGGCTTAGATATGCAAGCTTTAGAGGACCAGAATTTCTTTCAGGCAGACAATCTGAATGAGGATCCTGGTCCAGGGGATTCAGAATCCGATCCTTTTATTCCTAGCAAGGATCCTTCTGTTCCTAGGATCTTTCACAAAGAGGACTTGCAGGAGTTAACTTCTTTGGTTTCCTCCACCTTGTGTTTTGACGATGAAGACGCTCTTTCTTCAGATCCAAGCAGGATGGACCTATTAATCAAAGGGGTCCGTAAGCCAGGCAGAACTTTTCCTATGCATCAGGACATCAGAGATGTCATTCAGGCACAGTGGGATGTTCCTGATACGACCTTTAGACCGGCTATATCCATGGTACGTCTCTATCTGGTTCCCGAGGCGGAAAAATGTCTTTTAAAACTGCCCGTAGTGGATGCAATGGTGTCTGCGGTCACCAAGTGGAATACTGTGCCCATTGATGGGGGTACGGTACTTAAGAACGTGTAGGACCGCCGTATGGAAACGTTGCCGAATAACCTCGATGTGTCGGCCTTAGCTGTGCAGCCAGCCATCTGTGGTTCCCTAGTGGCCAGAGCGTGCTTTCTGTGGTCAGAAAGGATCCTTGATAGGTCCTCGGATTATTTATCAGCCATTGATGTTGAGGTGGCTAAACTCGAAATTGGCTCAGATTTCCTTGCCGATGCTTTATATGATCTCTTGTGGACTTCAGCCAAGTCAATGGCTTTAGGAGTAGCTGCGAGGAGGTCTGTTTGGCTGCGAGGCTGGGCGGCGGATGCAGCCTCGAAGTCTAAGCTCAGTAAGTTTCCCTTTTGGGGTTCCTTACTACTCGGGGAAGTTCTTGATAAGTTGGTTTGTAGTTTGAGGGAAACTAAGGTTCAGAGACTTTTCAAAGATAGGCCTAAGCCCTCTGGGCGCAGCTTGTTGTCGGGTTGGGGTCGTGATTTTTGTCATTTCTGGGCGAATAAACAGACTTCGACTCAGAGGTCCCAGTCCTTTTGGGGAGCTTGCAGAGGGGCAGAGACTAGAGTTCTTTCCAATCCCCTGCTCGGCCATCCCAATGAAGGTGTCTGGGCCCAGCCTCTAGTGCCTGTAAGGGGTGCATGTGGTGCAGAACCAATGGGTTCTGGAGGTTATTCGAGAAGAGTATGCCTTAGAGTTTGCGTGGCCTCTCTGATGCATTTCTGGAGTCCCTTATCAGTCTCGTCTCAAAGCGGGTGTCGTCTGGGGAACTCTGGAAAGGCTTCTCAACCTCCAGGCTATTTGTCCAGTTCCCCTGTTGGAGCTCAGGCAGGGACACTATTCCATTTATTTCGTCGTCCTCAAAAAGGAAGTCTCTTTCAGACCTATTTTAGATCTCAAGGTAGTCAATCAGGCACTAAAGGTCTCCTCCTTTTGTATGGAAACTCAATGGTCAGTCATAGTGGTATGGTCCGGAGAGTTTTTGACGGCCTTAGATTTCACTGAAGCATATCTCCACATTCCAATCTGCCCCTTTCACCAGCAGTTCCTGTGCTTTGCAATTCTTGGCGAGCATTTTCAGTTTCAGGCGTTGCCCTTTGGCTGGTGACAGCTCCACACACTTTTAGCAAAGTAATGGTAATGGTTGCAGCAGCCCTAGAAGGGACGGGATTCTGGTCCATCCTTATCTGGACAGTTGGCTGATCAGAGCGAAGTCGCACAGCAAGAGTCTTCAGGTCACGGAGAGAGTGGTCAATTTCCTCCAGTCCCTTGGATGGGTAGTCAATGCGCAGAAGAGTTGGCTACAGCCATCTCAGTCCTTGGATTATCTGGGAGTGTGTTTCGACACTCAGAGAAGTCGAGTATTTCTCACCCAAGACAGGATTCTCAAGTTGTAGATGTTGATTAGTTGGTTTCTGCAATCTGTGCTCCCATGTGTATGGGATTATCTGCAGGTTTTGGGCTCCATGGCGGAGACAATAGAAACTGTGCCGGGGCAGGGCACACATGAGACCTCTTTAATGATCTCTTCTCTCCGGTGGTCACTGCAGAGGGACTCCCTCTTGCGAAAGTTATCACTACCAGCACAGGAGAAGAGGCAGTCTTCTCTGGTGGATCCGGCCCCCAATTTGTCCAGAGGGATGCCTCTGGAGACCCCGCAGTGGATTGTGGTAACGACAGACGCCAGTCTTTTGGGCTGGGGAGCTCATTGTCAGGGACAGTATGCTCAGGGGCTATGGTTGTAGGAGGTGGCATGTTTCTCGATCAATCTCTTGGAGACCAGAGCAATACGTTTGGCCCTACAAGCGTTCTGTCCTCTACTGAAAGGTGCATCAGTCCGCATCATGGCAGACAACGCCACAGCCGTGGACTATGTCAGTCGTCAAGGAGGAACTCGAAGTCCGTGTCTAGAGCAGGAAACGGCTCAGCTCATGAGCTGCGCGGAGTGGCATCTGGAGGCCTTTCCGGCGGCTCATGTAGCGGGTGTGAAGAATGTTCAGGTGGACTTCCTCAGTTGCACCACTCTGGATCCCAGGAAATGGGCTGTCAGTGACAAGGCGTTTCGGATAATGGTGGATCACTGGGGTCTTCCGGTCTTGGATCTCTTTGCCTTGGCGTCCAGTGTGAAAGTCCTGCAGGTCTTCAGCTGCCAAAAGGGCCCAAGGGCGCAGGGAGTCGATGCGCCTCTACAGCCGTGGCCGTCGGATCTTCTGTATACTTTTCCTCTGTGGCCCCTGATAGTTCGTGTGCTTCATCGGCTGGAGGTCGCGTGATCCTGGTAGCGCCAGATTGGCCCCGCAGGCCCTGGTATGCAGTTCTCCAGCATCTGCTTATCGAGCCTCCTCTCAAGCTTCCCGAGGATCCCGACCTGTTGGTTCAGGGTCTGGTGGTTCATCCAGACCCAGCTCGATTTTGTCTTACGACTTGGCTCTTGATCAGGCACGACTAACTAAGAGAAGTTTTTCAGCGAGTGTCATCTCCACTATGCTTCATTTGAGATGTTGGTCCACTTCTCTTAACTAAATCAGGAATGGAGACTCTGAGGCGTGGTGTGCCAACTTGAAGTTCTCTCCCTTTCGGGCCACGGTGGCTCAGATCCTAGAGTTTTTGCAGCGGGGTTTGGAAAAAGGTTTGTGCTCTCTTCGCTTAAGGGCCTGGTGGCGATCTTATCCTGTTTTAGAGGGTGTGTTCAGGGTAAGTCCCTAGCATCTCTTCCAGATGTGTCCATTCTTTAAGGGGCAAGTCTGGTTCGTCCCCCCTCACAGGTGATTTTTCGTTTGTTGGAGCTTAACCTTGTTCAGCTTTGTCTAGCACTCCTTTTGAGCCTTTTACATCCTGTACCTTGAAGGATTTGACTCTTAAAGTAGTTTTTCTGGTGGCCATAGCCTCGGCGAGGAGGGTGTCGGAGTTGTAAGCCCTTTCTTGCCGCCAGCTGTTTTTGGAGTTTGCTAAAGATCGAGTGATCTTATGGCTGGTCCCTTCCTTTCTCCCCAAAGTTGTGTCATGGTTTCATGTCTCTTAGTCCGTGGTTTTGCTGGTGCTGGGGTCTTGTTCCGTCTTGGAGGAGCAGTGGTGTCTGAAGTGTCTGGATATCAAGAGAGTTCTCAAGCATTATTTGAAGATTACATGTGAGTTCCGTCAGACGGATTGTCTGTTTGTATTGATGGGCGGAGTTCGAAGGGGGTTAGTGTCTTCTAAACCTACTCTATATAGGTGCCTTAAGAAGATGATTGCTTCCGCTTACCTCCTGGTGGGTAGGTCGGTATTTGATGGTGTAAAAGCTCACTCTACTAGAGGACAGGCAGCTTCTTGGGCCGAATGTTGTCTGGTTCCGCCATAGAGATCTGCAGGGCAGCAAACCTGGTCCTCGTTGCATTCCTTCTCTTAGCATTACCGGTTGGATGTGCAAAGTTGTCAGGATGCAGTTTTTGGAGTGCAAGTTCTCACAGCAGGTTTGCTGGAGTCCCGCCCATGAATTCTTACTGCTTTGTTACTTCCCATCAGTCACAGTCTGGGCCGGTGTGGAGGGACGCTAAGGAAGGAGAAATTATGCCTTACCTGCTAATTAGCTTTCCTTTAGTCCCTCAGGACTGGCCCAGAACCCTCCCATTCCTGTTTGCTGTTGTTGGTGTAGTTCGACAAATTTTGGGCTATCTTGCTAAGGAGAGTCGTGTTGTCTGTCTCCTGTTCTTAGATATTATTAAAAAAAAAAGTCAAAATGAGCACAGCTTTGCATACTTTAACAAGTTCCTGCAGTGCTGTTAGTGCCTTTCTGTCAACGGGCACACTCAGTATATGGCACAGGGTCGGTGGTAATCTGTTGCTGGTGGCTGCTCAGGTTCCCAGTCGCACAGAACGTGTCTCTGGTTTTCTCCTGCTTTGGTATGATATACTGAATCTTTCTAGTCCTACCGTGGGCTCTCATTGGCTCACTCTGTTCAATCAGAATTCTTAGTCTGCACCTGCTGGAAGGCGTGCACAACCCATCAGTCACAGTCTGGGCCGGTCCGGAGCGACTAAAGGAAAGCAAATTAGCAGATAAGGCCTAATATCTCCTTTATAAAACTGATAGACTCTCTTTTTGTGCAAGCCTTTTGGTAAGATTCACAGGATATGAGTGAGGAATATAGGGTAGAGGCAGACTATGAGTAGTATTGATGATGTGGGATGTTGGTTGGCCGAATCATTTAATTGATGTGATTTTTTTAATGCGATTGTATATGGTTGTTTTATTATGTATGTATTTATGTAAGCCACTTAGGTTTAAGCAGGTTTGAATTTTTTTTTTACTTCATCTTTATTGGATGTATTACCAATACAGAAATAAACACTGTTCATAACAAAAACACATAGACAAAAACTACACCGATCTTCGTGCTTGTCGTATCACAGCAACATTATTATGTAACCGTTGACATGACCCGATAAGTAAACAATAGAGCATGAAACATCCATACCATTTTTCATGAGTGCCCCATCCTACTCCCCATCCTGTTCCCCACCCCTTCCCCCCCCCCCCCCCCCAACCTGGACAAGAAAATCAAATTAGACTTTGTAGGGAGCAGATATTTCAGATCCTATACAATAATTGTGCGAGATACTATACTGAGCCCAGGAAAAGCACAATACAGGCCTGTCACTCATTACTTATATGCCTCCAGCAACATACAAGCTATGCATTCAGTAGCAGACTGTGCTCCTTGTGTGTAAGCATAGAACAATAGGGTTCCCAGACATCCTGAAAAAGTTTCCACTGAGAATCAGGTCTGTTACTCACTAGCTTGCGTTCAAAGAGAGCCATTTCAAACAGAAGGGTACACCACAATGATAACTGGGGAACTCTGCGCATTCGCCACTTGGTGAGAATGACCTTCCTAGCCAAGAGTAATGCCTTTGCCAAGAAGATACACTGCTCAGATGACTCCGCCTGCAAATGTGCCTCATTCCAGAACAAAAAGCCCACAGGATGGAGCAGGATCTGCCTCTCCAAACAGCGAGTCAAGAAACTGCTCACCCCCTCCCACAGAACCTGAGTCTTCCCACAAGTCCAAAACATATGACCCAAGGTAGCCCTATCCTGACCACATTTAGGACAGCTGCCTGTCTCAGCAAACCGAGCTTTAAAAGCCCTCCAAGGGGAAATATGGGTGCATAGCAAACATTTGTACTCCTCTCTATGAAGCATATTTATTGATGTTTTTGCAATGCTACTAAGAAAGGCCTGGAGCACCTCTACTGAGACCCATAATTCAAATCCCCCGACCAAGCTTCTGCCACATTCTGTAAGAGAGATCAGGTCGAGCAGCGGAGAGGGATGCCACATAGTGACAAAGCCGAGGGTGCACTCAGTCTTCCAACTTCAGACAGAAAGCAACCTGCTAAGAGAAGGAGGACCCGAGGCGAGCCATAGGCAAAGAGGAGACTTAATGCCTCATCTGAAGAAATATATAGATATCAAAATCCACCAACTCATGCCTCTCTCGCAAAACAGAAAAGGGGAGGATCTTGCCCCTCTGCATCCAACAGGTCTCCTATCCATCTGATATCTCTCCCCCTTCCATCCCCAAAGAGACCACCACTCCCCATGCCAGGAAGAAAATCAGGTTTCCCCTTCAAAGCCAAAAAGGGTGAGATATGTCTGTAACCCCGGAAATAGACGCACAAGGCCCTCCAAGCACTTCTCATATACCTCCAAATCACATGATTCCCAAGTGACTCCCCCAGCCTTGCTCCCCTTGCATGTTGCACATATGATGCCAACATGGGATGCAGGAACGAAGCCTCCACCTCCCCAGGCGTGAAACCAGATGAGCCCAACAGCCAATTCCGTACATGTCTCGTTCCACAGCTCAAATTGTACTGTTGCAAATCCAAGAGCCCCATACCGCCCCTCACTCTAGGGATCTTGAGAATAGAGAAGGAAATCCTAGCCCTCTTACCTTTCCACAAAAATAATCGTAGCACCTTATACAATTTCCTTAAGTCTGCCTCTGTTAACCACAAGGAGAGAGTCTGCAGCTGATACATCCATCTTGGCACTATTAGCATATTATACAGGATTATTCTACCTGAAAGAGCCAAGGGCAACCCCGACCACAACCATAAGCAATCCACCGATTTCTGCAAAAGTGGAGACACATTTAACTCGTATAGCCTGTTCATATCATCTGGTATATGCGTTCCCAAATATTTAATGGAGCCATCTGCTTCCTTCAACGGGATATCAGCCCCAAGGCATCAAACCCGTAAGTTAATCGGTAAAGCCTCCAATTTCGAAACATTGAGCTTAAGACTGGATAGCTGACCAAAATCCGTAAACATCTGTAACACCATCAGTACTGGCCGCCCCCGCTCCGTTACAAGTAGCATTATATCATCTGCAAAAGCCATACAGTTTAGTGGGGCACACGTCCTTGACACCTCAACCCCCGTTATAAGCATACTACTACGAAGCTGCACCAACAAGGGTTCTAAGAATAAAATATACAATAATGGCGCGAGCAGACGGCCCTGTCTGGTACCTCGCCCAAAGAAAATACCTCAGATGTTATCCCATTCACTAACTCGGCTGCAGTGGGGTTTGTATATAGCGTTTGCATTGCCTGAAAAAAGAAAACATCTATACCATAAGTGCCCAACAAAGAGAACAGGAAAGACCACTCTACTCTATCAAAAGCTTTTTCAGAGTCAAAGCTAATAGCCAGAGCAGGAATGGACAACTGAGCACACCGCTCCACACCCAAAATCAGGCACCTTACATTTAACCCAGCATGCCGCCCCGTCACAAAACCTACTTGATCATCTCCTACAAGCTTAGGTATCAATACAGCTAGTCTGTCTGCTAAATATTTTGCTAACAGTTTGAGGTGAACATTAATGAGAAATAGGTCTATAGGACTCTGGCTGCAGCGGGTCCTTCCCTGGCTTAGGTAAGACCATAATCAACGCTTGGTTAGACCATTGGGGAAAAACCCCCTCTGTATAGCTGCGTCAAAGTAAGCACCCATGAGGCCCACCACACCATTATTCAAGATTTTGTAAAATTCTCCATGAACCCGTCAGGCCCAGGCAATTTATGCAGCTTCAAACTCTTTATCGCTTTTTGGAGTCCAGTTTTTTCCTCATCTGATAAGAGAGGGACTCCACAAGAATTTAGAAAGGAGTCCAATTGCTCCTTCTTTCCACTACCCTCCGCCCCATATAGGGAGCTGTAAAATTGAGTGAAAAGTAACTCCGGCTGCTTATGCTCAGTCACAACCTGACCCCATGAGTCTCTTAAGTGCGGATATTGCAGTTGGACTGGTCCAACTCTTTGTGAGATTTGCCAAAAGTTTGCCAGGTTTATTACCAAATCTAAAAAGGTGGTATTTGTAATAAAAAATATTATTTTGAGCCTGCTCCTGAAAGAGACTGTTTAAGGCAGCCTGTGTCTGCTCAAGAGAGTGCCTGCAGGCAGCAGTGGGGTGTGTTCACAAACGTCTCTTTAACATTCGGATTCTCCTTTCTAAATCTACCATACGACTTGCTTGCTGTTTTTTCCTCTTGATGACAAAGGCTATAATATCCCCCCTGATCACTGCCTTTCCTGCATCCCAAATCAAAATCGGACTTGAGGCATGTTCTTTATTAGTATGAAGGAATTCCTCCCCTTTTTGAATAAGATATTCCCTGAAAATTTGGTCAGTATAAAGATGGGCCTGAAACCGCCACCTGCCTCTATTCCCCTCCTGAGAGCCACCCAATTCTGCAACTATGTGGATAGGTGAATGGTCTGAGATCACTAAAGGTCCAATTTCTTCCCCTGTTATTGTATGGAACAGGTCTTTAGTAACAAAGATATAATCTATTTGGGACTGTGTTGCATGGGCCTCAGAGACATGTGAAGTCTTTCTCCTGTGGATACAAAGTTCTCCAGGGATTCACCGTCTTAACTAAACACCCCCAGGCCATCTGTAGATCTAGGCCTAGACCTCTGCAACCCAGCATTAGTATCCAATTGAAAATCCAAGATAGCATTAAAATCTCCCTTAAGAATTTTAGGGCCGTCAATAATAGACAATTTAGCTATAATGCTTCTAAAAAAGACCTTTCCCAGCATTAGGTACATATATGGAATCAAGAGTGATATTAATGTTATCTTCCCTTCCACTATGGTATACCGCCCTTCTGGATCTTTAGTAATCCTATGCTAGGTGAAGGGTACCGATTTGTGAATCAGGAGAAGCTACCCCCGCTTTATTTTTAGGAGCATATGCATAATAGCACTGAGCTACCCATGATTTCCTTAGTTTTTGGTGCTCAATATCATTAAGTTTAGTTTCCTGCAAACCCACAATATCCGCCCTTTTTCGACCCAAATATTGCAGAATCTTAGATCTTTATTTTATTTATTTATAAGAATTCAAATTTACAGGCAATAAAATAACTTGACAGAAATACAGAGAAAGTAATACACAAGAATTATTTCAATCAGGTAATTCTATATTCTTCCTTAGACCACAAAATAGGGAGAGTGAAACAAGACAAGGGGATCAATTAAACAACAGTAAACAGAAAAAACGTGGTATTAACCTGATTATCCCCAGTTATTATTTATCAGAATCATTATTCCACATTGATCGTCTAGTTGGCTTCTTCAAACCCAAAATGTTGTATATTCAATTTATTTTGTTGGAAACATACTAATTGTCCAATATTAATAAAAATAATACACCTGATTTCATTTTTTTCACTTTTAAAACCAGAAATTATTTAACAATGTGAACACTTGAGTCTCTAATCCAATTCCCACTGATTAAGGTACTCCCTGTTTCACAGGCTTCACTCCTTTTGAATTAATATTACTAACTAATAATTTATATTACTAAGAGGAATCATTACAAAGGAGAAATGCTAAATAGTAGTAAATAGTAAAATAGAAAAATTTTTAGGAAATATTTCTGAGGAAATCTTTAGGAGTCATACCCGGAACTCTGGGAAAACAACAATCTCAATATTAATCATCTGTAATAATATTCATTTTGTTCAAATTTCTGCTCTATTATCATTTTCAAAATCACCGTTTCCTACTCCTGTAGAACTTCATTTGCTGTATCAATTTTTCTTTCTCAAAGGGTTTGATTAGGTTATCTATGTAGCTCACTAATAAGATTATATCTGAAGCAAAGTTATTTACTACCACCGTTAGGTCCTGGAGCACTTTCCAGATGATATTCAATGTAACCTCCACAGGAGCCGAAAACTCCAAGCTGATAGCTCTTATGGGTTTAGGAGTGGCACCGCCGACTTGGGTTCAGCTGCAAACGACTTCCGTTTCAGCATGGACTCCTAACTCACTCCTCCGCTCCTTTGGACATGGTGGTTAAATGATTCGGGAGCGATGAAGTTGTTTCCTGGTCGAAGAGCGTCAACGCTCCTTCGCCGGCGCTAATCAAAGGACTCATCAACCCAGTCATCTGTGGGCAGCTCGTCGCGCAGCGGTCCCACACTTGCTGCACAGGGGACAAAACTCTGGCCATTGGCGGCTGACCCCCGATTGTCCCCTTCCTCTCAGTTAAGGTAACTGCAGTTGCAGAGAGGAAATTTCAAGTAAACAAAGACAGAACTTCAGAGGACAGCTGGGCCGTTGAGCGTACGAGCTTCAGGTCGCCATCTTTCCACTCTCCCTAGTTTGGGACACTCTTTGTCTGGTTTCTCCTCAGAGGCCTGTCTGATATGGGTAGCCCTTCAGCATCGCCCTCTGAGTCATTGAAACACAGAAGCCCCTCCACCACTGCAAGGTGGTGTCCCTCAGAGGGGATCTTAGATCTTTTTATTAGCGAATTTACACCCGACACATTCCACGAGAATAATTTCAAACCCTTGGACCCCATCACAGGCTCTCATAACAATAAAGATAAATACAAAATAAATCCTTTACATAACCAACCACGCACACATTCCATCATTAATAGCAGTCATACTCCCCACTACGTGTGACCCCCCCTTCTCCCTCCCTTCTTCCCCTTCCCACCTTCCCATCCCCAAGCAAAACAGCCACATACACTTAGAGATCAACGTTTTGATACACCCGATTCCGTCCCCCCTCTCCCACAATCACACGGCCTCACCTTATTTGACTAGCTAAAATGTTATAAGGCACAATGTGAACCATAATACATTGCAACAAGAAAGAAAAAGAAACAAACAGCTTCCAACCATAGTTCATGGAAAAGAAAAGTCCCACCGCTGTTTTTGTTACCCCCGACACTGGGCTGGAAAATAATCTTGACAAGTGCAAAGTGATGCATGTGGGTAAGAGGAACCCGAATTATAGCTACGTCTTGCAAGGTTCCGCGTTAGGAGTTACGGATCAAGAAAGGGATCTGGGTGTCATCGTCGATGATACGCTGAAACCTTCTGCTCAGTGTGCTGCTGCGGCTAGGAAAGCGAATAGAATGTTGGGTGTTATTAGGAAGGGTATGGAGTCCAGGTGTGCGGATGTTATAATGCCGTTGTATCGCTCCATGGTGCGACCGCACCTGGAGTATTGTGTTCAGTACTGGTCTCCGTATCTCAAAAAAGATATAGTAGAATTGGAAAAGGTACAGCGAAGGGCGACGAAAATGATAGTGGGGATGGGACGACTTTCCTATGAAGAGAGGCTGAGAAGGCTAGGGCTTTTTAGCTTGGAGAAGAGACGGCTGAGGGGAGATATGATAGAAGTGTATAAAATAATGAGTGGAATGGATCGGGTGGATGTGAAGCGACTGTTCACGCTATCCAAAAATACTAGGACTAGAGGGCATGAGTTGAAGCTACAGTGTGGTAAATTTAAAACGAATCGGAGAAAATTTTTCTTCACCCAACGTGTAATTAGACTCTGGAATTCGTTGCCGGAGAACGTGGTACGGGCGGTTAGCTTGACGGAGTTTAAAAAGAGGTTAGATAGATTCCTAAAGGACAAGTCCATAGACCGCTATTAAATGGACTTGGAAAAATTCCGCATTTTTAGGTATAACTTGTCTGGAATGTTTTTACGTTTGGGGAGCGTGCCAGGTGCCCTTGACCTGGATTGGCCACTGTCGGTGACAGGATGCTGGGCTAGATGGACCTTTGGTCTTTCCCAGTATGGCACTACTTATGTACTTATGTAATTCACGCCCAAGTCAGTTCCGGAACCATTGTTGCACTTGCAGCTTCGCCGCTTCATTGGATTAAAAAATGTGTATTTTGCTCTCCACGACGCAAAATCTAGCAGGAAACTGCAAAGTGAATCTTTGTTTCTCTACCAATATTTTGCAGATCTCCGAATACTCTTTGCGGAGCTGCGCCACCGCGGTCGAATAGTCCTGGGACAGCACTTTAGTATTCTGGAACTGCAGGCCTGCGCTGATCTATAGTTTTGTAGGATCTGTTCTTTGTGTGCAAAATTCAGGATTCGTGCCACCACAACACGCTTTCCTGGTCGCACCTTCCACTAGTCTTCCTATTCGATGTGCACGCTCTATCTGAATAGGGCCCAAAGATGAATCAGTGAACAGCGACTGCGTGAACCATTTTACTAGTAACTGCTTAATGTCTCTTTCCTGTCTCCGGGAGACCCACCACTTGGATGTTATTGCGGCGCGCCCTGTTTTCCAGATCATCCTCTTGCTAGCATTGCCTGCCACTTCTTTCTTGAGTCTCGCAAGTTCCAAAACTCCATTGACCCCATCCTCCATGATGCAAATTCTGGATTCTAATTCAGTCACTCTGACATTGAAATCCGCCACTGCTTGGTATATAGCCCTTGCACACTGGATTTAATCCCATCTAGCCGTGTGCCCAGCGCTGATACCACTGCCGCAGTAAGTTTTTCTATTAGTGCATCATTAATCGCGGGGGCCTTCTGCTGATTTGTCCGCCATCTTGTTTTCACCCACTGCCACAGAGCATGCCTTAGCACTGTTTTTTAGCACTTTTAGAAGTAATTTGAAAAGATATTTGTCCGTAAATATTGGGACACTCTATCCTCTGCCACAAAGAGGGAAAAAATCCAAAGATCATATCACAAAGGCGCTCGAGAGAAGAGGGGACTGAGGAGCTCGAAGAGAACACAACCTCCTAGCTCATCTGCATCACGGGACCCCAGGCTTGAACTTTTAAAAGTAAGTAAAATTCCAAATTAAGGAGCAAGAAATGTGAATTGAAATACAATTGTGCTATTTTGATTTTGCTTATAGGGGTTAGATCTACTAACCTGCATTAATAAATTATAGCGCTTCAGGGCATATTATTGATATTAAACATGCATCAGTAATAGACACAATTGGAAAAAATGGGAACTATTGCAAGAATGTGCATTAAAGTGCATTAACGCAGGATAGTAAATCTAGTCCATAGTTTTTGAATGGGAGCAATGAATAATCAGTGCAGGTCATTGACAGCTGCTTTCTTTACACAGTCTTTCAATTTTCCAAATAGAGGGCTTATGGGATTACTATGTATGGATGTGTGCCACACATATCGGGGGAGACATGAGGACTCTAGCAAGATGTGTGTTTTATACAATGCTATGTACGTTTTTAGAATAGATGAGGTAGAAGTTTGCTTTTTTTAAAATTTAGTAAGTATTTTTTTTTATTTAAGCAGTTCAGTTATTTTTAAATGTGAAACTCAATAGTTATTTGGCAAAACGCCTCAGAATATATAATTATTTGCCTAGTCTACATGACATGACATTTTCAGGTACTGCTCTTCTAATGGTCTACTTGATACATTGTTGACCTCTGTTAGAGAGATTTGCATAATTGCTCATTTTCAGCATACGTTTGCATTGTGGGTGCTTTTCTCCAAGAAGAATTAATGCCTTGGATGAAAAAAATCCTTTTCTACTTAAAAGCATGAAAGATGGCATCTCTCTTCCTCTTTTCATCCTAGAAAATTGTTTTAATCCTCAGAAGGCAGGTTTTAGCTTTGTGCTAAATAGCCAAACTGGAAAACTGTTCAGATCTTATTCTGGAGTATTAACAAGGCAGCTCACTTTGGCTATTAACAATGTCCAGCTTATAAAGTGTGTGTATGAATATACAGACAATGTGTTATATAAATTTTGATATTCAGAAAGTGATTTGGTAGTTCTTTAATGCCATTGAGGTTAGGAGTTCATTCTTCATCTGGGAATTATTCAGTAATTTATGACTCTCTTGTGTGCTTTTGGAACTCTGGCATGTATGCCGATATTTGGTAGGCTACTATATTTGTGCTTCTTGCCTTTGTGAATGAGTTTTCAGGGACTTCCATCCATTTGTTTTAGTGACAGATTTACAGCATTTTATTGTTGCAAACCAGAAAGATGAAGTTCTTTGATAGCAGAGTATATCATTTTATTGTCTAAATGGGAGGTGACTTCTTTGTTTTGGATTCTCTTAATAGTGTATATTCCTGTAGATTTTTCTTCATAGTGAACTAGTAGACAGCTATATTGATGATATAATAAACTAAAAATTGTGTGGCCTAAAACCATCTAGAGTATCTTTTTATTACTTTTAAAGAAAATCTGAGCTTTCTTTTTGTCCCACTGGACCAGTCCAGATGCTTGGGTTTGTACCAACCTACCAGTAGGTGGAGACAGAGAAACTGATGAGTTGTGTTGTCATAACCATGTGCATCAGCTTGGCCAGCCAGTACTTCCCAGGTCTGGCAATTCTGTGCATTCTGCAGCAGTCTGGTAGGAATATTTGTCTTTTCTTGGAAACAAGTTTTTGGTCTTCGAAGCAGTGAGATTTAAAAAAAAAAAATGTTGGCTTAAACTGAGAGAGAAAAAAAAATACTGATTTTTTTTTCTGTAGTTTGGGGTGTTATCTGGAGGTTCCAGGTTCCTCCATCCCCCTTCTCTCCAGTCTCCTCTTTCTTTTGAGGGGTAGGTAATTTGTGCTTCAGAGTTCCTTATTCCAGGACTTTTTGAGCTAATTACAGTTCAATAGACAGTTTTTCTTTGTTAAGCGGGGTGCTTTTTGGCATTGGCTACAGCTAGCTACAGTTAGCCTTGTGTGGAAGTACTGTTACTGCCTGTGAATTTTGTGATCTACTGAAGTTTTGTTGTTAGCCTTAATGGTGGCGCCTCATGAAAAAGGAAAGAAGTCCTGTGTGTGTGGAATGCACAAGGCAAACCTTTCATGATGAAATATGCTCTTTGTGGCTAATGCTATGCCTTCAGTTTCAAGGAAGGAACCAGCATCCGTGCAGTGTGGCTCTCCCTCTCTCACTATGCTGGTTGTAGCTGGTTTGCCTGGGGTAGATGAGCCTTTTTTCGGCAGTGCCTTTTTCAAGCTTTCTGCAGTCAGTCCCAGAGTATTGAGTATGTCATCTCTTGTTGGAAAAAGCTTTCTGTATGGGGAAAAGGGATGCCTTCCCCTACTGTGGGATTTAATAAAGCTCCAGAACATTCTGTAATGGTCCATGTAAAATGGTTAAATTTAGACCAAGCTTTGGAGAACTTTGGATCAGTACTCTCTGGTGAGGAAGAAGTTCAGGATATGTTTGCAGAGGAGCAGTTAGAAGGTCTAGAAGGATTTCTTTGTCCATTTCCATTTGCTCTGTTTAACACACTTCAAAGTTGTAAGCCATAAGCCATGTCCTGTGGATAACCTTTCTTAGTTTTTCCACTGACAAATTAACGATTTGACGGGTACCATCCTTTAGGAAGAAATTTGTTTCTACTTTTCATTTGAACCAGTCCATCTCAGGCCAGCTAAGCAGTTTACAATAACAACAATAACAAATTAAAAAGATAAATAAACAAAGCAAAGGGGAGGGGAAGGGGGGATTTCACAATGTAGGTAAATATATAAAAAATGGAGGATCAAAAAGGACATCTGCTGCATGTTTGTTTCCCACTCCAGGCCCAGGTCATCCTACATCTAATGGCAGCATATTTTTGCATAAAAATTGGTATTCAAATGTCTTGAATTTCACAAATGAAGGTTCTGGATGCAAATATAGTGATAAAGTGTTCCACAGGGAGGCAGTGACCATACTAAAAAAGGAGTCATGTCTATGCTCATAGCATACTTGTCGGTAGGATGGGATAGTCAATAAATGCCGATTCGCAGAGCATAAGGCCCTGTTAGATACATAAGGGATCAAATAGCGGATGAGATGAGGTAAGGAAAACAAGGTTGGTTGTTTTGTTTGAAGGAGCCCATAAGGCAGAACCAGCATCTAAAACCACTGTAGCTCACTGGATTAAGGAAACAACTTTATCTTACATTCTCTGTGGGCAATCCAGTACCTTCAGTTTTAAAAGCTCAATCTACTAGAGGTCAGTCCACTTCTTCAGTGAAACATTCTTTAAATGATTAGTAGTAGTATCCAGCTCATGAAATTTGTAAAGTGGCAATGTGGTCCCTGCATTCCTTTGTCTATCATTGCAGGCAATAGGTGATACTTCTTTTGGGGTCAAGTTTTTGAAGGCAGGGATTGCAAGCTTTCACCTTATATAATTTACTGCTTTGTTATGTCCCAAGCATATGGGGACTGGTCTGTGGTTAATGTTTATTAGTGTATATTTTCTCTCTCTCTCTTTTTTTTTTTTTTTTTTTACAGAAGTAAAAAGTTTTTTTTTTTTATTGTATTTGTTTGCTGAATCCTGCATATAGTCTGATATTTTTATAAAGTTCAAGATTCATGCTTGTCTTCCCTTTTTTAGTTCTTTTTTTGGGGGGAGGGGAAGGAATCTTTTGCCTTTTATATACTTGTCCTTCTTTGTTCAAATACTGGCTGGCCAAGCTGATGCACAGGGTTCAATATAACATTTTCTATGAAATAGAAAATGAGGAAGAAAGTACATTACAAAGAATTATTCAATCTGGAATACACTTCAAATCAAATCATACTGCCTACAAGCCTACATCAAGGGGAAGCAGCTACCAATATAGTTGATTCAGAATGCAGCAGCAAGACTCATAGAAGGTTGCAAGCGACTTGACCACATCACACCATTTTTGCAAAAACTTCATTGGCTACCAGTACAATACAGGGCTAAATTTAAAA